>NW_026526732.1:3788342-4210842 GCF_024362965.1 Panthera pardus
CCTGAACTACGGCCCCCTGGCTGCCCCTCCTTCACTCAGAGGATCCTGGGCCTGTGAATTGGCTCCAGCCTGGAATTCGTCCAGGCACCGTGACTTGCCGCGGAGAATCAAGTCAAACTTGTGTCCGCTGAAACCCGAAACTTTTCCCGGGGACACGGATGAGAAGATAGCAGGCCACCCTGTCTCTCCCAGCTCCGGGGACACTGGGATCAGGCAGCCGCCTGGCCGGGTCATTCCGACGGCGGCTTCAGGTCCGTCCAGGATGCGAGCCACCCCTGCTTCGTCTCTGAGTGTTGTCGTAGCCACATGGCCCTGCCGCGCCAGGCCCCACCCCCGCCCCCCGCCGTGCGTTGAGAAACCCCCTTGGATGGGCCTTCCTGGCCCACACCACACACCTGTGCACACGTGCCAGTGCACCCTCCGGGACGTATTTCGCACAGCCTCGGTGCAGGGATCGTCTGTGATAATGCAGCTCGGGGATTCTTCTAGAAGAAATCCACTCTAGCAGCCCAGTCTTGCTCAGACCGGAAGAGATAGCAGGAAGGTCTGGTGTTTCAGTTGTATTTGAAAAAGCGTTGGCCACTTTTGGAATGTACTCCCAAGCCAGCACAAGCCCGTGGAACCCAGCATCTCCGTTGAGTGCACGTTGTTGGGTGAATGCCCTGGCATCTCTTCTGTGCAGGGGAGGGTGTGTGATAGATTGCCAGGATCACCGGTACCTGTTGGCAGAACGACTGAGGGACTGATTCATCCATTCTTTCGTCTGTTCATCCACATCCCTTCATTCCCCAGCCATTCGTTGAGAACAGTGCTTTGCAACGACATGGATGGAGCTAGACAACGTCATGCTGAGCTCAGTCAGCAAAAGACAAGGAGCATATGATTTCACTCATGTGGAATTTAAGAAACGAAACAAATGGAAAAGAAAGGGTGGGGTTAAAAAAGAGGAAGAAGGACAAACCAAGAAACAGACTCTTCGCTATAGAGAACACACTGATGGCTACCAGAGCGGAGGGGGGTGGACCATGGGGGAAATAGGTGATGGGGATTAAAGGGTGCACTTGTGATGAGCCCTGGGTGATGCACAGAGTTGCCAAATCATGATACCGGACACCCGACACTGATACGACACTTACACTGGAATTTAAGGAAGAAGAGGAATGGCGAGTAATCGACCTTTAGGAGCGAAAGATATCTGCGTGGTTCAGAAAGAGAAAGGGGGCTTGAGACGGTGTCGTAGGCAGACAGTGACCACATTTTGTAGAATGTGAGAGGCCACCCCGTGGGGAGTCTGCTATTCTGAGTGCAGTGGGAAGGACTTTAAGCCAGGATGTGACAGAATTTTATTTTGCTTATAGAACTTACCATGGTCGTTGTTTGGAGAACAGGCTTAGGGCGGCAAGCTTAGTGGTGAGGAGGCTCGTTAGAAGACAGCCTTTGGGTCCTTGGAGAGAAGTCACAGCGGTAGCTTGTGCTGGAGTAGCTAAGATCTAGCATCCGCCTTTTCCCCAAACCCCTCTACTGCCGGTGTCCCCGCAGCCCAGAGCTTTGGGCTTCCGGGGGCAGCTAGCTGGTCCTGCCACGGGGTGGCCATGAGAGCTGCTCCCTCCTGAGCCGGGGGTAGAGTTTGGATGGGACCAGGGCAGTGGCCCCATCGTGGCACGTGGCTGGAGAATAATAACCTTCGTTTTACCCGGTGCAGTACACTTTTGGCAAACTTTTATGCTACTTTTACCGAATAGCTACATACAACTTCAGAAATAAAGCTGTAATTTGTGACACTTGGTATTTTAATAGAAATATACATGGCGCCTATAAATAATTCTTTTTTTTTTACCTTCATTTATTTTTGAGAGACAGAGAGAGACAGAGCACAAGTTGGGGAGGGGCAGAGAGAGAAGGAGACACAGAATGCAACGCAGGCTCCGGGCTCTGAACTGTCAACTGAGCCCCAGTGTGGGGCTCGAACTCAACAAACCGTGAGATCGTGACCTGAGCTGAAGTCGGACACTCAACCGACTGAGCCACCCAGGCGCTCCGATAATTTTTTAAGTTTTTATTTATTATTTGTTTTTGAGAGACAGAGAGAGACAGAGCGTGAGCAGGGGAGGGGCAGAGAGAGAGAGGGAGACAGAGTCTGAAACAGGCTCCAGGCTCTGAGCTGTCAGCACAGAGACAGATGCAAGGCTTGAACTCACACGCTGTGAGATCATGACCTGAGCCGAAGTCGGAGGCCTAACTGACAGAGCCACCCAGGCACCCCTGTAAATAATTCTATGTCACAGCAATTTAATTTGCAATCAGTTTTTTAGTAGATTATATTTAAATAAATGTTCTTTAAAAGCATAATGTGTAAAAGCATAAAATTATACATACACACACACACACACACACACAAAGTTATATAATTAATAAAATGTTTTATAAATTAAGGAATTTTTATCTTATTGTATTTAATTATGCCCTTTCTTTTTCTTTCTTTCTTTCTTCTTTTTTTTTTTTTTTTTATTAAAAGTACCAAGATACGAATATGCAGGGAGTTGTGTATGAATTAAACAGCTACATCGAACAGCGATTAGATACAGGAGGAGACAATCAGTTACTCCTTTATGAATTGAGCAGCATCATTAAAATAGGTAAGAAATGTTTTATATTCCTTCTGGTAGAACTTTTGAACCAAAGTGTCTTTTATTCTGTTGCAGAAAATGGAAAGAGTAATATACTTACTACAAGGCAAATGCAAGTCATTTATTTGCTTCTATTCTCGGGGCTAAGTTTGAAGTGAAAATACTCTATTCTGAAACGACCAGAATGAGTCAAACCTAAAACTTCCTAACTTACCCAGTCTCAAAAAAGTATCTGCCAGATGTATAAATGGAATATACTATGCTTTCTAAATAAAGCCTAGTTTCTTTGGAACGTGTAGTTTTGTTGAATTAAGTCACATCTTTACGAAGGAAACCCTTAATTTTTAAGCAACACAAAGCATTTTAAATTTATTGGGGCAGATGGCAGATGTACGTACCTTGATCACCTGTTTTCTGATGGGGAAGCTGTGGCCAAGGCAGGCCAAATATTTGACCCAAGGCCACATGAGTGAAAAGGAGTGAACCGTGAGTCTATAGGCAAGCGATCCTCCTCGGGAGTAATATCGGTTACCTGCCGTGGGAACTGCCTTCACATGGCCCTGAAGCAGTGTTAGGAGAGTTAAGCCGTGTTCTCTTCGTGAGGCTGCATGGATACGTGCATCATCCTCTTTGGGTGATGCTTGCCTTGATTACTCATTATTATGAATATTGTGTCTGGTATTTTTTAGTACTTTAACAATTAAATCCCGTTCTTAAACGAAACATATTTTCCAATAGTTGTAACATTTAAAGTTTCACAAACATATTGCGTAGTGCATTGGCTGCTGTGTGCATGTGAGGATGTCACGTCTTAAAGTTTGCAATAGCTGATAAATAATGAATGAAAGTGTTCTATGTCATTGAATAAAGCCATAAATTGGTTGGCTCGATTCGCTGCATGACCGTTAATTATGTTAACAAGCCCTTTCACAAGATTCCTCTCTGAGGTCTCACCTTAAAGAATTCATACGTGGTCTGTTCTTCCATTGAGATTAGTTTCTTCCTTTTTTATTACTTTGGCAGCCACAAAAGCTGATGGATTTGCACTGTATTTCCTTGGAGAGTGCAATAACGTAAGTATCTGAATTTAGATTCTGGTGCTCTAGATAAGAACGTGTCATAAGCTCTTTAAAAAAGGTCAGCTGGGCTACAAACCACAGACACGTGGCAATTAAGTACTTCAAACTCACTTTGTATTTCGTTTCTGTCTACGGTTGTTGCCAGGTGAAAATCTCACCAGCGTGGCAACGTTTGGGCATGAAAGCTCACAGTTCACTTACTGTTTTGGTTTTGGCCTGTCTTATGAATGGCACCTCTAGACCGTTCTGTACAGAAGATGCTTCGGCACTGTGGGCTGGGGTGTCAGGGACGGCGTATGCCCTTTTCAGCACGCTGCCTGCAGTAGAATAAAGCAAGGACGAAAGTGGAGCATTTTTTAGGTGAGTTTTTTGGACTTCCCGAAGGCCACTGAAACAGTGCGGGGACGGCGTTACTCCGCGGAGACCCCCGAGCCGCGGTGGCCGTAGCTCACCCTGTTCCGTGGTGCGCCTGTCTTCGTGTTGCGTGCCACAGGCTGGAGCCTCTGTTTCTGTTGCAGCTTACTCAGAGCACAGCCCATGGTCAGATGCAGCGTGCATAAGCAGTTCAAGATGTTCAGCTTACTGGCATTTGATTTTTGTTGTGACGTTAAAACCACACACGTAACATCTTAAAAGAATATTCTGAGCCAATAAGAGTTACGTTCATAGCTTAACTGTATAGAAAGCATTTATAAATACATTTGGAAAAATTTCACTACGTATTTCTTATGTGTTAGGCATTGTTCTTGGAGATTTGGGGTTTCTCTTTGCACTGTGATGCTTGTATTCATGAGTAATCAAAATGTGTGCTATTTATGGTTTATAAAATGGTAATAGGAATAGAGACGCAAGTATTCTGAGACGTTTAATGTTGCTCGTGAATAATACAGTAACGCAAAGGATGAAAAGTCGTTGCACAGAAATGTTTCCCGGCCGATTCACTGAACCCATCGTTGATCCTTTTTGTTCCCTCCCCTTGCATCGTAAAAATTTACGTTACAGGATTAAAAGCTCTCTGGGGCAAGGACCTTTCCTTACTAATCTTTGCATTCACCCAGCATCTCTCCTAGTGCCTTCCATGTACAGAGACAAGAGTTCCATTAAGTTGAGTTATTCAGATACCACTCCTGCTTCCAAAAACTTTGAATGATACTTCAGACACTGGCAGCAGTTTTAAATGGCTAAGCTACTAAAATAACAAGGAGATCTCATTGTTCCCTGCTCATTCTAAAAATTTATTTCTAAAATTTTGGGACTTTTATTTAAAAATTAAGAATCCCAGGGGCGCCTGGGTGGCGCAGTCGGTTAAGCGTCCGACTTCAGCCAGGTCACGATCTCACGGTCTGTGAGTTCGAGCCCCGCGTCAGGCTCTGGGCTGATGGCTCAGAGCCTGGAGCCTGTTTCCGATTCTGTGTCTCCCTCTCTCTCTGTCCCTCCCCCGTTCATGCTCTGTCTCTCTCTGTCCCAAAAATAAATAAACGTTGAAAAAAAAAAAAAAAATTAAGAATCCCTTAAAAAAAAAACAAAACCTAGTATCTCATTTGCAATTGTATTTAAAACGTGCCGGTGTGTATGTGAGCTCGGGGCGATCAGGAGAGTGCAAGTCTCGTTATGACCCCCCTGGGATCTGCAGGCAGCTCGCAGGGCTTGGCCTTGGCAGCTGAGTACCTGCCGTGTGACCCTTTTCCTTCAGTCACAGCTGTTTGTGACCCAAACTTGGGCCGATCCGGTTCTCTGATGAAACCTGGATGCTGGACTCAGCATTTCTAACTGTTGACACGAGAGGAAGTGAGTGAACCCGGGCGCTGAGGGCCCCATGGGATGACCCTCTTCTGCTGTGTGTGAACGAGAATTGGAGGGGGTAGTGGGGGAAGAGCGGCTTCAGAGGTCAGAAAGGGCAGGCCACAAGAGGCCAGGGGTGTGCAGGCGGTGAGAGCCTCCAGAAGTGCTTGACTGGAGAGCCTGGGTTTAGATTCCCAGATCCCAGACTCTTGGTCACTTGGCTGCACGTTTGGCTTTATTTTTGCACGCTTGTTTGTCCATGGACCTCCGTGAAGTAGCTTCCTGGAATATGTGACTTAGAAAAACCTTCTGTGTCCACAACACCTAAAGCGTATTCTATGTATATCGCTTCTAAATTCTTTTACTTCTGTAACTTAATTGAGGGGATGATAGTCTGTCCATCCGGGCTCTAGTCGGCTCTTTATTCTACATTCCTGAATTCCTGAGGTCAGCTAATGGTACTCGGCATGGTTCTCTCTGCGGTCACCGCGTCCTTGGTCCACGTGTGGCCTGGGAACAGCAGAGAACGTGGCCAAGATGTGGCTAATTCTGACCTTCCCGAGTCAGATCTCACTCTGTCGAGCCTTCTTAGTATCGCATGCTTCTCCTTCGTAGAACTTAGCTGTGAGTGTACATTTGTGCTTTGTGGGACGATTGGTTCATCCGGCTCTCTCTAGAATGTACGCTTCGTGAAGGCAGAGACCTAGGGGTACTACTGTGTTTGGTCGGCCACATTTTTCTTTCTGTGCGTTCAAGTCTGCGTTCGGGTCTCTTCTACCCTGTAGAATTTCCCTTAGTGAGGGTATCCTGGTGGGAGTCTCTCAGTTTTTGTCGGACTAGGTCTTTATTTCAACACTTCCTTGAAATGCATCTTTGCTGGATAGAGAATTCAGATTAATAAAAATTCTCTCTCCGTATATTGACTTTAACATCGTTGCTTTCGGGTTCTTTCGGATTTTCTCTCAGTTCTTCAATATAGTTTTTTATCCCCTGGATATTTTTTCAAGTTTATCTTTTATTTCTTGGGATATATTAACTAAACCTCTTTTATATTGTTTTTTATTCACCCAGAATTTACATCTCTTGGCTTTTGTTTCACCCACCTGTCAACAGCTGGTGGCTTATTTGCTTGTGTGTCTCATTTTATTTGATGTTTTGACCGTGAATCATAGTCTTCCTCGGGCCTTTTAAAATGGGTGTTCTTGAGGGTTGTGTTGAAGTTCTTTTCCTGGAGACGGGATATGTATTCGTTTTGGCCGGTCACCTAAGGCAATACCAATCCAGCACAACTTTAAATTATCTCATGAGATTTTTTTTCAGACTACAGAGTAGTATGGATTCCAGCCTCACAGCCACGTGATGCACAGTTATGATTTCTCAGAAGAGATTTTCATTTTCCCTCCAGCAGTAAATTCAAGACAATCTGGTGTCCTAGTAATCTCCTTGCACCTGTAGCTATATTGACCGTAACCGCCAGCTTCGATGAGGCGCCAGCCCATTCCGGTCCTGGCCTCCAGCAGGTCTTGTCTCCCGAGGTGCTTTCCTGAGGGAGGGTCAGTACATCCAGGCTTTGCTCGCTCTCTAGAAAAATCCACCTTGGGATTTGCTTGCCTCGCAAGTTCCGTTATTGACTTCTTTTTAGATTCCTGTGCATTCTGTCCATTCTTCTCAGCCCAGCAATGCATTAGAAAGGATTGAAAATGTACTTTATCCAGCCTTTAAAATTTTTTTAAATTGATTTTTTCAGGAGTATCAAATTATCTAATCTGCCCTATTGCTTGAACAGATGTTGACATACTTCTAAAATGTAAGCCAACCATATTAATAAAATAAAGCTTTTTATTTTTTATTTTTTTGGCCGGGGTGAGCAGATACACATGTATTTTCTTCTATTCCTTCCTTTGTAAAAAGGGGCATGTTATAGGTATTTGTAAATCTTTTTTATTTTATTTTACATATGTTTTTTAATGGTTTGTTTATTTTTAAGACAGAGCGTGAGCAGGGGAGGGGCAGAGAGAGAGGGAGACACAGAATCCGAAGCAGGCTCCAGGCTCTGAGCTGTCAGCACAGAGCCCGATGCGGGGCTTGAACTCACAAACTGCGAGATCATGACCTGAGCTGAAGTTGGACGCTTAACCGACTGAGCCACCCAGGCTCCCCTTGTAAATCTTTTTTAAATTGCCTCAGGATTTTGAATCATAGTTATAAAGCCTTACTTAAATAACTCACATATATAACAAAATGTATATGCTGTAGTGAAAAAATTATAGTAAGGTAGCCCAAACAGACTGAGATAAAATTTTTAGTCTGTATCAAAAATTCCAAGGATTAAGATGGACACAGGGAGAATTATAAAATGCTTATACTTATAAAAGTATTGTTTTCTTTTTTTATAAATAAGAACCAGCAGAAATTAAGTAATTAATTTCTGAAATTGATGCATTGATAAATATAACTTAAATAAAATTTATGTATGTCAGAAGTTCCCCTAGTAGAATTAAAAACCCACATTAATATTGTTGGAGAGAAAAAATTTAAAGAAAACATGGAAAGTTCAGGAAAAGATAGAAAACAAACAAAATAGTGTTAAAACACTAAAAGTAAAACATAAAATAGATTGTGGAACTCTCTACCGAAATATGTCACAACAAAATTACAAGTAGGATAGACCCAGTTACTGAAAGAAAAAAATTGTAAGTTAGGTTTAAAAAACTCACAACTGTCTTCTGTTTTATAGAGGCACATATAGAAAAGGACTTACGAATGATTGAAAATAAAAAGAGAATTTTAGGTGAAGCAGACTTATTCCAGAAAAATGAAAACAAAAGGAGAGAAAGTACCACAGGATCAGTGACGAAGATGAGTTTGGGGAATAAAAGCATTAAATTGGAACAGGAGATCACTTGGCATTTATGAAGGGTTTAGTCTGCAATGAGGGGAGACCTGTTACTTAGTTTACCCAATAAGTGTTGATGCAGTAAAATTTGTAAAGCAAAACAGTCACACCAAAAAAACCCCAAAAGGACAGAAATATACAATAGTGTTTTAGTGATTGACAAACAAAAAATACAATTTGGAGAATGTTAGTAGTATCTGCAAGTAGGTTTATCCAAAAAGTGTATATGTATATATACATATATATATATATATATATATATATATATATATATATATATATATATATAATGTTAGGATTTACCAACATGGGTTTCCCTTTCCTCTTTGGGTTAGATCCTACTTTGATGTGTTTAGCCCCCATTGAAGAGTTCAGATCCCCATAATGGCTAAAAACAAGGAAATTAAACAAAATTAATGTGCAATGTCACTTCTTGGGAGAAAAAAACGAGTATAGTTACTGGGATATTCAGACAATTAGGTTTACAAAAATGAATCGGCATATTGCTACAACCCTGGGCAAGGCTGTCCACAGTGGATAGTGCAGATCCTTGAAGCACCTTGTATGCATTTTTGAGCATTAATAAATAAGGGACAAAATAAGTTAATTCATGAATTCAACACATTTTTATTGGGTACAATTACGTGGTAGTAATCTCAGGTACTAGAGACACAGTCATAAATTAAAGTATCTGCCCCCTTGGGATGTGCCTTTTTAACCTATGGGTTTAGAAAGAGAAAATCCATATGAACAAGGGAATCTAAAGACTTTGTACAGATATCAGGTATTTACTGACCTAATTAACAAAAAGAGAAGACACAGTTATTTATGTTTAATAATTCAGAAAATAAAACAGGATGAAAATGATAAATTATGAGAGGATACTTGTACTAATAAATGTGAAAATGTAGGGGAAAAAAATGGTCAGTTTTTGAGGAAAATATAAATTGTCCCGTTTAATGCAAATGGAAAACCTAATAGACCAGTAAATGGAAGAAACTGAAAACGGTATTAAAATAAAGCTCTTCTAAAAGCCAGTAGGGGGGCGCCTGGGTGGCTCAGTCGGTTAAGCGTCTGACTTCAGCTCAGGTCACGATCTCGCGGTCTGTGAGTTCGAGCCCCGCGTCGGGCTCTGGGCTGATGGCTCGGAGCCTGGAGACTGCTTCCGATTCTGTGTCTCCTTCTCTCTCTGCTCCTCCCCCGTTCATGCTCTGTCTCTCTCTGTCTGAAAAATAAATAAAAACATTAAAAAAATAAAAAATAAAAAAAAAAAATAAAAGCCAGTAGGACATGTATTCAGCAGGCTGTTGAGTACCAACCTTGTTTGGGCAGTTTGCTGTCCCCGAGAGCAGTGGTGAGCCGGAAGGGGCCCCCTCGTTCAACACCCCACCCCCGGTGCTCTTCTCGTTCAGTTCCCCCCGCACCCCCGCCAGCCCTTCGGGAAAGACGGGTCCCGTGCTGTGCACGCTGTTTCAGAGCTGGGAAGAAGGACGGCTTCCCAAAGAATCATGGTTCTGGAGTTGGCCCCCGTGAGTTCCAGTTCACCACTTTGTGACTTTGACAAGAGTCTTAAACTTCCTGAAGCTTAATCTAACTTCCGTTGGTTAAATGTTATGTCATGGATGCGATTCATTCAACAAACCACTTAAAATACTTTTCATGTGCCAAAAATCTATGCTAAATCGATGAGCATACGAAGATTATAAGAAACAAAACAAAGCCAAACAAAACATTCCTGTCATCAAAGAATGTAGGGGAAATCGAGAAATCCACAGTTGATTATAACATCTGGTCTTGAGTGCAAACGGAGGGAAACCCCAGGTGTTCTGGGATGCCGAATTTGAGGGGGTCTTGGGGGGGGATCACTTTAAAAACAACTCGATGATTAGCTCTGTGTCAGCGGGGCCGGGAAGACCTTGCACTTAGTAGATAAGACGGGAAATAAAGGACTTTCTTAGGTAGAAGGAGCAGTTTGCGACAGGTCCAGAGTTAGGGCACGAAGGAGTGTATTTATATGTCCTGAGCCTTACCAGGGGCTGACATCGATGTGTACAAGGTGCTGTTGAAATACTTGTTGGAAACAAAACTAGTCTTCCTGTGATAGGATTTTGCTTAATTAAACTTTTACTGTTTTTACCATTTTTCTCTTCCATACCTGGTCTTTTACTCTGATACATTACATCCTTTATAATATTATCATTACAGTTTTTTCTTGTGTTATCAATAAGAGTTGTTTGGAAAAGCGTAAAACCTTTCGAACTCCTAAATTTTTAATTCATATAGTACATTCGTACCTGGCTTTTCATATATTGGTGTTAGAAATCAGTTTATAGCAGGTAGTTTAAAGGAATCGTGTGACTTTCTTCAACTGCACAGTGAACATCAGTAGGTTAATTTTAAGACTCCTGCAGGGTGGGGGGTGCCGGGTGCTCAGTTGGTTACGTGTCTGACTCTTGGTTTGGGGTGAGTTTAAGCTCTGCGTCAGGCTTTGGGATTCTCTCTCTCTGCCCCTCCCATTCTCTCTCTCTGTCTCTGTCTCTGTCTGTCTGTCTGTCTCTCTGTCTCTCTCTCTCAGAAGAAGAAGAAACAAACAAACTTTTTTAAAAAAAGTCTAAAAAGAATCCTGCAGAGTTAGTTCTGTCTTTAAAATTCCAGGTGGATTTGGGGCCAGGTGGTCACGCCCACGTGCATAGATCTAAATTCATTTACTAACCACTGCCATCTAGTGTCTTGGGAGAAAAACAACTTAAGGGTAAGCTTAAGTGATATATTTTTAAAAGTATTTCTAAAATTTAACTGATAGTGAGTTGAACCCTTAACATAAGAAATGAAGTTTCATGAATAAAGTGATCTTTGAATTGCGTATAGGAAGGAAGATGAGAACAATGTCTATCACCGGAAGTATCTAATTGACGTCAGTGATTTTCCCATTTCACCAAAAAATCAGGTTTTTTTTAATTAAATCGTGATAGTCTTTTCTAGTGTTCATTTTCCATCAAATTGATTTCTCCAAATTTGCTTTTTTTTTTTAATAATTTGAATGCTTCCTTATTGCTTCACTGAGCCAATCTACTGCTCATGACAACTGTTACCAATCTTAGTGGCTTTAAATTACCTCATCTTAGAAATAAGCAGTATTTGTCAAGTTGCATGCGCTGACTGCAGTTGATTTCTTCTCTGGAAAGAGTAGAGGTGGTTCTGGTTTGAAACTTTGGAATTTTTCCTTGTTTTTAGTTGTTTTTATCTCTAGCCTCTAAAATATGTTTGTGCTGATCAAAGCTTTCATAGATTTATACAGTGTTAGAGAAGGAATTAATTTTAGAGACTCAGTTCAACATTGGATTTTATAGATAAATTATGTATTATAAGTACATGCATAAGTAGTCTTAATACATTCTAAAATATTGCATAGTGATGTTTGATAGAAGTTTCCTTTTGCCCTCTTATAAAAATAATATAATATTTTTTAATCTTAATCATATGAACATCCCAGTCAAACCCATATGCCAAAGATCATAATGATTTTTTTAAATAAAGTTACTATTTCTTTTGTAAGTTTCCCTAGAACTTACACTCATTATCGGTTAATGCATTAATGCAGCCCCCGTTACCAATGAAAAATGCAAAGTCTATCTTACAAAATAAACTGTGAATGCTTTGAAACATTCAGAACCAAAACAAGACTTGCCTTGTCAGATCACAAAATGTGCTACAAACTTGTCGTAATTAAAACAGTATGGTAGACCGATCAGTCTACTGGCACAGAGTTGAGAATTCAGAAACAGACCCAAGTATTTGGTGGAGGTGTTAGTTTAACCACTGGGGAGTAGCTATTCAGTACACAGCTGTCCGTTTGCTTATTTCTGTAGGGTAAATAAAGGTAGGTTTCATAGATCTTCCCCATCCCTTGAATACCTGTAAAATTCAGCCTCTAATTCAGAGGTTTGTTACTGACTTTTTCTGTTTGTGATAATAGCTGCCAATCAGTCCGTACAACTGCGAAGGTCATAAAGAACCCACTACTGAACACATAATTCAAGCCAGTGACTGATCTTCCATCAGAAATGGATGTTATGAAGGGAACTTTTGCACAGGAAATTGTATGGAGTAAAACATAGAAACAAAAAAAGAACAGGAAAGCCCCTAATGCAGAGGGGAGAAAGTGAAACCGCGTCAGAAACTGGTGTCAGTCCCAGGCTGGTCCTCATTCTCCCTTCCTGCCGGAGCCCTTGGCCTTCATCTGACAACTTATTCAATACTTGTTAGCACTTGTCCTCAGCTCCCATTTGGAAACATTTCTATCCCGTAAATATGAACAAAAATCAGAAGGTAATTGGTAAAACAAGGATAAAGTTTCCACAGTAAAGAGCTACTTAATTTTTTGGTAATTATTTATTGTTGACAGGTTTTTCAGATTCAATCAAGTAATTGAAAGATTTCCAAACCTTTTATTGTCAGGAAGCCCAATACATAGACTAGCTTTCCAGACAACCTTGGTACGGTGTTTGCTTATCTGTTGCTTGTGCCCCATATATGAACTCTGTAGAGGCAGTGAACATTTTATGATATTAAATACATGATCTCCTAGTAATATAGGGACGTATAAGCTATTCTTTCATGATTGACTTTTGAAGGTTAATTATAACTTAAGATATTATTAAATCTAGCCGTGAAGGGCATATATCACAAAGCCATCCAAAAACCATGTCTGTTGTAGATCTTCAAACACAAACAAAGCCAAAGACTACTTAAAAAAAAAAAAAAAAAGCCCAAGCCACTGCTGTGAGCCTGCCCCAGAGTTTACCTTCTGTCACGGTCATGGCCATGGGAAGTCCTGTAGGAGCTCTGCAAGCCCTCAGTTCAATTCAAGTTCATTTCCTGCCTTCTGTCTTTGGTAAAGAAAGAGAACGTTTCTCAGCAGCTTTCTTAGGATTAACTTTCTCATAGTTTGAGAAAATCGTCATTAACTCTGATTTTTCTTCCAGCTAGATACAGCGTATCCTCTACACCTTTTTCTTGCAATTATCCCATCTTCCCATTCTTGAATACTTTTTCTACTCTTCTTTCAATCTTAAGAGAGGGTGGCACACTGGCTTGTCATGTGGCAATGGTAAGAAATCAGATTACATCATCTGTGCCATGTGCATATTGGTGGGTAATAGAATTATAGTAACTTTAAAAATAGCGACACTGAAGTCTAACCTCTAAAAATAAGGTGAAGTTGTCATTTACCATCTTATGTGTAGTTAAATCTTAAAAATCTTTTAAAAGTGCATAACTTGTAATAAGCGTTTTAAACTTAATCCCTTAATAAGAATCATTTTAAAAATATTTTTCACAGGCATTGTACTTAATAGCAAATACTACTTAGGCACAGTCCAAACTGATAGAGCTATAGGCGTGAATAAAAATATTTTGAACTTCGCCTCTAATCTGTAAGTAATGACTTATTTCAAGCAGCTGGGGTGCGCCTATGCTTTGCTTTCCTTTCCTCCTCCCTACTCCTGGCTGATTGAAGGAGCTCGAGTTTATAGGGTTTACTCTCCTGTGATTATAAGTTAAGATTTTATAGGAAGAAAGTATTCTCTGACATTACAAAGCCTTGAAGACCACTGATCTAATACGTGTATAATTAGATCCAATTCGATGTCTTTACCGAGAATTTGCTTAGTAAGTATTAATAGGAACATGTATAGCTTAAGAGGATTGTCTAATCTTACTGCTTCACAGGTCTTCAGGCTTTAACTTACAGCAGTCCAGTCTAAGATAAAAGTAAAGTGCTGGGAGAATTTACTGAACCTTAATACTTTTCAAATTGAGTAGATAATCGTAATATAGTGATGTCAAAATACTGCCCCCAATCTCTAGGGGATTTGTTTTGGTTAGCAATTCTTAGTAGAAATTTATTCAAAGTACTGGATTTAGTAAAAATAACTGATCATATTAAAAAAAAAACATTTATTTTAAGATACCTTCAGGACTTTACCTTCCCACCTGGTCATTTGAAAGAGAAAGATGCACCCAGATTTGTCCATAATTTTTTGCACAGAGAAGAGCAAAATGTTTATCGAGAGTATTTTGAATCTGTCAGTTTATAGTCAGGCCAGTTTAAAGAATGGAGTGATTGAGTCATAAAAAAAAAGAGGAAGAAACAATGTTCTGAACAACTTGACTTGTAGTCACTGATCCTGTCTCCAGATCTGTGTGCCAGCCTCTGGGGCAGGTTGGACCCGATGTTCTCTGTTTCTCGTTTGGCAATATCTGGACCCCAAGGACCACTTACTTTGTATTTTATTATTTTCCATATATCGAGATAAGAGGCCATTTTGCGAGGTTTGCTGTGCCTGGACATTGATTTTAGTCCTACATCAAGCCTGTGTTTTGTGTCCCATTGGGAATACCGGAGAGAATTCCACCTTACACACCCCACTTTGATCATTGCAAGGCATCTTCCTTGTTTTCGTTGGCTCAAAGATGCCTCGTGACTGATAAGTAATACCTAGGAGTCTGTCTGTTAGTGCGGAAGTACAGGGAGGTCTGT
The DNA here is from genome assembly GCF_024362965.1 of Panthera pardus. Lineage (NCBI taxonomy): Eukaryota > Metazoa > Chordata > Mammalia > Carnivora > Felidae > Panthera > Panthera pardus. The sequence goes on from NW_026526732.1 coordinate 3,803,268, forward strand.
AAAATCCGTAAGACGTGTTCTTTCCTTCTTCTAGAGTCTGTGTGTGTTCACCCCCCCCGGAATCAAGGAAGGGAAACCCCGGCTCATCCCTGCCGGGCCCATCGCCCAGGGCACCACCATCTCTGCCTACGTGGCCAAATCCAGAAAAACGTTGCTCGTGGAAGACATCCTTGGGGTAAATGGCTTTTTGCTTTTTGTGACATTCGTAACCTGAAATATTTATTTCATGCAGGTGGCATATCATTTTGCTGTTACGATTCAAGCCGTTTTATAAACGCATTAGAGCAAGATACAGATCAATAAATGAATTTGTTTGTAAATGAACTTTTGTCCTCAGAAAATCCTATCTTACGATACCCACCGAGCGCTACTTTTAGCTCTTATTTCAGTCCATACCAGTACATTTGAACATAAATTGTAGGTTTATATTCATGTAAACTAAATGATTACTATGGGTGTTTTGTTTTGTTTTGTTATGTTTTGTTTTGTTTTGTTTTTTGGTTATTTATTTTGAGAGAGAGAGAGCACGAGCAAGGAAGGGTCAGAGAGAGGGAGGGAGAGAATCCCGAAGAGGCTCCCTGCTGTCAGTGCAGAGCATGACCCGGGGCTCCATCCTGTGCACCGTGGGATCGTGACCTGAGCCGTCGTCTCACTGACCGAGCCCCCCAGGCGCCCCTGGATGATTACCGTTTTGAGTTTCATGTCGTAGCAAGATGCATACGAATGAGTCAGCTGGTGCTGAGGGCTGTGCTGCCCGAGTATCAATGCTGTCACCCAATAGCCACTTGTCACTTCTCCTGAGCCCTGGATTGGGCCACCTTCAGCTGGGCTTGCTTGTGCATCTGACATCAACTGGCCGTCAACTGACGTCAACTGGCTGGCCTTAGATGGCCTCAGTTCTCTGTGTTTGTCACTCCCACACCTCCCCAGCTCCCCACCCCACCCCACCCCTAAGTAAGGCCAGCCTGGAATGTTCTCAACGATGGTGGCAAGGCTTCCAGAGAAGACTTGGAACATGCAAGTGAGTTTTCAAGCCTCTGCTGGTATCGCATTTCCCACCCTCGCGTTGGTTCAAGTGAGTCACGTAAGCAAACCCGGACTCGATACTGGAGGGTACTGACGAAGGACGCGGACGTAGGGAGCGTGACGAAACGGAGCCCTTAGTGCAGTCTCCCACGCGATAGGTGAGCCTCGTGACGAAGAGTCACTCCCTGAGTTTAGGCTGAAATGGACAGGTAGGCAAACAGGTGTAAGGAAATTGCTCTGGAAAGTGCTAACTTAGAGTCGAGAGACCTGGGTTTTAATTGCGGTTTTGCCTCCAGTTATCTGTATAGATGCGGATGTAGATGACGAAGGTCACTGAAAGACTAGATCTAGTTGTAGGCTAATCACGTGACGAGATAGAAATGCAAACTACTACAATGGCGGTCATATTACAACATATGGATACGCCAAATCAGCATGTTTGCACCGTAAACTCACACGATGTCCCATCTCAAATACACTGCAGTTTTGGAAAGTGTTAAGATACCATATAGGTTGTCCCTTGAACATGTCCTGGTTATATTCAAGCTTTCAAAAGACCTATAAATCAGCAATACTGATCTGTGCTGTTGATTTATGAAAAGCTTCCTACAGAACAGCAGAAATTCAATAAGGAGAATTAGTGTTTGGGGATTAATTCATTTGATTTCCCTGTATTCCTTTGAGTGATTTGTTAAGCTAGAAAGTTATTAAAGTCAAAGGACCAATTTCATTCTTTATAAGTAATTGATAATTATTAGATGATTTGAATACTTAATATGGGCCTTTGAGATTCAATCAGAAAGATCGTCGTTAACGTACACTTTGACATTATTTGCGGTGCCTGGGTGGTTCAGTTGGTTAAGCATCCGACTTCTGCTCGGCTCATAATCTCACAGTTTGTGAGTTTGAGCCCCGCGTCAGGCTCTTGTGCTGACAGCTCAGAGTCTGGAGCCTGCTTCCAACCTTGTGTCTCCCTCTCTCTGCCCCTCTCCTGCTCTCTGTCTCTCTCTCAAAAATAAATAAAACATTAAAAACTTTTTGAAAAACCCACACACTTTGACATTATTCTAACCTGAAAAAAAGAAAAGAAACAATAAACTTTCCTTCTTGTGGTATTTACACGTGGAGTCATTTTCACTCGTGACATTATACCGGTAAAGGCCCCGGAAAAGTTACGGCACATAGACGGTGACGGATAAATACGTGTTAGCCAGCATAATTCCTTTTATTATGGCATGAAATTAATATATATTCATTAATTAAGTAAATTCTACTTCACAGGGATAAAGAAACATTAAAGCAGTATCTGTGCATAGGTGCCAGGTTACTAAAGATAAACTTTTTTTCCCCAAATTATTATTTAAATTCTAGTTAGCTAACATATAGTAATTGGTTTCAGAAGTAGACTTCAGTGATTTCATAACTCACATATGACACCCCGTGCTCATCTCAACAAGTGTCCTTAATGCCCCTCACCCTTCTAGCCCATCCCCCACCCACCGCCCTCCAACAGCCCTCAGTCTGTTCTCTGTATTTAAAAATGTCTTAAATCCAGTCCCTGTCTCTTTTTTCCCCCATTCCCATGTATTCACCTGTTCTGTTTCTTAAATTCCGCATATGAGTGAAATCGTATGGTATTTGTCTCTGAGGCATTTCGCATAGCATAATACACCCTGGTTCCATCCACGTCGTGGCAAATGGCACGATTTCATTCTCTTTGGTGGTTGAGTAGTATTCCCTTGTATTCATGCACCACGTCTTCTTGATCCGTTTGTTAGTCGATGAACGTTTGGGCTCTTTCCGTAGTTTGGCTGTTGTCGATAGTGCTGCCGTAAACATCGGGCGGCATGTGCCCCCTAAGATAAGCGTTTTCTTAAATACAGTTTATAGTGTCCATTGTCATTTGGTTTTCCTTTTAAAGAGACTAGCTGTGTTTTATTGCAAGTATTAGGCGATTTCTGACAAATAAGAATCATAATGTGACAATTCCATCTTTTACCGAAACTGAATTTGTATCTTTTCTCCCTTTATTTTTCAGGATGAACGATTTCCAAGAGGTACTGGCCTGGAGTCTGGGACTCGTATACAGTCTGTTCTTTGTTTACCAATTGTCACTGCAATCGGTGATTTGATTGGCATCCTTGAGCTGTATCGGCACTGGGGCAAAGAAGCCTTCTGTATGAGTCATCAGGAGGTGAGGTTAGCCCGCTGAGGCTACTCATTAATATTGTTCAGTTAATAGATGAGTGAATAGCGCAAACCACACGTTGCTTAACAACGTTTTGATGGTTTTTAAAAACTTTTTCTTTTGTACTTATTTAGAGGGAAAACTGATTCAATTAGACGTATAGTAATCTAGGGGCGCCTGGGTGGCTCAGTCGGCTAAGTGTCCAGCTTCAGCTCAGGTCACGATCTCATCGTTCGTGAGCTCGAGCCCCGCCTTTGGGCTCTGTGCTGACAGCTCAGAGCCTACTTGGGATCCTCTGTCCCCCTCGCTCTCTGCCCCTCCCCCAGTCAAGGTCATATGCATGGGCAGTCTCTCTTTCTCAAAAATAATACCTACACGTTCATAAAAAAAGAAATCCAGTAATTTATTTTAGTAGGAATTCATTCTAACAAGACAAATCGAAGTATGCCGTACTATGAACTAAATAAAGTAGCAGGGTGACTTTGTAGAATTTTCACTTTCTGGTTGTCTTTATGAAGTTTTCTTAAAAACGACCTCTCCCTAGAGCGTATCCTGAGTAAAGGCTCCAGCACCAAATACATTTGGGAACCCGTGGGCTCCGTGAAGTATTCCCTGGATCAGAATTGGCTCATTGACCCTAAAACCAGTTACTGCCGGGATGTGTGTGTCACTCCCAGGGTGCATATGCGCCCTCAGGGGCCTTGTCCACTCAGCGGGATGACCCCCACCTCCCGCTCCCCCCTCCCCCAGCCACACTGGACCCTCGAGCAAGGCTGACCCGCTCCGGCTCGGAGCCCGCGCACGTGCTGTCCCTCGGCCTGGGCTCTGCGTGTCCTCGTTGTCCCGACCCAGCCGCCTCCCTCAGGAGTTGTCCCCACGTGCTGCCCTCTCGCGGAGGAGGCCTTCCCTGAGCACTGCATGTGGGCTCGGGCGGCTCCCCCAGCATTTCCTCTCCCTCTGGTGCCTCCTCTTCTCTCTGGCCCCTTGTCAGCAGCTGGCGCGCCGTGCGCCTCACTGGCTCTCCTCCTCGTCTTTCTCTCTCCCGCGGTCCGCCGTGAGCTGTTGCGGTGTCGCTGCTGGTGGCCGGCTCCCCGGCATCTAGAGGAGTGCCCGGTACCTACCAGGCACCCAGCAAATGTTGGGGAAGCGAACGAACAATAAAAGAAGCGGCAGGGCCAGGAATTTGAGAACTTGTCAGCAGGAGGTTGCAAGTACTTCATCGTTTTATGCTAGTCACCGAGGCCATTTTAATAGTGTTTTTGTTCAACTGGAAAGTAATCATTTTCTGCGAAAATCGTCGGAGGCTAGCGCTCTCAGGCCTTTGTCTTGCTTTTTTATCCCAAGTTAAGAGGCTCGAGAGAGCGTTAGGCTCCATTATAAAGGAGCAGGAAATACGAAAGAGAAACCTTCTACATATTCGATGCTCTGCGTTTGGCAAAATATTCAGATACTCAGTGGGCTCAGGAAATGACTCATACGCGGTTCTGCTGGAGGCGCTGTGTTGGGGTCTCTGCATATGACTAATCAAAACGTGTGTCATCCCTTTCTTTGTAGGTCGCGACAGCAAATCTTGCCTGGGCTTCAGTAGCCATCCATCAGGTGCAGGTGTGTCCCGGGGGTGTTTTCCCGGGGGCTCCGGTGCCCCACGGTGGGGGGGGGGGGCTTACTAAGTGACCCTAGTGTGTCATTTTTGGATATTAGGTGTTTTGTTATTTCTCAACTGTTGTGTCTACTCACTTATATTTACTTCTCCCTGCCTTAAATATCTTGCAATTACTGCCGTGTATTTATGTATAACTATAAATCGTTTGTACAGTAAATGGTGTGGGCTCTGTCACAGTATTTGCTTTCCACTGACGGCCTCCTGCTGGCAGTAACATTGATATTATCATGAGTCCCATTTCCTAAATTAAGGCATCCTCTGAACTAAATGGTATATGGAAACTTTGATGTCCAATTTCAGATACTGGCTTCTCTTGAAAATACGCTCTAACTGGAAAGACCACAGACTTTATTGAGTCTCCCAGTAACTCAACCTCAGAATTCGGGGACACAGCAGCGAAACAATTCCCCCCTTGTACCTTCCACCTCTCTTTGTTGTGGAAAAATCTGTTGCAGCAAACTCAGATTGTGGGATAGGAGGAGAAAAAGCACACAGTTACAGAGTGATAGCGTGGGGAGCAAGGACCTCTCGGGCCTGACCGTCTCGCGTAAAGTGGGATGCGTGCCCACGTGTCAGTCGTGTACAGTGGGAAGTAGTTTTAAAGAGCAACCGTGGAGGTTGATCGCCTGGGTCTGAATGCTGGCCCCGTCCCTCAGTGACTCTGGAGCGGGAGCGTGGTTCTGCACGACTTCTTGCTTCAATGAGGAAAGCAAATCCCCAGTCCATGGTGTTCTGTGCTGATTGAGATAATAAAGCGCGTAAAACAGAGCTTAGCACACGTAAGCCTTCCATAGATACTTGGGATTGAAGTATCTCAAGTCTCAACTTGCCATTGATAGTATTACCATGTTATAAAAAGTGATCACGTCACACCTTTCAAAATACAGTGAGGGAAAATAGTATTCCGGAATTGTTCCTTTGCGTAAGGGGAACTCTCTTACAATTAATAGTCATCATTCTCTTTGGCAGGTGTGCAGAGGCCTTGCCAAGCAGACCGAATTGAATGACTTCCTCCTTGACGTATCCAAGTAAGTGTTGGTTTCTAGGGGTGACGTAGTTCTTCCGGATCAGGGGTTTACCCTCAGTGCAGGCTCCGACGGCAATAGGTACTGTGTATTCTGCAGTCGGTAGTCTGGTAAGAAAGGTTCCCGTCCCGGACCGTGAAGTTACGTTCGCACCCGTGGTCACTTTACAAGTGAAGGATTGCAGACGTATATGCGATAATACTTATTTGCAGTTTGGTGCGTATCTTCTAATTAGACTCACTAGCGCATGTTAAAGGTACTAAGTATTTCTGTTTTTGCAGGAGAAAGCCGAGAGCAGTAGAAGAGGAAATGTTCTAGTTTATTATTTTCCAAAAACCCTCTCTGGCATTTTCTGAAAATGTCAGTAAATTAAACCAGATGAGCAATATCTTTTTTAAGTTTATTTATTTGTTTTGAGAGAGAAAGTGAGCAGGGAGGGGCAGAGAAAGAGAGAGAAGGAGAGACAGAGAATCCCAAGCAGGCTCCACGCTGTCAGCACAGAGCCAGCGTGGGGCTGGAACTCACGAACCATGAGATCACGACCTGAGCCGAAACTGAGAGTCGGACGCTTCGCCGACTGAGCCACCCAGGCGCCCCCGTATCGGCAATATTACTATTATTTTAATTTTCCCATGTATGGGAGCTCAAATACCACTTCAGAGAAAATGTTCCATTTCCCTGAAGTTTGCCCTGGAAAAGCTTCCTTGGGCGGGGGCGGAAGCAGGTAGAGATGTTCACCACAACATGGGTTCATATCAGTTCCCCTGCTCCCAGCGGGGTTGTCTGTAGATCTGAGCCATCTACTGAATGGCCGAAATCTGAAATAATGGCCCAGGAGGTGGTCACTTCAGGGCCACGTCCTGTGGCAAGTTAACGGAGGAATAACGTACCTGCTGTTCCACGGCCACCGGCAGCGGCCGGGACCGTGTTCTCCCTCACGGGCCACTTTGGTGGCACTTAATACCTTCCTCGTCAAGGACTGTTGGGACCCCAGCACTCATTAGTCTGAAGGTGCTGCTTTTGAAATACGCAATTAGAGAAGCATGGGGATGAGGGTGCTTTCCTTTGATCGCCAGGCCCCTGTGTCCCCGAGACAGAATCAAACAGTACTTCTGGGACACATGACTTGACCACCCAAGCGCACAGGAAGGGAAGCCACTCACCTTCCTTTGCTAGTGGAGTTGAACACCTTGCAAGGCTTCCACAGCCCGATTCGATCCCTGTAAATCTCTTCCCTCGGGGAAACCCACTGGACCTTCCCCCCTTGCTTGTGGTACATTACATTACCAGCGTCTCAGTGGCTCCAAGCTGGGTAATTTGTCTTTTAAGCGAAAGGCATTGTTTATCACTATTCAGTTATCTTAATTCTGAGTCCCTTGCTAAGTTCCCAGGAACCAGTAGATCCTATGTTAAAATATCCCCTAGAATACATGCCTACTCATTCCTCGTTTATCAGGTTGACATTTCAATGTAGCTGCCACGTATCTCCTAAGTATTTACCTGCTGTTTGTAGTAATGAACACAAGTTACTCGTGTAAAATGATCAGGTCGTCATTATTTCTTGTATTCTGACATTTCTTCTCAAATGAGTTACATGGCTTTCTCAGTACAGTGCAACTGTGTTTTAACTTTCCAGGTTTTCAGTGCTAATTTACATTTTAACTGTACTAATGAGATTAAGCAAATTTGAACATTTTTATTTCAGATCAAAGTTATTCATGAAAATATTAAAAATGGTGGGCAATTTTATCCCTTCATAGTTTTACTTAAATGCTACAAACTTGCTCTCAAAATAGGTACTTACCAATAAAATACTGTCCAAAATTAGATACTCCATACCAAAGTTACTGATAAGGTTTCATTTATCTCTAAAATAACTTGTTATTGGTTGTTTCCACAAAAGGACAAAAATCAAACAACATGTATCTTTACGTTTTTTACTTAAATGTAAACAAAACTGGGAAATGTATGCAAAGTTTAAGATGTTCTGTGTTCCTATTTAGAGTAATTACCAGTTTTCTGTTCCTTTTTTTTTTCAGGACATATTTTGATAACATAGTCGCAATAGACTCTCTACTTGAACACATAATGGTAGGTTGGTTTTTGTTCGAAAATGATTCATGTCCTAATATATGGGGGAACATTTTAATGCATTATTAGAGGCATAAGCTGTCTTAAAGTCATGATGGAAAGACGGCACTTAGTGATCTCCAGGTGTTGCTTTGATTTCTTTGTGACTTTTGTTCATTGTGAGGGGGTTTCAACAACTTTTGGGAAAATGTCTGAGCTTTTCATTATTTAGTGGCGAGCTAAACTTTGAAAAACATTCGGTGCCTTCTTATATTCTCCAAAAGACCTTGTGCGTGTCGACCGTAGTGGGGATTCCCAACCACTTGAGGTTCGTTCTGTTTAGTTTTAGTCTTACGTGTTCCTCTCTTCTGGAAGACTAGTGGGCACTTGGAGCTGAAAGCCACAGGAAGTAGACTTCTATGAGGTGAAAAATATTAAGAATATAGAAATATATATATATGGATGAACATAGCTTGACTAGGGAAGATACTTGTTGACTGGTTCTTGTATTATTTATCTTTTTTAAGACCGTTTTTGTTGAGATATAATTCACATGCCACACTATTCATCCGTTTCGAGTGGTCAGCGGTTTTTAGCATATTCAAAGATACGTGAAGCCATCACCAGTCGATTTAGAACATTTTCATTACTTAAAAAAGACACTCCGTGTCATGTTAGCCATCATCTATTGAGGCCCCCATTCTCCTTCCTGCCCACCCCCGCCCCCATCCTAAGCAACCACTAACCTAATTCTTTTTCTGTGGATTTACCTGTTCTAGACATCTCCCATAAAAGAGATCATGTAATATGTGGGTTTTGTGCCTGGCTTTTTTCCCTTAGCGTACCGTGTTCAAGTCCTCCTGTGCTGTAGCAAATATCAGCACTTAACTCATTTCTGTGGCTGAATAATACTCTGTTATGTGGATAGACATATGTGCACGTTCTTTGCCCATCGTCAGCTGATAAACGTTTGGATTGTTGCCACATTTTGGCTGATGGGAAAAGTACTGCTTTGAACATCTGTATAGCTTTCTTCGCTTGAATACGTGTTTTCAGTTGTTCGTACTTAGGGAGTGGCACTGCCGGGTCGCGCGGGGATTGTGTGTTTCACTTCCGGAGGAGCTGCTAGGCTGTTTTCCGTGCAGTTGCACCAGGTTCTGTTCCCGTCAGCAGTGCACCCGGGTTCCGGTTTCTCCACATTCTCACCGACACTGGCTATTCCTTGACTTTTTTGGCCTAACGCTCATATTCCCCAACGGTGGAAAAAAGGAAAGCCATTGAGCAGAATATAGACGCAAACATCCGAAATCAGTGATAAACAGCAAACCCAGGAGGAAAGGTGACATCAGCTAAGAAGCATTCACCCCAGGAATGCAAGAGCAGTTCGACGTTAAGTAATAAATTAACGTAGTTCCCGATTCTAATTGAGTAAAGGGAGAAAAATTACATTATTTTCAGAATGGATTACAAAAGCTTTATAATACTCAACACCCAGTAGATGCAAACTCCTAGCAAATTAGGAATACGAGGAAAAGTCCTTAAGTAGTTACGTAGTATCTGCTGGGGTCCTACAACCAACATACCTAACGATGAGATATGGGAGCTTACACCCTGAGGAAAATTTGTTACTCTCCCTGCTTCCGTCCAACAGTGTGCCTTGTTTTCACTGAATCTTAAATCCACTCTTGTTATCAAGAAGTTGCTTTCCACTTACGAGTAAAGCTGTGTGTGTGTGTGCGCGTGTGTGTGCACGCGCACACGCGCGGGCATGAATGAGAGAGGCAGGTGGCTTTTAGAATGACCTTCAGATGTTTGGAGTTCATAAATGTTCCCCAAACAGGTCTAGGATTTCTGATTTCAGCACATAAGAGTACCAGTTCAAACTGAAAGCCTCTATTTGGGGAGAATGAAAACGTGAACGTTATGTTCAGAATCACTGATCTTAAAACAGAAGAAGCCTTTCTCACAACCTGTGATTGTTTTTCAGTTGATTTTCTTGATTTTCCGACATATTCAATAGCACACTGAACAGTAAAATTTGCCTTATCAAATATATGCACTCTCTTCTTTCTATTACGTAATTGTGGGGTTTTTTTAATGTTAAATATTTTGAGAGACACCTGTGCACAAGTGAGGAAGGGGAGAGAGAGAAACCCAAGCAGACTCTGTGCTGTCAGCCTGGGGCTGTATCTCGTGAACCGTGTGATCGTGACCTGAAGTGAAATCAAGAGTTGGACGCTCAACCAAATGAATCACCCGCTACCGCAAATTGTATGTTTTTTTTAAATGAGGCATAATTCGGGCACTTGGGCGGCTCAGTCAGTTGAGCTTCTGACTCTTGATTTCAAGAGTGTTAGGTAATATGTCATAGAGGTTTTGGTTTGCATTTTCGTGACGATTCATGATGTTAATTAAGCATCTTTTTCACATACCTGTTGACCATCCGATGTCTTTTTTGGAAAAATATCTGTTCAAATCCTCTGTCCGTTTATTAATTGGATTGTTGTGTTTTGCTGTTTAGTTGTATGCATTTTTTATATATTTTGGGTATTCGTCCCTTACTGGATATATGATTTGTAAATATTTTCTCCCATTCAATAGATTTCCTCTTCATTTTGTTGATGGTTTCCTTTGCTGTGCAAAAGATTTCTCATTTGTGTATTCCCACTTACTTTTCCTTTTGTTGCCGTTGCTTTTGGAATCAGATCCAAAAACAACAAAAAGAAACAAAAAACAAACCAGAAAAAAAAAAACATTGCCAAGACCAGGGTCAAAGAACTTACTGCCTGTATTTTTGTTCTTGTAATTTTATGGTTTCAGGTCTCCCATTCAAGTCTCTAATCCATTGTGAGTCAGTTTTTTCATGTGTTACAAAATACGAGACCAGTTTCATTCCTTTGCATTCTGGCTGTCTAGTTTTCCTGACACCCTTTATTGAAGAGACGACCCTTTCCCCATTTACATTCTTGCCTTCTTTGTCACAAATTGACCATCTGTGTGGACTCTCTATTTTGTTTTTATGCCAGAACCATACTGTTTTGATTATTATAGCTTTGTAATATCGTTTGAAATCAGGGACCGTGATACTTCCAGATTGGTTCTTTCTCAAGATTGCTTTGGCTGTTTGAAGTATTGTGTGTGGAATTTTAGGATTCTTTGTTCTAGTTCTGTGAAAAATTCCATTGGGATTTTGATAGGGATTACATTGAATCTGTAGATGTTTTGGATAATACAGTCATTTTAACAATATTAGTTCCTCCAATCCATGAGCATGGAGTATCTTTCCAATTATTTGTGTCTTCAACTTTTTCCATCAGTGTCTTACAATTTCCAGCATACAGGTCTCTCCTTTCCTTGATGAAATTTGTTCCTCGGTATTTTATTCTTTTGATGCAATTGTAAATGGGATTGTTTTCTTAATTTCTGTTTCTAATAGTTGGTTAGTATATAGAAATGCAGCAGATTTCTGTATGTTCATTTTATACCCTGCAATTTTACTGAAGTTGTTCATTAGTTCTAAAAGGTTTGTGTGTGTGTGTGCGTGTGTGTGTGTGCGCGCCTGCGGAGTCTTTAGGGTTTTCTCTCTATAAAATCACGTCAGTTTTACTTGTTTCTATCGAATGTGGATGGCTTTTCTTTCTCTTACATCACTATTCTGGCTAGAAGTGCTAATACTCTGTTGAACAAAAACGGTGAGAGTGGCATCCTTGTCTTATTCCTGATCTTAGAGGAAAAGCTCTCAGCTTTTCATCATTGAGTGTGTTGTCCGTTCTCACTGTGTTGGTCTCTTCCCCGTGTTGGGCGAGCGTCTTTATGACCGTTCTTGAGTTCTAGCTAAGTTACCGATCTCCATTTCATTAGTTTCTTTTTCTGATGTTTTATCTTGTTCCTTTGTTTGGAACATATTCTCTATTTTCTTAATTTTGCTCAACTCTCTGTGTTTGTTTCCTTTTTTAAAAATGTTTATTTTTGAGAGAGAGAGAGAGAGAGACAGAGCGTGAGCGGGGGAGGGGCAGAGAGAGAGGGAGACACCGAATCCGAAGCAGGCTCCGGGCTCCGAGCCGTCAGCACAGAGCCCCATGCGGGGCTCAGACTCACAGACCATGAGACCATGAGCTGAGCCGAAGTGGGACGCTCAGCCCACAGAGCCCCCCACCCCAGGTGCCCGTCTCTGTGTTGTTTCTCTGTACGAGGTGAGACAGCTGTCTCCCCCCGGCCTTGCAGGGGCACCTTGTGCAGCTCTCATCGTTCGGCTTCCCCTGGTGCCTGATGTTCTTTCACACCTTTGCGGTCATCTCAGCAGCCGGATGTATTCTTGTTAGGCCCCCTCGTGAAGGGTGTGCTAAGACTTGACAGTGCTACACGCGGAAGGACGTGTCAGCGCCTCGTTCCTGGCTGACGAGAAGGAGAATGTCAGGCAGCAGCTTTTAGAGGATGCAGATGTACGTACGACCGTACGTGGGCCTCGGCTGTGGAGCTGGCCTCCAGGGCAGCTGACCTGGGGGACATTTGTAAAACTTGGGGCTCCAGACGAGCGTACGAGCTCCTTTCTGAGAGGTACTGGCGAGCTGTGACAGGGCCGAGGAGAGCACGAAGATGGCGTCCTCGACCAACCGCCCCTGATGCTCCTCTGGGGTCTCCAGGTGGGCAAGCCCGCGACGGCTCCTCAGGTCGAAGCTCCGTGACAAGTCCACAGGCCTTTTTCACAGGAAGGAGGGGTGTGTTTCAGTCTGTTGTCGGCGTCGTGCCCTGGGGGGATGGGGCGAGGGGTAGCCTGGATTGTCGCAGTCCTGTAGGCCCCGGTGATGCGAGCCCCCCGCCCCCGCCCCGGCCACCAGAGCCAGGTGATCAAGGAGGACCCCCTGTGTGGACTGCATACCAGCGCTTTTGTGTGTCCCAGGGCTCCTGCCCATCTGGCAGGCACTTTAAAATTAGCAAAGGAATCTCCTTCAGGTGCATTCTAGGAGCTTCTCCAACTGGTGCTTGTGCGCTGGTCCCTGAGGCAAGTGAGTCTGTGTGTGAGCCCCTTAAGGCAAGCGTCCCAGGTTCCCATAGCGCTGTGGGTCCACCGGGTGTGGCCCCGTTGGTTGTCAAAGCCGGACATCGTAGGGGCTTAGGATATGGGGATAGACGTACACATACACACACGTGCGTGTGGATCCAGTCTTCGGTTTCACTTGACGAAAGTTTTTATCGTGAAGGATGGTCGAATGGCTTCACGTGCCTTTTTGGCGACATGAAGATAATTGCATCATCTCTTCCTTTGTTTTATTGCTATTATGAAATATTAGAGTTTATGACACTGAACAGTTCTGAATAGTTTTTAAGTATTATAATATGTTAATTCCTAAGTCTGATTTACTAAAACTTTTGTTTATGAGTTTTCTCTGGGTTCCAAGGTAAATTGGTCTGCGATCTGCTTTTTTGTAGTATCTTTGTCAATTTTCAGTATCAGTGGCATAGCAGGGCTTCGAAAATAACCGAAAAACTTGCGTTCTTTCTGAACATAGGGTGGAAATTTATTTGTTGAAGATTCTTAAGTGATTCATATTTGAAATCACTTGGGCCTGATGCCTTTTATGGGGATAATGCTTTGATAATTTTTCAATTGTCTGTATTATTCTGTTTCTTCTTTTTTTTAATGTTTGTTTATTTTGAGAGAAACAGGGAGAGTGACAGGGGCAGAGAGAGAGAGAGAGAGAGAGAGAATCCCAAGCAGGCTCTGCACTGTCCACTCAGAGCCCGACACAGGCCTCAGTCTCACGAACTGTGAGATCATGACCTGAGCCGAAACCAAGAGTCAGATTCTTAACTGACTGAGCCACCCAGGAGCCCTATTATTCTGTTTCTGTTCAGATTTTTCAATTACTTGTCAACTCACTTTTCTAGAAAATTGGCCGTTCTGTTTAGATTTTTATAATTATTAACATAAGTATGTGCCAAAGTATTAAGCATTTAACATGACCTAGTCAGTAGGGATGCAAATTTTGCTTTTCATAACGTAATCACTAATAGTTCAGGACCATTATTATTATTTAAAAGTTCAAGATACCATGAGTTTGCAGAATAAGTGGGCGATTCTTCCGTTTGCCAAAACACAGTCCCATTACTGTCTCCCTAACTTGATGTCGTTCATCCTTCCTCCAATATTTATTGAGACTTCTTGGGTTACGGAAGGCTTATGTGTTTTAACCTAAGGGTTGGCAAACCTTTCTGGTAAAGTTTTACGTTCCGTGGGCCAAACACTATTGCAGACACTCAGCTCTGCTATTGTAGCAGCCTTAAATATTGCGTAAAGGAACGAACATAATCCTTTCCCAATAAAATTTTATTTATAAAAACAGGCAGTGGGCTGGCTTTGGCTGATGGACTTAGTTAGCTGACCTCTACTCTAGGCCTTGTGCTGGGCATTTGCAATACTATGGGAAAAAGAAGCAGCTTCTGCTGTCCCAGAACTCACAGGCTAATGGAAAGAGACAAACTGTCAAGTTCTCATAATCTTAATATGCAGTAAAATCAGTCCCTGGCACAGCCTGTACTCAGTGAATGAGTACAATCTATAAAGACAAGTATGTGATATGAGATGAACCAGTGTATCTAACCCATGCTGACTTCTTTTCATTAGACCAATAAAGTAGTTTCACATGAGATTATAGATTTTCCGGTGGCCACAAGGTGGCCCATGTCCCTCTTGCACAGACTTTTGTGACGGCTGTTTTTCTCCAAGAATCAGCTCTTTCTCTCCGAGGAATGAATCTCATGTCTAAAATCTGGGGTCTGAGGTTGCCGGAATTCTCCAACCGTAGTCCCGACCCGGCAGGGTCAGTGGGATATGTTAGCATTAAAGAAGTAACTGCGGAAAGAGGCTGATGAACGAGTGAATGGCAAAGTGAACAGAGCGTTCCAGTTAGAAATGGAAAAGGGTGTTTTTATTACAAGAGCCAGGCCACGAAAATAGCTAGCATGAGTTCAAACACGCGGCCTGCCATTCACTAGCCATGGGATAGTGGATGAGGACTTGCCTCCTGCCTCGGTTGTCCTCACACGTAAAGTGGAGATGAAAATGCTCCCTGACTTAATGTTATTACCGTGAGGATGAAGTGAATCAAGGCACCCGGAGTGTGTAAACGTGTGGGCACCCGGGAAACGCTTAGTAATAATTACACAGGATCGCTAGTGCAGCAAGCAGGAGCAACAAACGTGAATACGAACCTCACGAGAGATTACGTTTCGTATCTTGTTCACGACCGACGTGTCGCGAATACCAGCCCGGCAGAATGGCTCACCCGGGGGGCACGAGGGTAAGCCCAGAGGTTCTGGAAGAGGGACCGGCGTGAGGGAAGGGCTCTGAGGGGGCGGGGCCGGTAACTGCGTTCCAGCCCCTTCGAGACCCCTGCGGTGTCGACAACAGCACGACGCGCACACCCCGCGGCTGTTTGTTGGTCCGTATCGGTGCCGGCCGGTGTCAGCACGTTAACAGAGTGTTTATATGCTCTTATTTGTTTAGTTACCGCGCTCATTTGCTGCCCAGGTGGAGTATAGGTCAGCTGACATTGAGATTTGTGTCTGATAACGTTTGCCTTTAAACTCTGAATTTCCCGTCGGCTCACTCTCGCTTTATCGTTTGTCTTTAGATATATGCAAAAAATCTGGTGAATGCCGACCGTTGTGCACTTTTCCAGGTAGACCATAAGAACAAGGAGTTATATTCAGACCTTTTTGATATCGGAGAGGAAAAGGAAGGAAAACCTGTCTTCAAGAAGACCAAAGAAATCAGGTACAGCTAGAAGTAGAATGTCCCTATACTGCGAGTGCGGCCGTGCAGGTGTTCCGTTACCCACCTTTCTGTGCCTGTTCACAGGTATGCTGACAGTACTTGTCATACTGTGATATCATTCCCACCAGGACCCGCCTCCTGAAGGTAGTACTTCTGGGAATGACATTGCAGTGCCAGCGAAACCGCGCCTAGGAAGCTTTAGCGTCACTCCTGGAAATGCCGTCTTCCGGAGGCGGTCCTTTTGGAAATCATGGTGGAAAAACTTACTAGTGCTCCCAGGTAGGTAAAGGAACATCCCACCTGGAGTCTGCAGGTCCTCTGTGTAGGAGCGGCGGGGTATCGCCCCCGCCCCTTCCCAGCCGACGGCGGTCTCAGCGTCCAGACCGTAGCGGAAATGGACCTGATAGACTGAATGACTTAAGCACACGAGTCCGTAACCGAACAGCTGGTGTGGTCAGTCAGATAGCACACGCCCGCTGCATCTGGAAACTACAGGCTTCTTCGTTCCTTAAGTGGCAGCTGCCGTCGCTCAAATGGACGGAATGGGGTCTGACTGTAAGGCGTGCCTGCCACAGTCGGGTCGCACAGTCTGAACCGCTGCGGGGAGCACCGTCACTGACGCCCAGAGATCGTCCTTGCGTTCCTTTGCTTATACGTCTCGTGCAACTGTTTTTCCACGCAAGAGCGTAAGGCGCTCTGGTGGTTGCAAACGCCGTAGGAAAACACAATTCCTCACGGACTAAGTTCCGCTCTTCTTTGGTCTGTCGTGTAAGAGAGCGGATCAGGTGCCAGAAACGTGCGTGTGGCCCCGAGCCAGGCCTCGCCACTGCCCCTGCCCCTGAGCACTTCCCCTTCTGTGCCGGGCCCTGCATTCCACACTCACGGATTCGCAGTCCGAAGTCGTGGCACTGTTTAGATTTGTTATTTTTGTTTTGTTTCTGGTGTATTTGCTTTTTAGCCCCTCAGTAAGTCAGTCTGCACGTAGTCATTCAGGTAAAGGGAGTTCTCTTGCCGAAGGCTCAGTGTCCCTTAACGGTGCTGGTATCGATCTCCTTTTGGAGACGGTCACTCGAAGTTTGCGTGGACAGGCCTGGGAGAGACAGCGAGGGGAATGTGCCGGCCGCGCTCGCTCCAGTGGCCAGCTGATGCCAGCCTTGTATGTGAGCGCCTGCCTTGCCAGGGCCTCCGCTGACAGAGGCAGCCAAGCAGGAAAATCAGGCATAAATCATGAAATGTTTCTAACACTCTTTTCCTACAGCCGTCTAATTTGTTCTGTTCGTCTTGCTCGAAGCGCAAGAAAACCAGGATGAAACAAGCTTGCTTTCTATGCAATGTTGGGTTTCATTTTTAAGAACGTTCATTCTCTTCTGTGTCGACTTTCCTTTTATTTTTTCCCGTAGGGAACAGCCTTAAAGTTGAGCTTTATTTCAGGAACAGTGATTTCCTATAATGTCGAAATGTAATATTACAAAAATTATTTTCCAGCTTTTGAAATCTGTAGATATCATAGACTGTAGACATCTTTCTTAACTAACTTTGAAACGAGCGCATGAGTTATGATGATATCACAACGAGAAACCTATAAGATGAGAATATATTTGTAAGAGAAAATGCTGATATATCAAAACATAATTAAGGGTAATCAAAGAAAGCGTGCATTTTGACTTTTTAAATTTGGCAAATTAGAGAATGAAAGATACTAGACATTGTAAGTTGTGTTATTTTTAGGCAGTGCTTGTGTTAGAAATGCCTTCAAGTCCTAGTCCTGCATAGTGTCTCAAGTCAGGTGTAAACTCTCGTGTAACCTATGAGTTTGGCTGTATGTGTGGTGTGGTGGGAAGTGCACTGGTGTGGACCTCGTTTCTGTTGTGCCAGCAGTATTTTAGGAGTACTGACAAATTACTGAACCTTATGGGCTTCCGTTCACACCACAGTGAGAATTCGTTAAGAAAATTTATGTTCAGGAGTGCCTGGCTGGCTCAGTCGGTAGAGCGTGAGGCTCTTGATCTCAGGGTCATGAGTTCAAGCCCCGTACTGGGCATAGAGCCTACTTAAACATGAACAAATAAATAAATAAATAAAAATAGGTATAAATAGTTAAAGAAAACTTACATTGCGTCTTGTAAATTACAAGGTGCTTTGCAACTATACAAGATTATTATTGGTCATGAGAGGAGACTGCTAGTTCATTGTTCAATTTCAACTTGTGACCCAGTGTAGTTTAACGTATTGTGGATTATATCCTACAACAAGCTCTCCCGTGATGACCGTGCAGTGGTTTTCTACTTTACCTTTCCGTATTACGTCCTAATAAGGTGATTTTGAATACGTAAACGTAAAATTAGTGCGAGTATTTAAAATGAAACAATGCTTTTTCGCTTACTCTTTAGTGGGTGGTGAAATGTTCCATGTTCCGAATTATTTGACATCATCTATATTTTAATTAGCATGTCCCTCTGGTTTTATATCTGCAGATTTTCAATTGAGAAAGGGATTGCTGGTCAGGTAGCAAGAACAGGGGAAGTCCTGAACATTCCAGATGCCTATGCAGACCCACGCTTCAACAGGTAAGAAATAGCTTACGGCCCATCCTTCTCTCTGTCACGTCCCACTTGGCTGGAGCCTCTGTAATGACGCGCCCCCAGTTCCCCACCTGCCATCGCCGTGAGGTCCTTCCTCCTGGGCGCTCTGTGACACTTTCTTTGAACCAACTCTCTTATCAGTCCTCACGTGTTTTCAGATATTTATAAAATGATGGACTGCAAACCACTAATGCTGTCCAGCTACAGGAGATTAAGATGCGATAAACACATTTATACAGGAGCAGTTTAAACTTTTAAGGCTGCTTTCGTTTTTATTATTATTATTATTATTATTATTATTATTATTATTATCATTTTATTATTGTTATTATAGTATTCTCATTTTTTCCTGGGCATATTCTCCATCAAACCATACCTTACAAGGCAGTAACCTCTCCTGATGAAATTTCCTACCTTGGAATCCCTGTCCCATCATTAATTAACTCTGGAGTCACCTGGAGTGACCTGGAGTGAGTTACTTTATCTCTTGGAGTCTCAGTTTTCTCATCTTTAAAATGGTACAGTGATGCCTATTTTGTAGGGTGTGTGTGTGTGTGTGTGTGTGCGTGTGTCTAAAATTAGAGAAAATACTCATAAGAGATCGGGCAACTTTGCAACAGACAGAAAGCAGGGGCTCCATGGATTGCCGCTTTTATTGGATATTATTCAAGTTGGATATCAGATGGCTTATAAAGGTTTTTTATTTTGTTTTGAGTTTCTTTGGAGAATTAGAAACCAAATTATATAATCTCATTTTAACAGATCTTAAAAATTGAAAGTCTCAAGATTGATGCTGTGACTGGTAGGGATGTAATAGTTCAAATATTTTGGCGTTAGTGTTCTATTAATTCAAACATTTGGTTTACTTTAAGAGGCAGTTAAATAAACAGTAAGCATTTTTTTTCAGAAACTTGATTAATGACGAACATGTGCAACTTGTATATAAACACAACTTTATCTTAGTAATGTTTTATCAATAAATTACGAGCATGTAGAAAATCTCAGGTTTTTTTCCAAAAAACCCCAAACTTATTATTTTAGCGCTTAAACATTGGAAATATTTATATATCCTTATTTATAAAACCGTTAGATAAAAATTTTATGGGTCAACGTTTAAGAACCATGAAAAGGCAAACAACAGACTGTGAGAAAATATTTGCAAAGCTTGAATCTGACAAAATACTGTCTCCAGAATATGTAAACAACTCTTCCGTTGTAATAGGATACCTCTACTGTAATGAATAGAACCCCACATTTTTTAACAAACATTTCACAAAAGAAGATGCATGAATGGCCATTAGACACATGAAAAGATGCCTGATGTGAGGGAGATGTACTTTGACATGAGATCTCGTTACACAGCAGTGGGAACGGATAGTTTTTCAACAGTGGCCCCGGCAAGTGCTGGCAAGGATGTGCAGAAGCCTGGGTTCTCATACTTTGCTGGTGGGAATGGATAAAGGTGCAGCCACCGTGGAGACCAGTTCTGCAGTTTCTTGTAGAGTTAAGCACATACTGACCGCGCTCAGTCGGCTGCACTCCGAGGGATCCAGAAAAGCAACACGTATCCACCCAGAGATTTGTCTGCACATCTGCAAAACAGCATTTTTCACAATTGCCAAAAAACTGGCTGTCAGCAAATACTAATATCCATGAACTGGTGAGTGGGTAAATAAGACGGATATTCCATACCCTGGAACACCGCGCAGCCATGAGGTGCCGGACCACTTGTACCGTGGTGCCTGCTACCATATGGATCAGTCTCAAAACATTACTCTAAGTCCAGGAAGCCAGGCACGAATGGCCGCCTCTAGCTATCTGGCTGTGTCTGTGGAGCTGAGTCCTATTTGTAAAAAATATTTTCTCGAAATCGGGAGGCCGCAAACATTTTCTCTTAAGGATCAGTTAGTAAGTATTTGGGGCCATAACGTCTCTGGCACGAGTCCTCAGCTGTGTTGCAGCGTGGTGACAATCCATTCAAGAATGGTGCGGTTGTGTTCCATTAAAACTGTTAACAGGGGCGCCTGGGGGGCTCCGTCGGTGAAGCGTCTGACTCTTGATTTCGGCTCAGGTCATGATCTCACGGATCGTGAGTTCGAGCCCCACATCAGGCTCTGTGCTGACAGCTGCGGAGCCTGCTTGGGATTCTCTCTCTCCCTCTCTCTCTGCCCCTCCCCTGCTCTCTAGTTCTCTCTCGTTCTCTCTCTCTCTCTTTCTCATATGAATAAATAAATATACATTAAAGAAATAAAAATGTTAACAAAATAGCAGAGGGCTGTTTTGGCCCCTAGTCTGCAGTGTGCTGACCCCTGCTCTAAATTCGTAAGGTGATAACTCCCATTTAAGTTTGTTTACTAGCAAGTTACATCTCTCATAACATACAGCCAAGTCCAAAAGAACGCCATTTTACCGAATTTATTATATTTTTTCCTCTGCATCCGGTTTGTCTGTGTTGACCTGAGCATGCTGGATTCTCAACACCGGATGATAAACTGAAAGCCCCCTAGAGACCGTTCCGAAAAACTCTTGAAAATAAAAGAACAGGTTGGTTAGGACGCGTTTGAAAAGATTTTAGCTCAGCACTTCCAAATGTCACACTGTCCTTGAATTTAGAAGCTAAGTGGCCCCATTACAGTTCCTTTGTAATGGAAGCATGTAAATTGCAAAACTCACTTGAGACTTATGACGGAATGTATAGTTCACTTTCTTCTGTGTGTGTGTGTGTGTGTGTGTGTGTGTATGTGTGTGTGTGTGTGTTTTGCTCTCGAACGCTACCACAGGGAAGTGGACTTGTACACGGGCTACACCACGCGGAACATACTGTGCATGCCCATCGTGAGTCGGGGGAGTGTCATAGGCGTGGTGCAGATGGTCAACAAACTGAGCGGTAGTGCCTTCTCGAAAACGGACGAGAACAACTTCAAGATGTTTGCTGTCTTCTGTGCGTTAGCCCTACACTGTGCCAATGTAAGTGACGCTGTTTTAAATGTCTTTTTACTACTCCGTATCCACTTTGAACCCTTTTAGGTAAAGCAGTGGAAAGGTTTCTCCCCCCCGCCCCAGCATTTCCTTCACAACCCAGAAAAGTGATTCCTGGTTGTACATATTTCAGGAGAGGTCTTAAAATGCTTTGGGAAAAAACAAAACAAAACAAAAAAAAAAACTCTTCTAATAATTTGCATTTGTTTCAAGACGAATCTGTTAAAAACAAAAATGAGGTTATCTAAAGGTGCAGTGTTCAAATATAAGGTTTACTCATCACGGTATCTACGGAAATGAGTAAGGCAATGTTATCTAAACCCTTACTGTCTGTCATATGCACTGCATTGGAGACTCGTGTGCAAAAGATGGCAGGGACTCCTGGGTTGACCCCCCCCGGGACAGTCCCACTCGTGAGACTCCGTGGGGCACGTCTCAGCACGGTGGTCAGATTAGGGGTCAGTGCGCTCGACCCCCCCCAAAACACGTACGTGTGCCCTCGTCACTGAATAATCTATTAGGTGAGTTCCCGTTTGTTTTGTGAGGCCTCGCTTTAAAATAGTGGAGATAAACATTTGATATTAGGTAAACTCTGATAATCCTTTAATGATATTACTGGCATTTAAAAGTCCGGGAAAATTGTAACCTTTACAAAGCTAAACCAATGTAAATGGGAGTTACCACCATACTAATGTGGAAAAGTGTACTTTTTGGAGATAGAACCTCGAGTTCCATAGGGACAGCCACGTAGCTGATGGAAACAGCTGAGAGATGATTAGGAACAAAAGTGGCAAAAAACAGTACTCTGGTGACTAGGGACAACCGTATGCAACTCAGTGCTGTTTAGTAAGAACACCCCTCCTCTGCGTCACCCTGTGCCCTCTCACAGGGACCTCTCCTGTCACCCAGTTCATCAGAAATACATTAGTACAGCCGGCAAATACTTTTTGCTTTAAACATTTTCTGTACCTGTATTTCTCATATATATGTAGAGAGAGAGAGAGAGAGACAGGCTTACATTTGTTTTCTTTAGTTTAAAAGTTGCAGAGAGGGGACCTCTGGGGGGCTCAGTTGGTTACGCGCCCAAGTCTTCCATCCAAGTACTAACCAGGCCTGATCCCGCTTAGCTTCCGAGATCAGAGGAGATCGGACACGTTCAGGGTGGTATGGCCGTAGACATGCGCCCAAGTCTTGATTTCGGTTCAAGTCATGATCTCACAGTTTGTGAGTTCAAGGCCTGCGTCAGGCTCTACACTGACAGCACGGAGTCTGCTTGGGATTCTCTGTCTCTCTCTCTGCCCTCCCCCCCCAAAATAAATAAGTAAACTTTTAAAAAAGTTGCAGAGAATATAATTTCTAGTATATCCTGAATATTGGTTTTTATCGGTTTTTTAAATTTTCTTTAGTGTTTTTATTTATTTTCGAGACAGAGAGAGACAGAGCATGAGCAGGGGAGGGGCAGAGAGAGCCAGAGACACAGAATCTGAAGCAGGCTCCGGGCTCCCAGCTATCAGCACAGAGCCCGACACAGGGCTCGAACTCCCAAAACTGTGAGATCATGACCTGAGCTGAAGTTGGATGCTTAACCGACTGAGCCACCCAGGCACCCCTTTATGGGTTTTTTTTAAATGTTTCCGGTGGAATCTACTGTAGCAACTTGAGAACATTGTAGTGCATTTAAATATAAAACAATACGGTTATATGATCGTAAACTCTAGCATCATTCTTTTCTCTCTCTGAATATGTATTTCTGTACCCCACAGAAGTTTGATCTAATGTAACATGTTTTATGCTTTAAAGTGTTTTATTTATTAAGATAAGCTAAAACATGTATAATAAGTGTTAAAAACTAATTTTGGCTTGTGATAGTATATGTCATTATGTGATCAAAGTAACCATGTTATGAAATTTTGATAAATGATTATCAAAGGTAAAAAATATCAATTATTGGAAACTGTTCTATCCTAATAAGATGTCTGTGACTTAAAAAAATGGCTAATATACCTATAAATACATTTTACCTATTTTAGACTGAAACTAAGCTTAGTGTAAGTTTTTTATACTTTTTATTTTAAAATAACTTCAGACAGAAGGCAACGTTACAAAAATAATACAAAGGTTCCCTCATACCATTACC
This sequence comes from Panthera pardus, assembly GCF_024362965.1. Classification (NCBI taxonomy): domain Eukaryota; kingdom Metazoa; phylum Chordata; class Mammalia; order Carnivora; family Felidae; genus Panthera; species Panthera pardus. The sequence continues at coordinate 3,826,715 of NW_026526732.1, forward strand.
TGTGCTCCCCAGTGTTGGTATGTTGCCATTTTTACCTTGATTTTCTTCTTTCCTTCCTTCCTTCCTTCCTTCCTTCCTTCCTTCCTTCCTTCCTTCCTTTCTTTCTTTCTTTCGTTCTTTCGTTCTTTCTTTCTTTCCTTCTTTCTTTCGTTCTTTCCTTCTTTCCTTCTTTCTTTCTTTCTTCTCTCTCCATCCCATTCATAGATGTTGTGTTTCTCTGATCTGTTTGAGAGCGTGTTTTAGACAAAATGTCCCCTAACGCCCAAGTACTTTTGTTTGTATTTTCTAAAGGCAAGTACATCATCTCATTTTTCCACTGCAGAATTTCAAAGTCCAGAAATTCCCGTTGGAACCGTACAAGTTTGTTAGGACTGTCATGACCCGCACTGCAGACTGGCTGGCTTAGACAACAGGAAGTGATCAGCCACAGTCTGGCAACTCCATGTCCCATTGTATCAGTGACTTTGGTTTCTTCTGAGGCCTCTCTCCTTGGTCTCTAGGTGGCCCTCTTCTCCCTGTGTCTACATACGGTCCTCCTCCTGTGCATGTCTGGGTTCTGATCCCCTTTGCTCAGAAGGACACATGTCCTACCGAATTCAGGCCCAGCCTTTTGACCTCATTTTACCCTAATCGCCTCTTAAAGGCCCTGTCTCCAAACATGTCACGTTCTGAGGCACTACAGATTTAAGGTTTCAACATAGGAATTTGGGGACTAAATTCAGCCCCTAACCTATGCCAGGTATCTTACCTACAAACTTCTTCTTTTTCATGTTTATTTTATTTATTTTGAGAGAGAGAGAGAGTGCGCGAGCAGAGGAGGGGGAGAGAGAAGGGGAGAGAGAGAGTCCCAAGCAGGCTCCGCAGCTGTTTGCGCAGAACTCGACGTGGGGCTCGAACTCACGAACCCTGAGATAGTGACCTGAGTCGAAATCAGGAGTCAGACGCTTAACCCACTGAGCCCCCCAGGCGTCCCTAAACTACAGACTTCTTTAGTGTCCTTTCATCTGGACCCATTCCTTACTCTTGGCCTTTCATGACCTGGGTATTTTTTAAGCATATAGGCCGGTGATTTTGTAGAATGTTTCTTAATTTAATTTGGACTTGTCTGATGTTTCCTCACGATTATATTGAGGTTATAATTTTGGCAGGACTCTCACAGGCTGATGTGTCCCCAGCAGATCCCCTGAGCAGGGACACATCCTTTGGTGACGTTCGCTTCCTCGTTTGGTTAAGGTGCTGTCGGACAGGTTTCTCCTCTGAAACGTTTTCCCTTTTTCTCACCATTTGAGAAGAGATTTTACCTAAGCCTCTGGAGTCACTTCCTCTTTCTCTCTTTCCCTGAGATACATATTGACACCCCTGCTCTTACACCACAGAATTCCTTCTAGCCACCTCATTGCCATCTTTGGAACTTTCTTCTTTGACACTGAGAAATTCGATTCCCACTCTTCAACATCAATTTTATTCCTGCTTGTCCCTTTTCTCTCCAAGGAGGCCTGAAGTATTGCTTTCGTTAATAAGGAAATAACAGAAAACATTTTATTCAAAATGCAATTTATTTTGCTTTATTCAAAAGCAATTTCTCTTCATTTGAATTCCACCTGAGCTAAGATATGGAAAAAGTGATTTTAAATGGTCGATCAAAAGTTATTTTAAATGATTTATCGTCTGAAAACTTATTTCTGTCCACCTTCGATATTTTGTGAAAGCTTTAGAAACCATTATTAGATCTCATTAATACCATATTTTATATTTCCATTTGTTTTAGGAGGTTTTTATACTAGAGCAATTTAAGGAAGGGGTTAATTTGAAATGGGAGGTGGACAAAAGTCATTTTTAGGTCAGTGTATGTGTGGAAGTTAAGGAGGTAGAAATCAGTCCTCTTAAGGTCTGTCCGGGATTCCATGGGTTCCTTGAAGAACGCATCACTGTCGGTTTAAACACTCCTGAGTTGGGGAGGAGTTAAGACGGCAGAGAAGCAGGGGGACCCTGGGCTTTCCTCGTCCCTCAAACACGGCTCTATTGAGGTCAGATTTTTAGAACACTCGGGAAGTGGCCACTGCAGAGTGGCCGAGGATCTCCACAGCTGGAGGGAGACTGCGTGACAGGTGGGAGGTACGTGGAAATGATTTGGGGGAGAGAAAGACGGCGGTGTCACGGAGGGGGAGGGAACCCTTTCCGTGGAGAGACAAAAGGGAGAGAGAGAGGGAAGGATTGGGAAAGTGTGGCATAAAGTTTGCACAAGGGGAAAACCTCTTTGGCCCACAGACGGGAGAGCGAGAAGTACTGAGTGTCCCGGTTCTCTTTTGCAAACAGCACTTGGAGCTCAAACTGTGAGGTTTTAGAAGCGCATGACTTTCTCCGGGGCGGAGCCGTGGCCTGTGCCGGCCCCGGGGAGGGGGAGGGAGGGAGCTGGCCCCGGAGCGTATAGGATCTCCGGGGCACACTGGGAGAGAACAGTCCCCTTCCTGGAGTACTGTTGGAAGAGGGTTTTTTGCCTCCCAAGGATAAAAGACCCTGCAGGTGCCATCCAAAGGCCTTTTGTCAGCAGGGGACAGAAGTGCACCCGGAGGAAATATAACCTTTGCTGCTTTGAGCGGTGTTACACCATAGATTCCGCACGCCGTGCAGGCGTGGGACCGTTTCTCAGGGACAGAGGACGTCACACGGCGTGGAGAGGCTCGACTCCAGAGGAAGGAGGGCACATCCGTGCGGTGCCCTGTGCTTTTAAGACTTTGAGTTTTGAATCCCAGCCCTGTGCCAAAGATAAAAGGCAGGACAGTCGTGGCGCAGGGCGAGCTGACCGCCCTCGCTGTTCCGTGAGGGCTGCCTGAACAGGGCAGGGTGTGAGATCCCTGTCCGAGGACCAGAGATTGGGGTGGCGCCATCTTACCCCCAACACCAGCACGGTGCGACCTCAGAGTGCAACACACAGGCCCCCGGTGGAGGCAGGACCCGTTTACGCCGAACCCCGCCCCGCCGCAGGCCTGCCAGCTGCTTATCTGTGGGGGCCAGACTGACCCTGAGCCAACGCAGCAGGCCTCTCCTGAAGCCCAGCACAGCCAGCACCTTCCAGGCCCCAGGTGTTCTGAAAATCAGCTCCTTCAGAACAACACCTACAGTTCTTTTCTTCTTTTCTTCTTTCTTCTTCGTTTGTACTTTTGGAATCAGGCTCCTAGTTTCTTGTTTGTTTTGTCGTGTCCTTTTCTCTTTTTTTCCATCAGGCTTTTTTATTCCTTTTTTCTTTTCTTCTTTTTTTCCTTTCTTTTTCTTTGGAATCAGCCTTCATGTTTTTTGATTCTCTGGGTTTGTATTTTGGCTCCCTTTCATTTTCTCTTTTTTTGGGGATCAGGCTTCCCCCCCCGACACTTTTTTTCAGGGGTACTTCAACAAATAAAGCACACCTCATTAAGGTTCAAACACTCCCCACTACAGGCGAGGAGCTCTGAAGTGGACTGACCAGTGGGAATGAGCAGTGGAATGCGTATAAGATACACCAGAAACACTTCCTGGAGTGCTAGGCCCTGGACAGTGTATGATTTCTTTCTCATATAGCAGTACTCTCAGGTGCAGGAAATATAACATGCTTTTAAAACACCCAAAAGAGTGGGATGAGGTGGCCTAGTGGTTATGGTGATTGACTGCTAAAACACCCAAAAGACAGAAACTTAGCCAAAATGACAAGACAGAGGAATTCTCCCCAAAAGAAAGGTCAAAAAGAAATCACAGCCAGGGACTTGCTCAAAACAGATGTATGCAATATATCTGAACAAGAACTTAGAACAACAGTTGTAAGACTACTAGCTGAGCTTGAAAAAAAAAAAAAGCATAGAAGACACCAGAGAAACCCTTGGTGCAGAGGTCAAAGACCTAAGAAGTAATCAGGATGAAATAAAAAATGCCATAACTGGGACGCAAAACAAACTAGACATACTGACAATGAGGATCAAGGAAGCAGAGGAAAGAATCATTGATACAGAAGATAAAATTATGGAAAATAATAACGCTTGAAAAAAAGAAGGAAAGGATATTCTATCACAAGGGGAGACTTAGAGAACTAAGTGACTCCATGAAACAAAACAATATCTGTATTATAAGAGTCCCAGAAGAAGAGCTGGAAAACAGGGCAGAGGAAGGATCATTTGAACAAATTATAGCTGAGAACTTCCCCAATCTGGGGAAGGAAACAGGCATCCAAGTCCAACAGGCACAGAGGACTCCCTTCAAAATCAACAAAAATAGATCAACACTGTTGATCATAGTGAAACTTGCAAAATACAAAGAGAGAATTCATGGTGAAACTTACAAAATACAAATATAAAAAGAGAATTCTGAAAGTAGCTAGGGCCCAAAGATCCTTCACCTACAAGGGTAAACACATATAGCAGACCTGTCCACTGAAACTTGGCAGGCCAGAGGGGAGTGGCAGGAAATATTCAACATGCTGAATAGGAAAAATATGCACTAAGAGTCCTTTACTCAGCAAGGCTGTCATTCAGAATAGAAGGAGAGATCCAGACTTTCCCAGACAAACAAAAACTAAAGGAGTTCGTGACCACTAAACCAGCGCTGCAAGAAATTTTAAGGGGGATTCTCTAAGTGAAGAAAAGACCAAAAGCAACGAAGACAAGAAAGGACCAGTGAACATCACCAGAAACACCAAGTCTACTGGTAACACAATGGCACTAAATTCCTATCTTTCAGTAATCCCTCTGAATGTAAATGGATTAAATGCCCCAATGAAAAGACTTAGGGTATCAGAATGGATTTTTTAAAAAAAGAAAAAAGATCCATCTATGTGCTGCCGACAAGAGACTCTTTTTAGAGCTAAATACCTTCAGATTGAAAGTGAGGGGATGGAGAACGATCTACCATGCTTCTGGAGGTCAAAAGAAAGAGTCGCCGTACTTCTGTCAGACAAACTAGATTTAAAACAAAGACTGTAACAAGAAATGAAGAAGGTCATTATATCGTAATTAAGGGGTGTATCCATCAAGGAGATCTAACAATTGTAAATATTTATGCCCCCAACTTGAAAGCACCCAGATATACAAATCAGTTAATAACCAACATATAGGAACTCATTGTTAATAATACCATGATAGTAAGAGACTTTAATACCCCACTTACAACAATGGACAGATCCTCTAAGCAGAAAATCAACAAGGAAACAATGACAGCGAAAGACACACTGGAACAGAGGGATTTAACAGATATATTCAGAACATTTTACCCTAAAGCAGCAGAATACACATTTTTCCCCAAGTGTTCCTGGAACATTCTCCAGAATAGATCACATCTGGGTCACAAATCAGCCCTCAACAGATACAAGAAGATCGAGATCATACCGTGCATATTCTCAGATCACAGCACTATGAAACTTAAAATCAACCACAAGAAAAAATTTTGAAAAGCCCTCAAATACATAGAGGTGAAAGAACATCCTGCTCAAGAATGAATGGGTCAATCAGGAAATTAAAGAAGTTAAAAAAATACTTGGAAGCAAATGAAAATGAAAACACCACAGTCCAAACCCTTTGGGATGCAGCAAAGGCAGTCCTAAGAGGGAAGTGCATTGCAATTCTCAAGAAGTAAGAAGGTCCCAAATATGCAACCTCACCTTATACCTAAAGGAACTAAAGAAAAGCAGCAAATAAAGCCTAAAGCCAACAGAAGAAGGGAAAAAGTAAAGATTAGAACAGAAATAAACGATATGGAAACCAACAAATAAAAACCCAGCAGAACAGATCAATGAAACTAAACGCTAGTTCTTTGGAACCATCAACAGAATTGATAAATCCCTAGCTGTACTTGTCAAAAAGAAAAGAGAGGACACAAAAAAATAAAATCGTGAATGAAAGAGGAGAGATCACAACCAACACCACAGAAATACAAACGATTATAAGAGAATACTGTGGAAAATTACATGCCAACAAACTAGACAATCTGGAAGAAATGGAAAAACTCCTAGAAACTCAGACACTACCAAAACTGAAACAGGAAGAAATAGACAATCTGAACAGGCCCATAACCAGCAAAGAAATTGAGTCAATTATCAAAAATCACTCAAGAAACAAGAGTCCTGTGAGATGGCTTCCTAGGGGAATTCTACGAGACATTTAAAAGAGTTAATACCTTTTCTTTTCAAACTATTGCAAAAAATGGAAATGGAAGGAAAGCTTCCAAACTTATCTATGAAGCCAGCATTACCTTGGTTGCAAAACCAGACAAAGACCCCTCTAGAAAGGAGAATTACAGTCCAATATTCCTGATGAACCTGGATGCAAAAATTCTCAACAAGATATAGGAAACCGAACTTTACGGTACATTAGAAGAATTATTCGCCATAATCAAGTGGGATTTATCCCTGGGCTGCAGGGCTGGGTCAGTGTTCACAGATCAATCAACCTGATGTACCACATTAATAAAAGAAAGGAGAAGAACCATATGATCCTCTCAATAGATGGAGGAAAAGCATTTGACAAAGTACAACATCCTTTCTTAATAAAAAACCCCAAGAAAGTAGGGATAGAAGGAACATAAGTCAACATCATAAAGGTCATGTATGAAAGACCCACAGCTAATATCATCCTCAGTGGGGAAAAACTGAGAGCTTTCCCCCTAAAGTCAGGAACATAACAGGGATACCACTTGCACCACTGTTGTCCAACATAGTACTGGAAGTCCTCGCCTCAGCAACCAGGCAACAGGTTGGCAAAGAAGAAGTCAAACTTTCATTCTTCGCTCGTGACGTGGTGCTCTACATGGAAAACATGAAAGACTCCCTCAGAACGCTGCTAGAACTAATACACGAATTCAGCAAAATCAGAGGATAAAAAATCAATGTACAGAAATCAGTTGCATTTCTATACACCAATAATGAAGTAGCAGAAAGAGAAATCAAGGAATCGACCCTGTCTACAGTTGCACCAAAAACCGTAAGATACCTAGGAATAAACCTAACCAAAGAGGTAAAAGATCTGTACTCTGAAAACTATAGAAAGCTTATGTAAGAAATTGAAGACACAAGGAAGTGGAAAAACGTTCCACGCTCGTAGATTGGAAGAACAAATACTGTTAAAATGTCGATACTACCCAAAGCAATCTATGTCTTCAATGCAATCCCTATCAAAATAGCACCAGCGTTCTTCACAGAGCTAGAGCAAACAATTCTCAAATTTGTATGGAACCAGATAAGATCCCGGATAACCACAGTCATGTTGGAAAAGAAAGCCAAAGCTGGAGGCATCACAATTTTGGACTTCAAGCTGCATTACAAAGCCGTAATCATCAATACAGTGTGATACTGGCACGAAAACCGACACCTAGATCAGTGGAACAGAAGAGAGAACCCAGGGGCGCCTGGGTGGCTCAGTCGGTTAAGCGTCCAACTCTCGATTTCAGCTCAGGTCATGATCTCCCGGTTTATGAGTCTGAGCCTCTCGTTGGGCTCTGCACTCACAGTGCAGATCCTGCTTGTGATTCTCTCCCTCTCCCCCACTCTCTCTCCCCCTCCACCACTCATGCCGTTTCTGTCTCTCTCAAAATTAAACTTTAAAAAGGTTAAAAAAAAAACGAATAGAGAACCCAGAAATGAACCCACAAACGTATGGCTAACTAATCTTTGACAAATCAGGAAAGAGTATCCAGTGGAAAAAAGACAGTCTCTTCAGCAAGTGGTGCTGGGAAAACCAGACAGCAACATACAGAAGAATCAAACTGGACCACTTTCTCACACCGTACACAAAAGTAAATTCAGAATGGATTTATGTTTGAATAAATAAGACCCAACCTAATAAGGCCTAATAAGACCCAACCTAATAAGACCTAATAAGATGGATTGCTATCCATCAAAATCCTGGAGGAGAAAACAGGTAGCACCCTCTTTGACCTCAGCCACAGCAGTTTCTTACTAGACATGTCTCCAGAGGAAAGGGAAATAAAAGCAAAAGTCAACTGTTGAGGTTTCATCAAGATTAAAAGCTTCTGCACAGCAAATGATGCAATCAACAAAACTCGAAGGCAGCCAACAGAATGGAAGATATTTTCCAATTACAAAGCGGATAAAGGCTTAGTACCCAAAATCTATAAAGAGCTTACCAAGCTTAACGCCTGAAAAACAAAACAAATAATCCGATGAAGAAATGGGTAGACGACACGTACAGACACTTTTCCTAAGATGTCCAGATTGCTAACAGACACGTAAAAAGATGCTCAACATCACTTATCATTAGGGAAATACGAATCAAAACAATGAGACACCACCTCACACCTGTCAGAATGGATAAAGTGAACAACTCAAGAAACAATAGACGTTGGCAAGGATGCGGAGGTAGGGGGACTGTTTTGCACTGTTGGTGGAAATGCAGATCGGTGCAGCCACTCTGGAAAACGGTATGGAGGATCCTCCAAAAAATAAAAAATAGAACTATCCTACAACCCAGCAACTGCACTGCTTGGTATACAGAAGGATACAAAGGGGCACACGCACCCAATGTTTATAACAGCACTGTCCACAAGAGTCCAAGTATAGAAAGGGCCCAAATGTCTGTCGATAGATAAATGGATAAAGAATACGTGGGGTACATCTACGTGCATATGTACACACGCACAATGGAATATTAGACGTCAAAGAGAATGAATCTTGCCATTTGCAACAATGTGGATGGAACTAGAGTGTATTATGCTAAGTGAAATGAGTCAGAGAAAGATAAATATATGGTTTCACTCATGTGGAATTTAAGAAAACAGATGAGCGTCGGGGAGGGGAAAGAAAAGTAAGATGAAAACAGAGAGGGAGATCAATCGTAAGAGACCCAAATACAGAGAATAGGCTGAGGGCTGCTGGAGAGGAGGCGGAGGGGGATGGGCATTAAGGAGGGCACTTGCTGGGATGAGCCCTGGCTGTTGTATGTAAGTGATGAATCACTAAATTCTCCTGAAACCGATATTACACTGTCTGTTAACTAACATGAGTTTCAATAAATTAATTTAAAAACAAAACAAAACACCCCGAGTTGATTCATCCGTGTTATTAACGGCTGGCCCGGCAAGTCCCAAGGTCTTCAAACCCGCAGGGTGTTGCATCATAAAACACGGGTGCAAACGTGATTAAATGTTTATACCACACTAAAACCAAATTTACACAAGAAAAATAACACTCCTGAAAAGTCGTGACTCAGTTAACAGGCAGTCTATCTTTCCATTGATTTTTTTTTTTTTTTTTTTTTTTTAAGAAAATTACTTACGGTGCAAGTTGCCAAACTATGTGATGCAGTGGCAGCTCTCTGTGGAGTTTGTGACTGTTTTTTGGTTTTTTTTTTTACTGCAATATTTCTTCTCACTAAAAGTTATAAAAATTATATTGTTTGGACAGGTTCTCCAACTCAAAACAACAGCCTCTTTATCTGAACCTGCTCCAGGGTGACTCCTGTTCTCCACTTCCCTTCCTGGCCTTCCCGCCTGAGGGATTCTTGGAGCTGAGTTTATTTCAATAGTGCTCCTATTCAGAAAAAGACCAACTCGCATGTCTTCTTTAAAGTAACACTTCTTTTGTTAGTTGGAGCACGAATCCTTCCAAATAAAAAAGAAGACAGTTCCCAGTTTCGGTAAGACAGCCGCTGGTTTCTTTACAATGGGGTTTTCCAGAACCTTCTTCAACTAAAAAGAGTGGTCCACAGACCACGAGAGTAGAGGCTAAGACCTGAATCCGGTCCTCGTGCTGGCACTGACATGATTTTTTTGAGCAAATTTGCTTCCGCATTTGAGCGTTCTTCCCCCAACCATCATACGAAGCTTAGGAAAAACACCTTGTAGTAAACCCTGTCCTAAGCATTAATCACATCTGTGGGCTCCTTGTCTTTCCCTCAATGTTCTATTTGTTTCTAGAGGATATACATAAATTTTTATTAAGGTCATAAATGTGAAAAGCTTTGTGCTACTAGTACGAAGTACTTTTTTTTTTTTTTTAAGTTTATTTTGAGAGAGAGAGCACGCGAGCAGGAGAGGGGCAGAGGGAGAGGGAGAGAGAGGATCCCAAGCAAGCTCTGCACTGTCAGCATGGAGCCTGACGTGGAGCTTGAACCCGTGAACCCTGAGATCGTGACCTAAGCCGAAACCAAGAGTCTGACACTCAGTTGGCTGACCCACCCAGGCGCCCCAGGATGAAGTACTTTTTAATGGTCCGCTGATACAGAGTCAGATTAAGTATGTCGGTCCTAGAAATTTTTAAATCCTTCCGCTCTTGAAATCGTTCACATGAAAATTGCTTCCTTGTTATTATTGTTTAAAAAAATTTTTTAATGTTTATTTTTGAGAGAGAGAGAGAGACGGTGCAAGTGGGGGAGGGGCAGAGAGAGGGGGAGACACAGAATCCGAAGCAGGCTCCGGGCTCCGAGCTGTCGGCGCAGAGCCCGACGCGGGGCTCGAACCCTCAAACGGGGAGATCATGACCTGAGGTGACGTCAGATGCTTAACCTACCGAACCATCCAGGCGCCCCTGAAAATTGCTTCTAACAGTGAACGTGATAATAGAACAGCATATCTTATTGTTGTTTGGCTCAGTCGTCTTTGATTAAAAGTTTTGTCCAAGAGGCAGGGCACATGGGCCGTAGGAACACTCCTGTTCTTCAGCTCTCCCGTGCTTCCTTTTGATTACACCTCTTGTATCATGCAGGGGGCATACCTCTGACTGGCAACGTCTCCATCTCATTAATAGATAATGCTCGTACTGTTAGCAGAAAGGTAACAACCACTTTAAAAAAGCTCGAAAGCTCTTTTAAAAGTAAAAGAGTTCATTAATTTAGTCACGCATATTATGCTTTCAAGTAAATAATTTGATAGCGATGCCGAAAGCCAACAGGATAGCGATAATACCTGTTCCATCCTCTGCCTAGAGAAGGCAATCCTTTAAAGCAGATTAGATCTTTACAGTTGGGATCAGAAGCCATTTGCCATTAAAGGAATGTGGGGGGGAAAATCATTATTGAATCGAAACCAATTGGCTAGGGACAGATTTAATAAATGGCGTAACCTGTATTCGTTCCTGAATTCACCAGCCAAGCAGTGGGTATCTTCTCTGTCCCGGACGGTGAATGTAAGATCATCATAGTAAGAACCACTCTTAACTCAGTACGACACTTACTCCATGACGGGTTCTGTGTTGGACATTTTACATACAAAAACCACAGTCTGACACCAGTCCAGAGTGAGGAATACGTTTCCATCTGGCACAAGAAAGAACAGCCGTCCAGAGTTTAAGCAATTTGCACAAGGTCACACAGCAGCACGTGTATGAGCGAGCCAGGGTCTGAATGCAGGTAGACCTTTCACATGACCCTGCCCTTCCCTGAGACTGCTGAAGAGAGAGACAGACAGTAAGGCGTGTTTTTAAGTTTTCTATACAAGATACAGAGTAGGTGGTACCTAAGGGAGTGTGAAATTTTGCCGGAATGGGGGAAAGTTCAGGAAACACCTTCACAGACAATGTAACGTAAATGAGAAGGCTAAGATAGGATGAATCAAATAGTTTGGAATAAGTTGGTAGAAAGTTTAATAATTCGTGGTGTACTTCAGAGGAGAATTGCGTAAGTTGAATTTGTGTCTGTAGATGATGAACTGAATGTTGGGTACAACACTTGAGTTTTTCATACCTCCAACAAAACTTTTCTCAGAAATACCCGCCAAGGGACGCTTGGACTCAGTTGGTTAAGCGTCCGACTCCTGATTTCTGCTCAGGTCATGATCTCACCGTTCCTGGGACCGAGCCTCGCTTGGGCTCAGCAGTGACAGAGTGGAGGCTGCTTGCTTTCTCTCTCTTTCAGAATAAATTAATAAATATTAAAAGAAATACCCACCTAAAATTTACCTATCTCTGTTTGTAGGCACATGGTAACACTTTCCCCCCCTCTAACATCCTTAATTTGAATACTCTTAGAAAAAAATGACTGAATAAAAATTCTTAGACCTCACCTTTTAGGTAACACGAAATAGGTAACACGAAATAGAAACCTTTTAATCCTTTTCCAAATCTACAAGTGTATAGGTAATGGGTTTTAATGGACTTAGATTTTGGGGGGGGCTCTAGGACTACAAGGTTTATAAATGATATGCTCATTTATTCCTTCCCCAAAGGAATATTCCTTCCCCAATATTAAAAATTTGCTGAATTTTTAATTTTTTTAATGTGTTAACTTTAATTTTTAATATTTTTCTTTTTCTAAATATAATTTATTGTCAAGTTATGACAATAAATTGGGCTCTTGGCTTCGGAAGTAGATTCCCATGATTCGTCGCTTGCATACAACACCCAGTGCTCATCCCGACAAGTGCCTTCCTCAATGCCCATCACTCATTTGCCCCTCCACCGCTCCGTCACCCCTCCCCTCAACCCTCAGTTTGTTCTCTGTATTTAAGAGTCTCTTAGGGTTTGCCTCCCTCTCTGTTTGAAACTCTTTTCTTTTTCCTCTTCCCCTCTCCCATGGTCTTCCGTTAAGTGTCTCAAATTCCACATATGAGTGAAAACGTACGACATCTGTCTTTCTCTGACTTATTTCACTTAGCATAGCAGTCTCCAGTTCCATCCACATTGTTGAAAATGGCAAGACAGACACATGAAAAGATGCTCAGAATCGCTCATCATCGGGGAAATACAAATCACAACCACAATGAGATACCACCTCTGTCAGAATGGCTAAAATTAACAACTCGGGCAACGACAGATGCTGGCGAGGATGCGGAGAATGAGGAGTCCTCTTGCACTGTTGGTGGCAATGCAAGCTGGTGCAGTCGCTCTGGAAATCAGTGTGGAAATTCCTCCCGAAATTAAAAATAGAACTACCCTACGACCCAGCAGGAGCGCTACTAGGAATTTACCCAGAGGATACAGGAGTACTGATTCACAGGGGCACATGTACCCCAGTGTTTATAGCAGCGCTTTCAACAGTAGCCAAATAATGGAAAGATCCCAAACGTCTATCCACCGATAAATGGATAAAGAAGATGTGGTATATATATACAATGGAATACGACTTGGCAATGAGAAAGAATGAAATCCGGCCATTTTAAGACCATTACTTCCAACTTACCCACTTTGGACCCTGAGAAAGTTGGTTTGCTTTTGAGTGTCTATTTCCTAAACTAACGAGTAGCAATAACACCAAGCACGGGCTTGCCGTTAGGACTAAATCAGGTAGTGTAGGTAAGATTCTTAGGACGTGTTTCTCAACAATACTCCCTTTGTGCTTAGCTCTAGTTAGTCATGATATTTGTGTTTTGCGAATAGTCATCGTAGTCAGTTTCATAAAATCCCACTTCATTGCTACATATATAGCTGGGGGGTTGTTTCCATGGGCTAAGCTGCTTTTTTTTTTTTTTTAATTGGTATTTCCCTCAGTTTTTACTGGAAAGTAGCAAGAAAGAGCTAACCGAGGGAGCTTTGAGGCCTACCCTAAGAGAAAACCTGTACGTTGACAGAGTAAGAGAAGTCAGCGAATCTTACAGGACATCTCCGTTTTCCATACAACGAAGCGTGTCAGGACACACAGCTTGGGTCACTTTTCTTGTGACTTAATTCTCTTTGCTTTCTTCTAAACTAAACTATCCTTGTTAGTAGGAGCATAACACCAAAAATAATATAGATTTGTGTCTGTACGTGTTTTTTTTCTGCTCCCCTGTTGGTTTTTCATCAAGCAAACGGCCTGGAGAATAATATTGTCACACTTGCAAATCTCAGCGTGGAAAGGTTTCTTTGTGGGTTGTCTGTGATAGTTTGTTTGGGCCTGGCTTGAAGAAAGACAGCATCTTAAACACATCTCCCTAGGATCTGGTCAAGAAAAAATAATTCTCATTCCTTTGCCTTTTTGGTGCTTGTGGCTTCCGTAAACTAGAGTAGCTTTGTAGGCATAGGAAGTGACGTGCCAAACGGTACATTTTTCCCACGGTATATTTTTAATCTCTCCATTGTCTTTCATTAACTCAGATCTTAGGGTTACCCATCTATGGATTCGGCCTTGTGTTGGTCTCTCCTTTGTTGAATTTTTTGATTCATTTTCTTATTTATTTGATATTTACGTACTTACTCAGATTCATCTGGAATTATTTCCTCTGTGGGAGACCAGTATGCGCAGGGCCCTGTAACTTTCCCCGTGTACCCCAAGTGTTCGTTGTTCTTAGACAAGTTTTGTTTGTTACTTTTTTAGCCCGAAATTCTAATATTATATGTCAGCAGTATACACTGAGAAACTCCAGCTACGTAAGCTACAGGTCGAGTTTTCATTTCTTCAATGAGGAGAAATTAAGGCTTCTCTTCTCTTCCCAGAGCTCTTAATTCAGCAGATCCTCTCTCAGAGTACAGCCAAGTCTGTCTTCCTACACAGGCCTTCAGATCCCAGAACCATGAGCCACAAGCTCAGCCGGGCTGATAGCCCCGTGGTCCCCTGGGTCTGACAGCTGCGTATTTCATGCTGCCAAGTAAATAGTCATTTATCAGTAGGTTGTTTACAAATATTCGCTTCCAGTGTTTGGCTTGTCTTGTTATTCTCTTACCAGTTTCTTTCTAAGAGCAGTTCTTAACCTTGAAGAAGTCCAATTATTAGTTGTTTTCTTTTTATGATCATGCTGTTTAGCACTGTATCAAAGAAATGTTTGCCTAACCTAAAGTCACAAAGATTTCCTCCTATGTTTCCTTCTCGAAGTGTAGGTTTTACATTTAGGTCTGTGATCCATTTTGAGTCAACTTTGTGTAGGGTGCAAGGTGAGGGTAGTCGTGCATTTATTTGCGTGTGGGTGTCCAGTCGGCCTGGCACCGTCTGTCCCCTTTACTGTCCTTTCTGCACCACCTTGCCCCTGCGCACCTGTTGAAAACCAGCTGACGTTTAAGAGCATCATGGCCTCTTGACAAATCGACCCCCTTTATCATTCAAAATTATCCTTCTTTACCCCTGCTAATAGTCTTTGCTCAAAATCTACCTCATCTGATGGTAATACAGCCACCCCAGCTTTCTTTTGAGTGGTATTAAATGGTATATAATTTCCATCATTTTACCTCATCTGGGTCTTTATTTTTAAGGTAGGATTTTTTGGTAAAACGCATAAGATGGGTCTTGTTTTTTATCCGGTCTGGCAGTTTTTGCCTTTTACCCAGAATGTTTCAACTATCACATTCTAAGTTTAAGGATAAATCCCCCGTCTTGTTGCTTTCTGTTTTCTTCTTTATTCCCTTTTACCTCTCTTTCTTCCTTTAAAATGGAATGTTGTTTTTTTTTTTACGATTTTAATTTATGAAACTGCTTTTAACTTACTAAACTCTTCTCCATGAAGAGTTCTTTAAGTTTCATAATGAACCTGTTCGATAATATATAAAGATGCAACTAATTCGTTTGCAGGATTAACTGATCCTCACCAGGGGAAATAGAAAGTTATGTGAATTTAAGCCAAAAATATTAGTGTCTAGGGAACAAAGCTCCAAGTGTGATGTTTAAGAACAGCCAGTACTACGTTTATTCCATTTGGATGGAACTGCGTGGTTTTCAGCATATCTTTTTCGAATAGTGTAACTCAAAATCTAAGTATTGAAATAAATCAGACTGAACCCAGACCTTAACATGACCGTGGCACGAATTATTAAAGAAAAAGCTTGACAACTGACAGCATACTTGTAATTCGTGCTTTCATTTTAAAATACGTGATTGTTTAATAAGAACAAAAAGTCTTCTTCAGTAATAAAATAACGTCTTATTAACAGTAATAAAATAAACTATTAAAAAATACATACTTTCTATTTTTTTATCTTTTTAAATTTCTATTTTAGTATAAACAACATATCCACACATTGTATGTGCCTGTAATTGCTAAAGGAGTATACGTTTATTAGGCATATGCATCTCTAAAATTCTTTTACTAATAAAGGACTTCACGATTAAACACTGTCGAGACTCCGTGGACCCGAGGACTTTGGCGTCACCAAGAATTAAGATAAATATATGTTTTTTAATTTTTTAATGTTTATTTATTTTTGAGAGAGAGAGAGAGAGACGCAGAGACAGAGTATAAGCAGGGAGGGGCAGAGAGAGAGGGAGACACAGAATCAAAAGCAGGCTCCAGGCTCTGAGCTGTCGGCACAGAGCCCGACACGGGGCTCGAACGCACAAACTATGAGATCATGGCCTGAGCTGAAGTCAGACGCTTAACCGACTGAGCCACCCAGGTGCCCCTAAGATAAATACTTTTAAAAGAAGACTTAGAAAAACAGTCTTAACTCCTGACTCATTTAGTCTCTGTCTCAGTGTGTTTGGGGTCCCGTAACAAAATAGCATAGACTTGGTGGTCTAGAGACAACAGACGTTGGAGTTTCTCCCAGTACTGGAGGCTGGGAATCTAAGAAGAAAGGGACCACCACACACATACCAAATAATCTCACTATCCAGAGAGAATTGCAGAATTTAATAAGCCTTTTAAAATGGAGATACAATTTAAAAAACTCTGAGGTGTTTTGTATCTTCAAAGGCACATGTGTGGGTGTCTTCGTTGTATATGGAAATGTATGGCGATCATAGTTAATGGATAATAATAGTGTTTTCAGTCATAGTTCTGACTGATTCTTTTGTACCGGATTCTGACCTTTAGTGACATAACTACTTGAAACGCTCATTTAATTTACCCTTAACTTTGTGGGTTTGCCATCCAGATGTATCACAGGATCCGACATTCCGAGTGCATTTACCGGGTGACAATGGAGAAGCTGTCCTACCACAGCATCTGCACCGCGGAAGAGTGGCAAGGCCTCATGCACTTTAACCTCCCGGTGCGCCTCTGCAAGGAGATCGAACTGTGAGTGTTTTGTCCTGTCGCTTCCGGAACGGTTTTAACTTGATTCCGCCCGACACGAACTGGGTATACAGTTAGAGTCATGGACCCCACGTTGCACGTGCTCTGTGGGTTCCCATTTTCCCTTCCACCGTGACTCCCCTTCTCGTGATGGAAGGTGGAAATAAAGGCCACGCCTCTTTTATCTTTAGGAAAAAACATCTGACCGCCATTTTGAAATGGGTTAACTGAGATGTTAGCTTTTTCTCGTTAGTCTTCTGCCTACTTTACAGCAGACGGTACCTGATGTTCAAAGTGGCGTCGAAGACCAGGGATCTAAAAGTTTCTATTTCCGTGCACTTTTAGATTTCAAAACTAAATTTTAGAATTTAGTAAGAATGAGTTCACCTTTCACATTTTCTTTCCTAATCCTGTGTTAATATATGTGAGTTCCTGGTGGTAGGACCTCTGATGATATGTATGTTCATTCTAAGTGCAAGCCAGCAATCTCCCTCTGTCTCTCTCTCTGCCCCTCCTCTGCTCTCACTCTCTCTCTCTCTCTCTCTCAAAAATAAATAAACGTTAAAAATTAAAACTTTAAGTGCAAGCCAGCGCTCAGCTACATACCAGAGATCTTCAGAAGTAACCCAGAGCTGACACTTGCCCTATCATCGGAACTGTTCATTAAACAAGAAGGCCATCAGACTGAGGTGACTCAAATGCCGGAGCAGCTGGCGTAAGCAAACCAAAATCCAAACCCAAAGGGCCTCAAGGCTACGTGATGGAAACCCCGAGGACAGCCAGGCACGGGCAGCCAACTGGGCCTGAAGCCACAGTCCGCAGCAACTGCCTTTCTTGGCTTTTGCAGCGTTTCCGCACCGGGGTCTCTGCTGGCTCCTGTCCCTACAGGCTTCCCACTGCCCTGTTGGAATAGATTTTTGCCCAAATAAGCTCTTACGATTTCTTACTTGCCTCAGCTTACCCTCTGATGGTTTGTGTACAATACACATTGTGCTAGAATAAGAAATCTGTATATTTGCTCTTTGGAGCCGGGTCCTGGCTCAGAGCTCCTAAACCCCTTGAGTTTCCCGAATGACCGGAGTGAGAGAAGTGTCTTTTCTTGTTCAGAATGAACCTTGTTCGACCACACTTGAGTTTCTGCTATTGAAGGACTCTAGGAGGGTGGGGGCCGGTTGTCCAAGGAGCCAACCTCGTGGTTAGGGGGTTGGTTGTAATTTTCAGCCCCACCCTCAGACCTCCTGGGAAGGGACAGGGGCTGGGGATTGAGTCCGTCACCAGCGACCAACGATTTAAGCAAATGTGCCCGTGGAATGGAACCTCCAGAAACCCTCAACAAGGGGTTCGGAGGGCTTTCCGGTTGGCACACACGTTAGGTGCCAGGAGGGTGGTGCCCCTGCCGAGGCCTGAGAGCTCATCCCTTCCCCCGTGCCGTGGCCCATGCATCTCTTCGTTTGCCTGTTCCTGACTTGCATCCCTAATAATAAACTGGTAGTAGTAAGTGAGATGCTCCCCTGAGTTCTGTGAGCCGTTCTGCCTTGCAACACCCGAGGTGGGGGTTGTGGGAACCTCAGCTTTATAGCTGATGGTCAGAGGGGTGGACGGCCTCACAGTTGGCACCTGCAGTCGAGGGCAGTGTTGCGGGACCGAGCCCGTGACCCGCGCAGGCTACGCTAGCTGCGGTGGGGTCGGAAGTACACCGCGTTAGAGGGCATCATCGGTTGGTGTCTGCAGAGGGTTGGAGAATGGCTGGGTGTGGAAAACTCACACGTGTGGCGTCAGAAGTGTAACTGGAGGAAGATGGTTTCTTTTAAATAGTTTACCGCCGTGTCTGTGCGGGTTAAATCTTAGTAGTTAAATTAGCAAACGGAAAATAGGTAATAACTTTGGATGTTTGTATTTATGAAGTTTCTCTCTGGATTTAGATGGGAGATAGAATGATTTTCCACTCTAAAAAAAATCGTTTTCCCCCCTTGTCTGTAAGTTGTGTAAAACACATGTAGGATTCACAGTAAAGTTAATCTTGTACGCTCTCATTGCTCTGATAACGGCCGCAACATCATTTTTTAGAGATTGTTTCATAGAAGATTAAGCAATGGCTTAAATATTGGGCTAAGTTCCTAAGGGAATGTGTGGAATTTCCTCCTGGAAACATTTAATACAACAAAGATGTGACTAAGAACGCAGGAAGAGAGATGGCTAGACTCTCAGTGGTTTTTTAGTTTCTTAAAAGACACAAAATTAAATTACTTTATTTGTGTTTATGTTTACCCTAATTATATTTACTAATCAGCCTTGTGTTCTTTCGTTTCAGATTCCACTTTGACATTGGTCCTTTTGAAAACATGTGGCCTGGGATTTTTGTCTACATGGTCCATCGGTCCTGTGGGACATCCTGGTATGAATGACCCAGAAACTTCCTTCTTAATCTCTTGAGTGATATGACCTCTCCCTCCCCCTGCCTACATGCCTGGCCACTTCCTTGGTCGATAACTATTTGAAAATATGCCTTATATAAATAACTTTTTTTAATATTTAAATTAAAAAAGGCTGAGATTATTGGACAAGTTGATTTTCGGATTTGGATTTCCCTTATGGCTACCCCTGAGCTCTTTGCCAGGGTGGCTGTCCCTTGGCTGACGACCGTGTCTCTACTAGGTGATGATAAAGATACAGGTGAAAATTACCTTAGGCCGTGTAATGGGAAGAGGTAGGGGTTATTTCTCCACATCATTACATACTGTTTCCAAGTGTGTCTTTGGAAAATGTGCATTAAATTTAGCGTCAGCTTTCAACCTACATGCTGTATCTGTTCGAACAGGTGTGAAGGACACAGGTCTCCTAATTCACTGCCAAGTGCTTTATTAGTGATTTCACTGTGGTTCCCTTTCCCTGTGGGTCTTTCCCCCTCTTGTGGCCTGTCCTGGAGACCTTTCATGACTTTCCATGTAACTTTTTACAACGTAAACACATACTTAAAATGCAAGTAATTAAAAAAAAATGCAAGGAATAATTTTTTCTCTTTTTCACTCATTTAATCATAAAGTGGCTTATAGAGGCCCTTAGTTTCTCTGAAGCTAAATTGTCACTCCTTTGCCATTGAATTCTCTGCCTTCTCCTACTTTTATTGGTGACTTTTATAAGTTGCTCTTTTGAAAGAATGCACACAGGGTAATTAACAACACTTATTTCTTAGATATCAGTTGAGAGTTTGACCAGTTGGAACTCTTAAAAATGACCTACCTTATTCTTCAAGGACATTTGAAAATCTTCAGTGGAGGGGCACCTGGGTGGCTCAGTCGGTTGAGCGGCCTACTTTGGCTCAGGTCATGATCTCGTGCTCTGTGAGTTTGAGCCCCCCGTTGGGCTCTGTGCCTACAGCTCGGAGCCTGGAGCCTGCTTCGGATTCTGTGTCTCCCTCTCTCTCTCTGCCCCTCCCCCGCTCATGCTCTGTCTCTCTCCCTCTGTCAAAAATAAATAAACATTTTTTCTTTTTAATTTTTAAACAATCTTCAGTGGAGAAGAGTAAAGGTTATATATTTTTAGAAGTTTTATAGACTCTCATCTTCCTGGTATTTCAAAGAACCTTGTTCTATATTGATGTGCTTTTATTTTAAGCTGCCTTAAATTCCTTGAGAGAGTTGGTAGGGCCTTAAATAAGTAGAAACACATGAAATATGAAAATAAAATATAATAACAATGTTGCATAATAAAAACGTATCATTGGGCGCCCGGGTGGCCCAGTCAGTTAAGCATCCAACTTTGGCTTGGGTCATGACCTCATGGTTTGTGAGTTCGAGCCCCTTGTCGGGCTCTCTGCCGTCAGCGCAGAGCCTGCTTTGGATCCTCGGTCCCCCCCTTTCTCTCCCCACCTCCCCCCCAACTCTGGCACGTGCGTTCTCTGTCTCTCAAAAATAAACAGACATTAAAAAAACGTTTAAAACGGGTCATATCGTTCTACGTACGGTGTCAGGGTTTTGGCGTGGCCGTTTGCCACTTAATAATTTGAGTGCACCACAATAGTTCGAGAGGATAATCACTCATCTAGGAAATTCCTATGCTATATTTGAAGTTTGGGAATCTGAATATGCTTTTTTGGAAAATATTAGCTCACAATGCCCTTAAGCAGGGTGATGATATGTTGCTGTCTGTCGAGCACAGTGCAGGGACGTGAGGGTGAAGTGAGTTAGCGACACGCTCCTACACGCCCCTTCTGGTACTGGCCCCTTGGTGGGCCAGTGAGTGTATCAGATGAGAAGCTCTGAAAGAGTCCTCCTCTCTTAACCAGCCAGAGAAACAGAAGGGAAGTGATGAGAGAGGCTTTGGCGCTCCTGGACCCAGTCACTGTGCACATTTTCATAGTTGCAAGTGTATACGGGCACAGATGGATGTGTTTCTTTTTTTTAATGTTTATTACTTCATTTTGAGACGGAGAAGGTATGGGTGCACCTGAGCGGAGGAGGGGCAAAGAGAGGGAGAGAGAGAGACAGAGACAGAGAGAGAGAGAATCCCAAGCAGGCCCCGCGCTGTCAGCACAGAGCCTGACACGGGGCTCGATCCCACGAACGGTGAGCTCGAGACCTGAGCTGAACCCAAGAGTGGGACGCTTAACCGACTGAGCCTCCCAGGCGCCCCCAGACACACGTGTTTAAACCAGAGCTCTAGCGAGAACGTATCGGCTCTTTACCGGTTTCTGTCGTAACAGTGTCTCCTCTTCTCCGCACAGCTTCGAGCTTGAAAAGTTGTGTCGTTTCATCATGTCCGTGAAGAAGAACTACCGGCGGGTTCCTTACCACAACTGGAAACACGCGGTCACCGTGGCGCACTGCATGTATGCCATACTCCAGAACAACCACGGGCTTTTCACCGACCTGGAGGTGGGCGTCCACGCACTTTTTTTTTTTTTTTCCCCTCCATTTCAAATAACACGAGTGGATTCAGACCCTGTATGTCTGGAGCACCTTCCGGACGTGGCTCCCTGACCTGTTCCCCCAGGACGGTTCGGTAATTTCGTAGGAGCATGCTTTTAAAGTGGCCATGCCGTGTGTTTTTCGTATTATTTTCTATCACAAAGGTAGATACAGAAATTACAGCTTCACCAAAACATTCCCCACCCCCCCCCCCCCCCGAAGAAACACTAGTTTTGTAGTTTTTTTTTCCCTGTTAAAGCTTCAGTCTTCTGGAAGTCTTTATTACACAAACCAAGTAGATTTTTCTCACTGCCCTTGTGCCCTGGGTAGTGTAGGCAAATCCTACTGATTTCAGAAGCCAGAACATGAAGAACAGTGAGGACGTAAATGATCTCCTGCCTCGTGAGGAGCCGGGCTCTGTGATGCTTCACGGACCCACCTGACTTTACATACCCAGAGCCGGGGACAGACTAAGAGATTTGGGGCTGCCTGGTCCTTTCCTACACCGATGGCTGGCCCCTGCGTCGTCCGCCCCACCCGCCCCTCCGTGATGGGAGCACCTCGGGCCCAGCCGGGCTGACCGCCAAGCATGTCCTTTCCCCACGTGGTCCTGGAGGTGCCCACACAAAAGCCCGACTCGAATCCCCCTCCCCTCCTCCCTAGCCCTCCTCCTCCCCTGCTTCAGAGAACATGTTGGCCATCCTGACAGGAGGCTGTCAGCTGTGACGAAGACACAGCGCTTCTCTCACGGGCACGTTCACACTAGAGCCCGGCACTCCTGAGGGCCATCCTGTGCACGTCCCGTCCCGTCACCCCAGAGTCACAGTCTGGGCAGGAGACTCGGAAAGTGCATTTTAGAAAAAGTGTTACTTTAGAGAAAGTGTTGACATTTTTGCTTTTTTATTGCTAATCTCTTGGTAGATCTTGGTTAGCCTAACAACTTATTTATTACCAAGAAAATGAAATTTATTCTTTTTTCGTATAGATTTTCGCTGATTTTCCACTCCATGAAACGCCATATTTTTGAGACATTCAGCATTTTTTCCATTCAGTTCCTTCTAAGAAAGCAATTTCAGGCATGCCTGGGTGGCTCAGTGGGTTAAGCATCCAACTCTTGATTTCTGCTCGGGAAACGATCTCATGGTTGTGGGATCGAGCCCCTCGTTAGGCTCTGCGCTGACAGCATGGCACCTGCTTGGGATTCTCTCTCCTCTCTCTCCGCACCTCTTCCCGCTCATGCGTTCTCTGTCTCTCTAAATAAACAAACAAACAAACATTAAAAAAAAAGAGAAAGCAATTTCATTGTCTTCTTCGCCAGAGGATAGTCTGTGATTTTGACAACTGTAGAAACCATCTTTCAGGTTGCGTTGAAATGTACATTAAAAAAAATGGCACTTTGGGGCGCCTGGGTGGCTCAGTCGGTTAAGCGTCTGACTTCAGCTCAGGTCACGATCTCACGGTCCATGAGTTCGAGCTCTGCGTCGGGCTCTGTGCTGATGGCTCAGAGCCTGGAGCCCGTTTCAGATTCTGTGTCTCCCTCTCTCTCTCTGACCCTCCCCTGTTCATCCTCTGTCTCTCTCTGTCTCAAAAGTAAATAAACGTTAAAAAAAAAAAAATTAAAAAAAAAAAATGGCACTTTAAGATAAGTGCGAAAATGTAGTGGCCACAAATTAACTCTCGTTTAAGCTCCTAGTTTGTTTTTAGAATTACATCATTATGTTTTCACAAAACCTCAGGTCCTTTTGCCTGAAAATAATCCCAAAATAATATGTGTAAACATTTTAAATATGTTTTTTAAAAAAGGGTATTTAGTCTCTAAAAGAGCTGTTAGAAATGATCATTTGATCTTGTTAAAGTAGCATATTAACAAAGGTAACTCCTCACCTCGTGAATTATTTTCACATGCTTAATTGTGGCATACGTTCAATAAAACTATTGAATATTATGTCAACAAAAATAAAATACATAAAAAAATTGAGAAGAGGTACATCGTAGTTTTTCTCTATTTGTCTATCGTGCAAGATTTTAAAACCTTGAAATCTCTTGCCAGATTCATCCTGGGTAACACAGCAGCACAAAATATGCGAAAGACCCCAAACCCAAGTGCTACTCAGAACATAAGTAATTCAGTTATCCTATGGCCAGTGAGCCTGTGGCAGCCGAGGGGCGTCTGGGAGGCCCCCCCTGCTCGTTAGGTTGTAGGAGAAACCATTGTGCCCAGGGAGGCTACGAAAGGGGCAGGGCGGACACGGACAGCTAACCTCGTGGGGTTTCTGCAGACCCCCTCCTCCCTGCCAGCATCTGCCTTCTGTGGGCTGTGACCACCCACTCACCAGAACACCCGCCAGGCTCCTGTCCAGAGCTGGCCTTGCCACTTGACCTCGTCCCTGCCCTGGTGGTTCTTCCCTCCCTCTCCTCCATCCGTGCGTTCTCTGCTGGACTGTCTGGTCCGCGTGTGGGAGCACCGCGTTGTCACCTCCATCGTAACGCACCCTCCGCCTGCCTTTCCGCTCGGCTCCCCCCTGAGTTCTTAGCTCCCCGTTTCCCCAAACCCACAGAACAGCTGCCGCAGCGGCTGGCTCCAGTGCTCTCCCCGATCTTCTCCGGCCCACCCCCTGAACACGCTCCGGCCCAGGTCACCAGCGCCCTGCACCGTGCCAACGGAGGGTCAGCGCCCAGCGTTTCGCCCCTTTTGGTCGCTGACTCCCCTTGGCCGCAGGACGCCCACTGCTCTGCCAGAAACCCTATCTTCCTTCCCTGGTTCCCACAGAAGATGGTCCGCCTCCCTTCTCTGCCAGGATTCTCTGTCCCCTCCCTGCAGCCCTGCTACCCTCCTGACCCTCTGACTGTCGGGACAGGCCCACCTGCTCCCCGCACCCACCCCTGCGCTCTTCTCCCAGGACCCCCTGCTTCT
Organism: Panthera pardus; assembly: GCF_024362965.1. Taxonomy (NCBI): domain Eukaryota; kingdom Metazoa; phylum Chordata; class Mammalia; order Carnivora; family Felidae; genus Panthera; species Panthera pardus. The sequence goes on from NW_026526732.1 coordinate 3,851,360, forward strand.
CCCTCGCTCCCGCAAAGGTCTGCTCGCGTGGACTTTCTGTGGCCTGCCTTGCTGTATTAACCCTTCACCCCCTTGCACCCGCTCTGTGGTCTCTCTTTCACCGTACAGCTGGCCATTTTTTCACCTGCCATAGGATTTACTTCTTTTCTTCCTTGTTTGTTTGTAATAACAATAATATTGTTGGAGTTTAACCCGGAACGGGTTTTGAATGAAATGCTGAAACGGTCCCCTCCGACAGAGTTCCTTGCCCTGTAATTCTTGGGAACGTTTGCTTTAATTTGATAACCACCATGGACTTTTCCCCGGAGTTGGGCAGGAACACTCAAAAATGATTCAGTTGTCTATTTTGAAAGCAGAAAAACAACGAAAGAGGTTAAGAAAGAAGACAGATCATGTGGAACTTCAGAGATTCCTAAGGATGTTGGCTGTTTCAATGGCAGGACTCTGTCCCCACGATAGGAATGATAAGCTGTAAATCTTCTCCTATCCGCTGCTTTGTTCTGAACATCTGTGCACTGGATTTTTTTTTTTTTTTTAAGCGCAAAGGACTGCTAATTGCGTGTCTGTGTCACGACCTGGACCACAGGGGCTTCAGTAACAGCTACCTGCAGAAATTTGATCACCCCCTGGCCGCCCTCTACTCTACGTCCACCATGGAACAGCACCACTTCTCCCAGACGGTGTCCATCCTGCAGGTGAGACCTCACACCGCCTGCCCGCCCGCGGCCTCCGCGGTCCCCTCCCGGGAGGTTCTAGTGGTTCCGAGTAAACGCGGGGTTTCGGTTGGGCCTCCTTCAACAGCTGCAGCTGTACGTCCCCGCAGAACCTCGTGTGTATATCCTCAGTAGGTAACTGTGGGGCGCTCTGACCATGAACCCTCGGTGAAGGCTTTGAATACGTATCTGTTTTGCGGCCACGTTCGAGTTTGAAGTAGGTGATCCTCTAAGGCAAAGTGTGTTTCGCGTGTTGTATTTCTTTATACGGATCGTCATATTCTCAAACCCCGACATGCTGGACGTACACCTGGAGGGTTGGGCAGGTCCAGGTTTAAGTGCATGAAGTCCTTCTAGTTCTTTTGTGTTCATTCTTCTCAACTTGCCGCGCTTAAGGTGTTCTTGCTACTTGACCTAGACTCGGACAGGCGTCACCGAATCCATACCCTGACATGACCTAAAACCTCCCGTGGGGGTTGTGACAGGGAAAGACGTATCAGGGTCATAAACAGATGGCCCTGTCTCTGTTCAGGAAAGGCTTCCTTCCTTTTCTGGAAATTACCGTACTCTCTGCTGATTTGACATTTTATGCTTAGGATACTTCTCTGAGTAGTTCTCCTCAGACCCATCTAACTGCCCCCTTGAATTCCATTTTGACAGCAAACATATTCATTGAGCTCCTCCCAGCTGCCAACACCCATTTTAGGCCCAGGGGTTGTAGTAACAACAAAAACAAGTTGCACCCTCCACCCCCCACTGGAGCTCGCGGTGTGGACTGAGGGAGGTCCGCGTCCAGAGCTCTGCCCTCACACTGCCATTCTCCCTGCTCCCCCTGCCTTCTCTCTGGGGTCCCCGTGGTCACCGATAGGCTGTGGCTGTCACACCAGCGTCTCAGACCAGGGCGCAGGGAGACTTCTATCTCCAGACACCTCAACTCAGCGTCCGATGTGACCAAAATGGGGGCGGCCTCCACCACCCAGCCACCACAGGGGGATGACCTTGGAGTCATTGTTCCCCTCGCCCCCAACGTCCCATCACCAAGGCCGGCCAGTTTTATGTTTTGTCAAGACCGCTCCAGACTTGACCGATTTAAGGTGATATCCGAGAGGAACAGTAAAAATTCCAGGTTCCAGGCACTAAACTATGAGACAGTAATGTATTGTTAGATTGCATGGACGTCTGTGATGCCTCTGTTTATCTGTATAAAAGATTATGGAAAGTTTTGCCTGCCGCTGTCCTGATCTCCACAGATCTTTATCACCATGGCTACCCAATGACTGTGGATCTGGAACTATCCTTCCCCTGTCAACATGGCCCGACAGAAGATAAATAATTTGGTATATAATGGTACAGAGGCCAGCTTAAATCTGTCCTTTTCTGTGGATGCGTTCTGAATGGCTAGTCGTGATCTTTGGCTACCAAACTGAGCTGTGGGCGTAGGTGTGTATTTGCCGAGTGTCCTTACTACCCCCTCTGCTCTGACTGCAGAAGTCATACTGGGGATTTGGTCCTTTTCGTCACCACCATCGTCAGAGTAATCATTCAATCACTCATCAGGCATTCAGTATAAATACTCTGATAGTTATTACTTAATACTTAGTATACATAAACAAATAAATCAGAAACTTCAGAATTGTGCGCATATTAGCACGTTGATTTTTATTACCATTTATTTCCATTTTAGAGATGAGAGTAATGTACATCGAAGAGGTTAAGTAACTTGTCCGCTATCATACAGCTAGTAAGTGACGGACCAGGATTACAAACTAGAATTGTTTGACCCCAAACCCTGAGTTCTTAATTACAGTCCTAGCACGTGGTTTGATACGGTAGGTGATCAGATACCAGGATGCACATCAAGCTGTGGCGGTCGTGAATGCTCAACGCCGCGGGCTGTGTTCATCTCACGTCCCCCGAAGGATTCGGCCTGTGGCTTCCTGTGGCGAGACTCGCACCCACCCGGGCCGCATGGCTGGGGGGTGAGCTCGCTTGGTGGGCATGGGGTATTGAAACCTGAGCTCCCAGGCCTTCCCTGAGGAATCTCTTTGATAGAGCTAAGCAGCACAGGGCTTTGGGGAGAACGATTTATGATTAATAATAATCTGTAAAAGCCTGCTGAGGACAGATGGGTGAGTATGCCCACCTGCTCCCGTGCTACCCTACCTGCTGCCCGTGTTGTAGCCAGTGATTATCCTAAAACAGGCCTCCTCCTGTCGTGACCCTGCTAACTACCTTCCCATGATTATTTCAGTTCTGACATGAGGCCTCTGTTGGAACTCTGTCTCCCTGTCACCGTTTCTCTGTGGAGACGATGCGCTTGAGCAGCACGGAAATTGTGTGGCTCCCACCGAACACGTGTGGTCGCACGCTGCTCCCTGCACACGTGCGACTCCCGGTCCCTCAGAATCCGTGTCCCCGCCCACGCTCTCCTGGAGCCCTTGGCTGCACCTGTCTCCCGACGTGCTTCTCTGCCTCTCTCCCACTACACTGTGAACTCCTCCAAGGGCGCACTTCCCTCGTTTAGGGCCACGGCCAGAGCAGGTACTAAGTATGCTGCAAGTACCCTCACACCCGGGGAGACACTGCGGGCTGAGTACCTGCCAGATGAGCGCCCACGTACGTTCATTTCGTGGTGGGAACGACACGGCCGGTAAGGAGCAGCGCCCAGGCTTCGCACCCGAGTCATTTCTGCGTGTAAAATGCTGGTGATCTTACGCCTGGTTGATGCAAAATGGGGCGAACTGGCTTGAATTAGCAGAAAATAAACTTCTGACACTGTAACCTGGGAGATTATGGGAAACTTACCAGTTGATACGTAAAAGCAGTAATGGGGTTTCATCATGCTCACTGATGGGAAATTAGAGCTCTTAAAAGATTTCAAGCTGTTTCTCTGCTGTGTGTGGTTACTGTGTGTCCTTATTTTCTGTGCTTTGGAAGAAAAGAACGTGCTGAAGAGTATAGACTGGATCCTCTTGAAGGGAAGCGGCCACTTACTGTTTGTGTGTTCATTTATTGCCTTTGCTCTTGCAAAATATTGAAGGAGGAACTAAAAGGATCCTAGTTACTACTTTTCATTGTAAAGATCCTCTCCTGAGCTTTTCCACCGAATTCCCTTTAATATCAAAAAGTAGTCAAAGACATAATAAACTGAAGTCGCCAACAAATATACAGATCCTTTAAAATGGGTCTCCCTCTGCCACAGATCATGGATATTTACACTTTTGAGAATCTGATGAAATACTGTGCTTACGAAGGACATGTTCAGCATATGATATGATATATATAATATCATATGTAATATACAATATATCATATGCTGGATGTGATATATATATATTTATTTATTTATTTTATATATATATATATATATATATATATATATATATATATATATATATATATATATGCATGCAGTGAGTTCACAACCTTGTGGTCCCTGAGAGGATTTCTGGAACCCAGGCTAAGAGGTCCCCGTTTTATCAACTGTGTGGTAGAATATGTTTAGACGTCATCACGTAATGGTCCGCTGCTGATAGAATGAAGCATTACACGCGTGTCGCGTGTGATTCCCCCTCAGACAGCCTGACAGTGGTGCACGTGTTCCAAGGACCCACACCAGCCTGATACGTGGTAATGGCTGGGGAGCGCGGGTGACAAAGTATTGAAACAGCCCAGCCGCCTCGCTGGAATTAGGGGCAGTTGAGAGCAAAGCAGGCTTCCTAGCAGCAGGCAGAGCGGGGTCTTTAGCCTCCTGCCCCGAGATTTCGGCGAGTGGACGTGGGACGGGGCTTAACGGCTAGCGGAGTTCGTCCGCCTTCCCAGAGCCCGAGTCCCCTCCCCGTGGTGGCCGACGGGGCTGGCGGCTCTTCCTTGCGCCGAGGCCCTGCCTGCCGTCACGTGCACCCTTTGGCTCCGTTGAGCGTCCGCGAAGGCGGCCGCCGGTGAGATCGTGCGGCTCAAATCGCCGACGCGGCCGGTTGACGTGAAACTCTGCCGTTGCTCTGTGGTCACAGAAGAGGCTTGTGCTGTTTCAGCAGATACTTCAGCTCAGCCAGACGTCAAAGAGTCGCGCAGTTTTATGACTTGAGAGTGAAATCACACGTATGAAAACGCCTTCTCAATTTAAAACGTTCCGCAGACGTCAGGCCTTCCTATCGTTATTGTCTAGAAGATACCCAAGTCTGGGGCGCCTGGGTGCCTCAGTCGGCAGAGCATCCGACTCTTGACTTCGGCTCAGGTCATGATCCCAGGGTCGTGGGATCGAGCCCCCAAGTCAGCACAGAGCCTGCTTGAGATGCTTTCTCTCTCTTTCTCTCTCTCTCTCTTTCTGTCTCCCTCTCTATCAAAATAAATCAATAAACTTAAAAAAAAAAAAGAACAAGAAAACTAGTGGTGCACGTACAGCCTTGTTTCAGCATAGTGGGAAGGTGACAATGTTTCAGTGAGATGTCTGACTTTGTAAAAAAGTACTTTCATAATTTCAAGTTTTTAATGTATTGTATCAGCCAATAAAGATAGCTTAAAACAAGTGAAAGCAATTAGCCATCGATTACAGTAAGATTGTGTTGGCTCATCATGAATAATTGAGCAGTAATTGACGAGCCCACAGTTGAATGCGTCTTTATTATTTCAGTCTTTCTTGTTTGAACAAATTGGCCCATTTTTATCTCAATTACCCATAAAGGCTTATAATCCTCAGAGGAAGAAGTTATTATAAAAAGTTTTTAAGAGATTTCATAAGCAAAAGGATGCTTCTGAGGAAATAGAGTCCCAATGACCCACGTTTGGGTCTTGTCTACACTGACGGTCTGCCGTCCCACCTCCCATGAGAACAGAAGAGAGGTTGGGCCCCAGCGTCTGCACCTCAGTGACGTGTGCTTTACGTGAAAGTGTTGTTGCCTGTAGAGAGAAACTTTAATATGCCTCACTTAACTATTTTGAGGTTGTGGGACATTTTGTTTTAGGCTATGGAAAATGTTTACTGTTCATTAGACTTGAAGTGGACGAAGATACACGTGACTTTTTAAGCCCATTAATTTCCAGTATAATATAAAAAATGACCAAAGGCTTGCATTCGTTTAAGAAGAAATGTCTCTTACTTAAATGCATTTTCTAGTCCTTGAATTACTTACTAGAAATATCCAACACCAAGGTATGTATTCGAATCCCTGGGATTTTGTGGTAGCGAATGACGTTACGGTCGTTAAAGGATGCATTTACGCGGTAGCTTGGGTTTTGTAGCCTAAAGAGAAACCGCAACGTTGATTTCCTTGATCATTACAAACTGTTCTTTTGTTTCCCCCAAACGTGTCATTTGTGTGCCAGATGCCATTGGCCAAACTGTGTTGTTTCAAGTGACGGGACGGGGACGTGTCGTGAGATGAGAGCTTATGCTTCCTACTGGTGGTGTTTCTTTGTGTTTTTTCCATAGCTGGAAGGGCACAATATCTTCTCCACCCTCAGCTCCAGTGAATACGAACAGGTGCTTGAGATCATCCGTAAAGCCATCATTGCCACAGACCTTGCTTTGTACTTTGGAAACAGGAAGCAGCTGGAGGAGATGTACCAGACCGGATCGCTAAACCTTAATAATCAATCACATAGGTAAAAATAATTTTTCAAAGTTTAGAAGCCTAGGAAGTATTACCTGGAATGAGCGTATCCTTAGAAACAGAAATGCAGTTTAGCATACGTTTGTATTTGAAAGCAGAAATGTAAAAGAAATTGTGTATTTTCTTTTTGGGTCACGTGCACTTTATGCTGACTTTGCATATTTCCTTGTCTGACGCAATTGCTGAGTCCACGGTGGGGATAATTAAAATATGAATTGCGATTTCAACTGCTCACCCAGGAACGGGTGCTTGCCAAGAGGCCTCTCCTTGAATTTATTTCGGTCCAGGGTTTTTAGTCTTGGGCTTCACAGATTCAAACTCAGATGAAAATGGATTCATTTTTCAGAAACCAGATCATCTTGGCCAAGCCAATGTAATTGACGTATAAAACCGGGATTCCGTTTTACTGATCTACAAACGTGTATTCTAGTTACCGGCATCAGAATATGGGCATTCGGTGTGGTCAGATCATTTGGGAAGCCGAGTGGCAATCCAGAAGCGCATTTCGGACATGGAGTCACAAGAGGGGTTAGATTACTGAAAATGCTCTAATGCAGCAAGCGAAATTAGTCGGAAATTATTTTTTCTGAGAAGGTGTCTCTTGCCCGGTGGATTCAGAAATACCTGACGTGTGTTCACTGTGAAGCTGGCCACCGTCTGTACGTTAGACCTCGGTCCGCTGGCTAACCTTCCTGCTTGTCACTTGGGAGGTGTGACCGCCAGCTTTTATTGCTAAGACTTTCCCTTTGCCGTTTCCGTGTGTGACCAAGGCCATCTTAAGTGATGCCGTGTTTATCTTAGATTTGTGGACGTCCACTTAGCGATCTGTTCTAGTCCTGCTGAACTTGGGTCTGTATTCTCTTTGTCTGGGTGCTTTCGTTCTTCCTCCACGATGCATTAAGGACTGATCGGAACATTTCTTTCTGGAGGAGTCTGAAGGGTTTTAGAAGCCATCCACTCAGGTACCACAAACACAAAACACGAAGTCTACTAATGACTATGGATGAAAGTTGCCCTCTTCAAGAATATTATATACACAGGATATAATGCTGTCCATTCCTTTGGGTAAGCCACACTTGTGGGTGGTTCAGTCCGCCTTCGAACAGGCAGATCCGGATTTTGTGGAGCCTGAAACTTACACAATCTGGGGAACCTTGTTTCAAGAAAACAGAGACATCTTATTTTCCCCTCAGGCAGTCTGAACACACTGTCAGGGCCCTCCCGGCATCATGGAAGGGATCAGTGTGTCATGAAGGGCCACAAAGGTTCTTCCCAGCACAAACATCTTCCGCCTGCAGCCCAAGGGACCCCGCGATCTATAATGATCGTGTCTCTGAACCTGCAACGGGCTTTGTGTGCAGCTCTTGTAGGAACAGGTGTTTGTTCACAGTTCTTTCTTACAGCGGTGAAAAGATGGGGAAAAATACTACCCTGCAGGAAAGTAGCCTTCGGCTTACCCAAACCCATGTGCGTACGTCTTTTTTTTAGGTTATAAGTAAGAACCGTGTAATTAATACCAAGTTTCTTGTATATATTTTTAGCAAAATGGTTACAATAACAAGTATTATAAAATAGCAAATTAAAAAATCTAATTGCAAATATTATATTTGGTGCTTAATGCATATGTGTGTGTCTTAGTGGTGTATACTGTCTAGTTGTAGAAGATTAAATAATTTGGGGGCAGTTAATAATTTTAAAGGTAATGCATGTTTGCCTTAACAGTTCAACAAGGGCAGAAGTATATATAAGAAGAATGTTCTTTGTATTTCTCTTCAAATTTTTATTTAAATTCTAGTTAGTTAACATAGTGTGATCGAGAGAGAGCATGAGTGGGGGAGGAGCAGAGAGAGGGAGACACAGAATCCGAAGCAGGCTCCGGGCTCCGAGCTGTTGGCACAGAGCCCGACGCGGGGCTCGAACTCACAAACCGCGAGATCATGACCTGAGCCGAAGTCAGATGCCCAACCGACTGAGCCACCCAGGGGACCCTGCCCATCACCCATTTAGCCCATTCTTCCACCAACCCTCAGTTTGTTCTCTATAGTTAAGAGTCTCTTATGGTTTGCTAGAAGAAGAATATTCTGTTCTTCTGCACTCCATGCCAACAGTCTATTGGGCATATCATCCCAGGCACCTGTGTGTGTGTGTGTGTGTGTGTGTGTGTGTGTCTATGTATATACATATGTATATATGTATATATATGTATACACATATGTATATATACATATACACATACACACAAATATATGTAACATCTTGTAGTATAGAGTACTACATAAAGGCTTGTTAAACCTTTCCCTATATTGATGGTTAGACATTTCTAGATTTGCAGTACAAATAAAGCTGCAATAAACTTGCTTAGTTAGTGTTACCTAGTGGTCCTTTATTTATTTATTTATTTATTTTCAAAAAAAATTTTTTAACGTTTATTAATTTTTGAGACAGAGAGAGACAGAGCATGAACGGGGGAGGGTCAGAGAGAGGGAGACACAGAATCCAAAACAGGCTCCAGGCTCTGAGCTGTCAGCACAGAGCCCGACGCGGGGCTCGAACCCACGGACTGCAAGATCATGACCTGAGCCAAAGTCGGCCGCCTAACCGACTGAGCCACCCAGGCGCCCCGACCTAGTGGTCCTTTAAAAATATGTGTTGTGCAGTGCATGGTGCTAGAAATTTATGAACATAATACATTTTCTAAAAGGATTACAGAAATTCACACTCGTCCTAACATATGGGTGAAAACTGTTGCTCATTAAATAATGCCATTTTCTGATAGCACGCTGCATTAAAGATCATTTCATTTTTTGTTGACTATTTATTGTTCCTACTTCTATGTATGTGTGTGCTCAGAACTTTTGTATTTTTTGTTGAATTGCTTACTTTTTTATAAATCAGTTTGCATTGTATATATTATTAAGGATACTAAAAGTTTCTCTATGTCACGAACATTTTCTTTAGGTGATTTTCAAAAATTCTATTTGGAAATTCTTCTGACCATAAAGAAATTTAATTTCATGAGGCCAAATCTTTCATTTGTTTTTATCAAATCTGGTTTTCTGTCTTGCTTAAAATGGCCTCCCCTGTCCTCACAGTAATATAAATAGTACTTAAAATTCTATTCATATATTTTTATAATTTTGACTTTCATAGTTAGATCTTAGTTCTTCTGAAGTTATGTCTTTTATTTATTCCTGGTGGGTTGAATCAATACCGTTTAATTAATTCATTCTTCCACTGGTTGAAGTTCTCATATAAACTTGAATAATTGTTTGGATTCCTTAAATCATTTAAATGCTAATTATCTAATCCTCAACTGTGATCATACTGTTTTGATTACTGTAACTATGTTGAAATTTATCATACATACCCGGTAAGATAATCTTCATTTTCCATTTACCTTCCAAAAACTTTATGGAAATTGTTAGTTAATAAATGCATTTTTAACATTTTTATTAAAAAATTTGCAGACTTACAAAGAAGTAGAAATTATATTCAAAGTCTGCAATTTATACCCACTTCCTGCATTCAAAACTTGTTGACATTTTACCATATATTTTTACCTTTCTTTTGCAATGTGCCACTTGAATGTAAATTATAGACATCATGACTTTTATCCCCCTCATTGTGAATACTTAGAAAGAAAAAAATATCCTGCTGTCAGTTAAAAATATCCACGTTGGCATTTTGATTGTGGCTGTGTTTATAAATGTAAGTATATTGTCTTCAAAGACATTGGCATGAGTCTTTAATACTGACCACGTTTTATAGTTTGTCTCCACAGGTCCTGTCGGTTTCTTGGTAAAATTTATACAGTCGTTCTACGGATTTTTATCAGCTATGAATGTTTCTTCCCCCATTTTTAACTGGAAATACAACTTCCAGTCTACATAAAGTTATGAATGTCTGTATATTTCTCAATTTCACGTCATGTGTTTAGAAACTTTATTAGGTGCTGACACATTTATGTTTGTTGTGTGTTCTTGGTGATTTGCCCTCTTATCAGGGTGAAATCAGTTCTCTTTTTGTCTGTAACACTTCTTGCTTTGAGGTCTTCTGTGTTACGAGCCACCCCAGCTTCTGTATGCCAACTGTTTTATTCTTTTCCGCCCCTCTACTGTCATCCTCCCTGTCTCGTTATTTACAGTGTGTCTTGTTCCCAGCAGTAGTTGAGGCCCGAAATTACTAACTTCACAATGGACCGTTCAGTCTGTCTGCATTTAAAGTTACTGTGTGTGTGGTTGTCTCATTACCTTGCTTGTTTTCTCTTTAACACTTTGTTCTTTGTCCCTCCTCTCCTGCCTTGAGTTAGCTGCCTTGAGTTTAACGTTTATTTACTATTGAGGGACAAAGAGAGACAGAGCATGAGCATGGGAGGGGCAGGGAGAGGGGGAGACACAGAATCCGAAGCAGGCTGCAGTCTGAGCCGTCAGCACAGAGCCCGACGTGGGGCTCGAACCCATGAACCTCAAGGTCATGACCTGAGCCGAAGTCAGACGCTTAACTGACTGAGCCACCCAGGTGCCCCTTCTAACTGGCTTTTATCGTTACACCTCTTTATGTTTTAAGTGGTTGCTCTTGAATTTACAGTCTTCATTTTTATCAGGGTCTTTGAATTTCTATCATTCCATTTCTGTATAATGTAAAAACCTTAAAAAACAACCCACTTACACCCCTTTTTGTTTTTTATGGTGTTGCTAAGTATTATATATATATATATATATATATATATATATATACACACTAAGTATATATACTAAGTATATATATATATACTTATTTATTATATATTATTTTTTATTTATTATATATTTATTATATATTTATATTATATATAATATATATTATATAAATATAAATATATATATTATATAATATAAATATATAATAAATATATATTTATATTATTTTATATATATTATATATATTTTTATATATATTTTATATATATATTATATATATTTTATATAAATATATATTTATATATATTATAAATAAATATATATTTATATTATTATATATTATTATAATTTATTATTTATTATATATATATTATATTTATTATAAATATATATACTTATTATATAAATAAGTATATATATATACATACTTAGTATATATATATAAATAAGTGTATATATATATATATATACACACACACACACACACACACACACACACACACTGTTTCCAGTGCTTTGCATTTATTTGAGCAGTTCCACATTTCTATCTGGTATCATCTTGTTTTAGTCTAGAGAACTTCCTTTAACATTTCTTAAAGTATGTGTTGACAGCAGTTTCTTTCGGCCTTTGTTTATCTGAAAAAAACCTTTATTTTGGCTTTACTTTTCAGAGATTTTTGCAGGACTTACAATTCTAAGTTGACAGATTTTCTTTTAGCGTTTTAAAAATGTTCAGTTGTCTCCTGGCCTTCATTTTTTTTTTTTCCTGATGAGAAGTCAGTGGTCATTCTAATGGTTATTCTTCTATATATATAACGTGTCTTTTTATTCTGGCTGCTCTTAAGATTTCCTCTGGCTCCAGTCCTGCTTGAGGTCCTTCACTGAGCCATCTGGGACTGTGGGCTGCCGATTTCAGTGACATGTAGACGACTTTCCACCGTTATTTTTCTTCAAATATTTTTTCTGCCCCATTTGTCACTTTTTTCCCTGCAGCTCCAATTATGCATGTGAGACATCGCTTCGTGCCATCTTAGAGGCTGCTAAAACTCTGCGTTGTGGTTTCAGTCGTTCTCTTCTCTGTCCCTCTGTTTGGGTTAATTGGTTGGTCTGTGTCTTTAATTCCACTGATCCTTTCCAGTGTTCTTCCCAGTCTGTTGTTAACTCCATCCAGTGGTGTATTTTAGTTTACTTAGCTTATATGGTGGGCTTTTCAGTTCTGAGATTTCTTCTGGGTTATTTTTGTAGCTTTTATGTGTCTCTGAAAATTCCTTATCTCTTCACCCTTTGTACTCAAATACATATTTTTCTGAAGATTCTTTGACATATCAGTTATTTACAAATTCTTCACACTTTCACCATCTGAGTTTTCTATGAACCTTTTTTGTTGACTATTTTTTTCTCCAGATCATGGAGTACATTTTCTAATTTTTTCAAAGATTTATTTATTTACTACATTGTGGATAATATGCTGTGTTATCTTTCTGGATTCTGTTCTCTTTCTCTGAAGATAATTGACCGTTACTCTACCAGCCAATTAAATTCTTCATGGATCACTCTAAACTTATGGATACGTGCCTTTAAGCATTTTTAAGGTGGTTTCTGTTTCTGTTTTGACCTTGGTCCATAGGTCACTAAGGATGTGAGGGAATATGAATCCAGATTTGGGACCACAATCTCTGTGGCTCTCTCATGGTTTCACTTGTGAATTCTGTCAAACATTTACGGAAGAAAGAATATCAATCTTATACAAAATGTTTATGAAGAAGGGAATTGTAACCACTTACAAAATGTTTATGAAGAAGGGAATTGTAACCACCTTATTTTATGAAGCCTGCATAATCCTGAAACCAACATCTGACAAGCACATTACAGAAAAATCAAAGGGGCGCCTGGGTGGCTCAGTCGGTTAAGCTTCTGACTTCGGCTGAGGTCATGATCTCGCCATTCCTGAGTTCTAGCCCTGCGTCAGGCTCTGCGCTGACAGCTTAGAGCCTGGAGTCTCTTTCAGATTTGTGTCTCTCTCTCTGCCCTCCCCTGCTAACACTCTCTCTCAAAAATAAATAAACATTGAAAGAAAGGGGAAAAAAAATAGTAAATTAAAGATCAATATTCTTCATAGACATAGATGTAAAATTTATAACAAAGTCTAACAAATTCAGTCACAAAAAACATAACATAACAAGTGGCTTTTATCTCAGGAATAGCATTTGCTAATATAATTCACAGGAATATTCAAAATAAAGAAGAAACTATATGATCATTTCAAAAGATTGTAGAAAAAGCATTTGACAAAAACTCTTATTAATGGGGGGAATATCTAAGCAAACGAGGAATATAAGGGATCTTATTTCGTAAAGAGCATCTTCAAAACACTATACCCAGTATGATAATAATGGTATATAAGGGTTTTTTCCTCAAGTCTAGAAGCCAATGAAGGATGCCCACCATGATCACTTCTAGTCTACTTTGAGCTGGGAGTCCTAGCCAGTGCATTACAGTGAGAAAAGGAATTAAAGGCATAAGAGTTGAAGGGAAAAAATAAATCTGTCCTTATTTGTAAATCACATGCCATCATCTACTAAAAATAAAATCGTAAGGAATCTCCAAAAAGTCCACTAGACTTAATAAGTGAATTTAGCAAGTTTACAGGGATATATGGTCAACATTTTAAAAAAATCATTTATTTTTATATACGAATAGCTATCAATTGGAAATTGAAGCTAATAAAACACTTTTACTTGCTATGTCATTTAAAAAAAACACTTGAATAGATTTAACATGATATCTAAATCTCTATACTAAAAATGCAGAACATTTTTGAGAGAAAGAGCACTATATGGCTAGACTGATGTGTCATGATTATGAATTGCAAAAGTCAGTATTGCTAAGATGCCAATTCTCTGCAAATACTCCTCCAAAAATGCCAATCCCAGTTGAAGCCCTATCAGGCTTTTTTGTAGACATTGACAAGCTCACCTCAAATTTAGATAGAAATACAGAAGGTCTAGAAGAGTCCAGACAACTTTGACAAAGCAAAAGCCCAAATGGAGGACTTAACACTACCTGCTTTCAAGGTTTACTATAAAGTACTAGGAATCAAGACAGTGTATATTGGTGTTAGGGTAGACAAATAAATTGGTGGAACAGGGAACAGGTTACAGAAGACATATTATATAGCCTGTTGATTTTCAACTGATAACTGAATTATTTTCAATAATTCAATGGAGGAACAGATAGTCTTCAACAAATGGCTCTTGAGTTTACGGAGTTTTCAGTTGGATGATAGACTTAAATGTAAAAGCTAAACTTATAAAATCTCTAGAATAAAACATAAGAGAAAGCCTTCATGACCTTGGGTAGGCAGAGATTCCTTGGCACACAAAAAGCACTAACCTTCAGAGATGTTGGTCAAAAGGTACATGCTTTCAGTTGTAAGATGAATAATGTCTGGGGATCTAAGGTATAGCATGGTGATTCTAGTTAATAATACTGTATTTTATACTTGTAATTTTGCTAAGAGAGTAGATCTTAAGTGTTCTTATCATACACACAAACGTAACTGTGCTGAAGGATGTGTTAATTAATTTGATTGTGGTAATCATTTCACAGTGTATACGTGTATCAAATCACCATGTTGTACAACCTAAATATATACAACTTTTATTTGTCAATCATATCTCAATGAAGCTGGAAGAAACAAGACAAAAACAATCTTCAAATGATAGATTGGACTTTATCATGTTAAGAACTTACAATTTTCAAAGCAACCTTTAAGGAAGTCAAAAGTCAAACCACACCATGTGAATGTGCCAAGCCTGGACCAGGTGCTGGATATGCGACAAAGAACAAGACAGCCACTTGCCCTACTTCTGCCCAATGCAGATTCTATAGAGAGACAAAGGGATGTTGGACTTCATCTGAGGGAATGGGAAGGTTGAGAGAGATTGAGACGGGAACAGTCATCCACATTGGCCCAGCTCAGCTCCAGACCAGGAACATCCTCAAAATAAAATTTTGTTCTAGGTACTGCCATGGGCTGAATTGTGTCCCCCGCCCCACCCCCCTCCCCCCAAAAAAACTCCTGTGTTGAAATCCTGATTCCCAGAATGTGGCAGCATTTGAAGGTACAGTCTTGAAAGAGGTAGACAAAATGAGGCCATAGAGGTGGATCTTAATCCTGTATGACTGAGATCTTTAGAAGAAGAACTTGAGATACAGACGTGGCGGAAGACCGTGTGAAGACACAGGGAGAAGATGGCCACCTGCAAGTCAAGAAGAGCGGTCTGGAACAGATCCTTCCCTCATGGTCCCCACAAGGAGCCCACCTTGCAGACATCTTGATCTTGGACTTCTGGCCTCCAGAACTGTGAGACAGTGCTGTGTTGTTTCAGCCACCAAGTCTGTGGTGCTTTGTTGCAGCAACCCTGACATGAATACAGAGGCCTAAGCGAGTTTTCTGTCTTCTCCACTCTAAAGAGCCCAACTGACCCTGGGGGCAGATAGATTTGAGTTTGGGGAGGGAAGACCCTGGCCAAGCCTGGAGACTTCCCCGAAGCTTCCTGGGTAGGGGACAGCCACCTTTTGGGCCTGTTTGGCTGCCTTGTCCTGTCTCATCCCCACCCAGGTAAATTTACACCAGACACCTGTCTTCCTTCTTGGATAGGTAGCAATTAGGTAAGGAAACGTCTCCTACCAGGCCATGGCCTACTGGATGTTCTAACCTTGGATCAAGAATAACAGTCCTGCAGGGAGGACTGGGTTCATTGCTGGGGAAAGAAACCCCAGGAATTGTACCTTTCAGCTTCTTGGGACAGTGGGGTATAGTGAGATTCTCCAGCCATGACTCATGAAAGGTTTCATGGAGAAGGGAAGGTAACAGAGTCATAATGACCATAGTACAAAGCAGTTTTAGGCTCATTTTCACTATAGCATTACATGGAATCAAAAACTGTATGGTTTGATCTTGTCTGTAATCAGAGCTGCCATGAACTAACACCCAAACCAATGGGGCAAGGTGAGCTTAGTGTCCTGACTCAAGCTGGGCACGTGCGGGCACATGGGCCCGTATGCAGGGTGGGAGCCTTTGAGCTTCACCAGAAGAGGCCTTCTTCTTTCTGTTCCATTTCTGTTCCTTGGAGCCCTTGGAATCCCATGGTTGCCTGCCCCTTCAGTGAGGACGTCATCAGAGCTGGCCGGTGCCATTGAGAGAAGAGCAAGAGCCTTCAGCTCGCCAATCTCAAGAAATCCTGAGACGGAGACTCAACTGTGTCCTGGTGAGAAGAAACTGGCCAGGCTATTGGGAAGGTGAAGAATTTGTACACGTGCCTAGAACTGAATAGTTTTCTGTTCTCGGTGTTTCTAGGCCAGAGCAAACGCTTGCAGCAGCAGAAAGACAGACGGACGGCATGGAGGAAGTCGCAGAATGGGGGGAGGGTACAGCAAGAAAAAAAAAACAAGCCCTGCTGTAGAGGACAGGAGATCAACTGATGCCGCACGGGGGTGGAGGCTCGGCCAGGGGCTTGTGCAGCACAACCAGGAGTCAGAAGCTGGGAGAACTCCCCATCAGCCAGTCCTCAAGGGCTAGGCATGCAGTACTTTCAGGCACAGGGGTCGACATCAGCCTTTCCATCTGTATGCCAACACTTACTGAGTACCAGGTGTTTACAAAGTGTAATGCCAGCAGCAGAAGAGAGCTTCAAGATAGTAGCAGATTATTCTTTGGTATCCGTATGGGAGTATTTTGGGTTTGTATTTTACACTTACGTCTGTGATCCATTTTAAGTCAATTTTTGGTGAAGAGTTTAAGGTCTGTGTCTAGATTCTTTTTTCTTTTTTTTTTTTTGCAAGTGGATGTCCAGTTTTTCCAACACCCTTTGTTGAAAAGACTACTTTGTTCCACTGTATTGCTTTAGCCTCTGTCACAGATGATTTTCCTATATTTATGTGGGTCTGTTTTGGGCTCTCTGTTCCGTTGATACGTTTGTTTACTCTTTCTCCACTACCTCATTTTCTTGATTACTGTAGCTTTATAGTAAATACTGAAGTCAGGTAGTATCTGTCCTCCAACTTTGTTTTCCTTCCATATTGTGTTGGCTATCCTGGGGCTTTTGCTTCTCCCTATGAACATGTATTTCATTTTGTAGGTGATTCTAATGTAAACAGTAATGTGTTTTTAATTTCAAATGTCACTTGTTCTTTGCTGGTATATAGGAAATGATTGCCTTTGCTATGTTAACTTTGTATCCTGTGACCTTGCTGTAATCATTTATTAGTTCCAGAAATGGTTTTATTGATTCTTTCAAACCTTCTACATTGACAGTCATACCATGTGTAAACAAAGACAGTTTTAGTCCTTCTTTCTTAAACAGAATATCATTTATTTCTTTTTCTTGTCTTATTGCATTAGCAAGGACTTCTAGTACAGTACTGAAAAGGTGTAGTGAAAGAGAACATTCTTGCCTTGTTCCTGATCTTACTCAGAAAGCTTTGAGTTTCCCACCATTAAGTATGATGTTGACTATAGGTTTTTTGTAGATATTTATCAAGTTAAGACAGTCCCTGCAACCCCCATGCTTAGCTCATGAATGACTGTTGGATTCTGTCAAATGTTTTTACTGCATCTACCGACAGGATACTGTGATTTTTCTTTTTAGTCTGTTGGTATGATGGATTACATTAATTGATTTTTTGGGTACTGAAATTTATTTACATACCTGGAATAACTCATCCTTGGGATGGCATATAATTCTTTTTATACAGTGTTAGATCTGCTAATGTCATAGGAGGGTTTTTGCATTTATACTCATGAGAGGTACCATTCTGTAGTTTCCTTGTAATGTCTTTGCACAGTTTTGGTATTAGGGTGATGCTGGCCTCATGGAATGTGTTAGGACATGTTTCCTCTGCTTCTGTCCTCTGAAAGAGATTATAGAAAATTAGTATAATTTCTTCCTTAAATATTTGGTCGGATTCACCATCTGAATCCATCTGGGTCTGGTGTTTCTGTTTTGGAAGGTTGTTAATTATTGATTCAACTTCTTTAATAGATATCGGCCTATTTGGATTATCTGTTTCTTCTTGTGTTTGTTTTGGCAAATTCAAGACATTGGTCCATATCATCCACGTTATCAAATTTGTGGGCATAGGGTTGCTGAGAGTATTCCCTTCATTGTCCTTCTAGTGACCGTGGAATCCGTAGTGACATTCACTCTCCCATTTCTGAGAATGAGATACAAATTCCTAGTACAAATTATCTCTTTAGTTTGTTGTTGTTGTTGTTGTTGTTGTTGTTGTTGTTGTAAGTTAGACTGGCTAGAGAGGCTTATTTTTATTGATCTTTTCAGAGAACCCAGCTTTTGATTTGGTTGATTTTCTCTGTTGATTTCCTGTTTTCAAGTTCATTGATTTCTGCTCTAATTCTTACTTCTTTTTTTCTGCTTCATTTGGATTTGGATTTACTTGGCTCTTCTTTTTCTAGTTTCCTGAAGTAGAAGCTTAGATGTTTTTACTTTATCTTCATTAAGGTGTGCACGTATTCAGTGTTATCAATTTCTCTCCAAACACTTCTTTCCCTGCACCCCAGAAGTTGCGTAAGCTGTGTTTTCATTTTCATTTAGTCATAAACATTTCAAATTTTTTCTTGATTTCTCCTAGGATCTGAGTGTTATTTCAAAGTGCTTTATTTAATCTCCAGGTATATGGGGGATTTTTCCAGCTAGTTTTCTGTCACTGATAGCTATAACTAGATAAGTCGTAATTCCATTGTTGTCTAAGAGCATGCCCTGCATGATTTCTATTCTTTTAAATTTGTTAAGGTGTATTCTGTGGCTTGGAAAACAGTCTGTCTTGGTGAATGTTCCAAGTGAGTTTGACAAGAATGTGTTTTCTACAGTTGTTAGATAAAGTAGCCTACAGATGTCAATTATATCCAGTGGTTTGATGAAGTTATTGAATACTCACGTGCCCTCACCGGATCTGCCCATTTCTGAGTCTCCAGATATAATCTGAAGTCTCCAGATATAATAGTGGATTTATCTATTTGTCCTTAGCAGTTCTATCATTTTTTTTCTTTTTTTAGTTTGTTTTGACTTTTGTTTAGTCAAAGTGTACGGTGCAATATTGGTTTCAGAAGCAGAAATCATTGGTTCATCACTTCATACAACACCCAGTGCTCATCACAAGCGCCCTTCTTAATACCCATCACCCATTTAGCCCGTCTCCCACCGACCTTCCTCTGTCACCCCTCAGTTTGTTCTCTGTTGTTAAGCATCTCTTATGGCTTGTTTCCTTTTCTTCTCTCCCCACCCTTCCCATATGTTCATCTGTTTTGTTTCTCAAATTCCACATACGAGTGAAATCATATGATATTTGTCTCTCTCTGATTGACTTATTTCGCTTAGCATAATACATTCTGTCTCCATCCACGTCCTTGCAAATGACAAGATTTCGTTCTCTTTTTTTGGTGGGTGAGTAATATTCCACTGTATCCATTGTGTGCATATAACACGTCTTCTTTATCTGTTCATCAGTCAGTGGACATTTGGGCTCTCTCCCGAGATTGGCTGTTGTTGATAATGCTGCTCTAAACATTGGGGTGCGGGTACCACTTTGAATCTGTATTTTTGTATCCTTGGAGTAAATACTTAGTAGCACAGTTGCTGGGTCATAAAGTAATTTTATTTTTAACTTTTTGAGGAACCTCCGTACTGTTTTCCAGAGTGGCTGCCCCAGTTCGCATTCCCACCAGCAGTGCAAGAGGGGTTCCCCTTTCTCCACATCCTGGCAACACCTGTTGTTTCTTGTGTTGTTAATTTTAGCCATTCTGACTGGTGTGAGGCGGTATCTCGTGGTGGTTTTGATTTCTGTTTCCCTGATGATGAGTGACGTTGAGCATCTTTTCATGTCTCTGTTAACCATCTGGATGTCCTCTTTGGAAAATGTCTTTTCAGTGTCTTCTCATTTCTTAACTGGGTTGTTTGTTTTTTGGGTGTTGAGTTTGAGAAGTTCTTTATAGATTTTGGATACTAACCCTCTATCAGATATGTTGTTTGCAAATATCTTCTCCCGTTCCGTCGGTTGCCTTTTAGTGTTGTTGACTGTTTCCTTCTCTGTGTGGAGAACTGACCCCTTTATTATTATAAAATGCTCCTTTTTATTGCTGATAACTTTCCATGCTCTGAAGTCTGTTCTGTAATTAATATAGCTGTTCCCATTTTCTTATGAATAATGTTCCCTGGTATCTTTCTCCTTTCATTGACTTTTAATCTACATGTGTCTTTATATTTAATCTGGGTTTTTTGTAGACAACATATGGTCTGGTTGGGTCTTGTTTTTCGGTCTACTCTGATGACCTGTTTTAATTGGTATCTTTAGACCACTGACATTTAAAGTAATTATTGATACAGTTGCGTTAATATGTGTCATACTTATTACTGTTTTCTATTCCTCACAGTTGTTCTTTGTTCCTATTTTTGTCTGCCACTCTTTTCCCACCTTTTGTAGCTTTAATTGATTATTTTATATGATTCCCTCTTCTCTCCTTTTTTGTATCATCTATCGTTCTTTCCCCCCTTTTTTCAGTGCTTGCAATAGAAAGATTTTTTCCAGACCCAACCCCCAATAAGAACATAAATTTTGCTCAACATGTTTCGATGTAAGGAAAAGCAAGTTAATACCATGATACGCCACTACACATTCACTAGACTGGCCAAATTAAAAAGATCAACGGTACCCAGTTGTTGGCAATGATATGGAACTGCTAAAATACTAATATACTGGTTGTGGGAGGGTAAAACGTACAGCTGCTTTGGAAAGAACTTTGGAAGTTTGTTATAAAACTAAACGTGTGTTTCTTTGTGATTCCACTCTTAGGTTACTCAAGAGAAATAAAAGCATATTGTTCACACAGAGACTCAGACACAAATGTTTACAGCAGCCTTATTCATGATATATCTAAACTGGAAGGAACCCAAATTCCAACAACAGGTGCATGGATAGTCTTATACAATGGAGTACTGTTCTATCCAGCAATAAAAAAAAAAAATAAAAAAATTAGGAACTGCTGATTCATACAACAACATGAATGAGTCACACAAACACTTTGTTGAGCGACATAGTGTGTACTATGTGAAAACATTTTTATGAAGCTCTAGAATAGGCCAGGGGCGCCTGGGTGGCTCAGTCGGTTAAGCATCCAACCCTTAATATCAGCTCAAGTCGTGATCTCACAGTCATGGGATCGAGCCACACTCGCAGAGCCTGCTTGGGATTCTGTCTCCTGTCTCTGCCCCTCTTCCTGCTTGTGTGCTCCCTTTCTCTTTCTTAAAAAATATATATATAATGGTCTTTAATCCGGCAGATGAGATCAAATGTCATTTCTGAGGGGATTAGGAGCGGATAAGCTCATAGAAGCAGCCCGTGGGATACGTGCAGTGATGGGTAAGCTTTTCGTCCAGTTTAGAATTGTTGGTACGTGAGATATCCCACATTTGGTGTGGCTTTGGTGGCGTTTCATAGATCTCTTTATGGGCATTTTGTGTCGGTGTATGTAAGAACTTGTACAGGTGGAGCCATTCTGTGCTGTCCTTAGAGATGGCAGGCCTAGCGTGCAGTCACAGTGGCTTTTCGTGCAGGGTCCGAACCGCCCTCGTGGCTGCTGCGGCCCGCGTGGGCTGTCCTCTAAAGCCCCCTACTCCTCTTGGGTTCCCACAGATGTCACTTCCCTGTGACCAGATGTCTGTTTCACCAGCCCTCCTTGTCACTGACCTGGCCTTGCTCCCAACGCTCCCGAGAGGGCACCGGCTACACCTGGACGCTGTTCCTGCAGGGGGGCTACAGGCTGCCGGTGGAGTTCACCTCCGCGGCAGAAATCGCTCAGCTGGGCATTGAACAGAATGAACAGGTGCCATCTCCAAATTTTGCCGGTTTTCATATCTCACTCCTGATTTTCTTGCTTGAGCGATTCCTGTTCCAAAGAAACACGAACTGTTCCCTTCCCTGATCCCAGCCGTTAGCACTGCTGTGGCCCAAAGGACCGGAGCCTCCCTTGCCAGGTGTTCCATGCTCACAGTGGCCAGGGGTTCTCTGCAAAGCCTTTAAAAAGGATGCTTCTCGGGGCGCCTGGGTGGCGCAGTCGGTTAAGCGTCCGACTTCAGCCAGGTCACGATCTCGCGGTCCGTGAGTTCGAGCCCCGCGTCGGGCTCTGGGCTGATGGCTCGGAGCCTGGAGCCTGTTTCCGATTCTGTGTCTCCCTCTCTCTCTGCCCCTCCCCCGTTCATGCTCTGTCTCTCTCTGTCCCAAAAATAAATAAAAAACGTTGAAAAAAAAATTAAAAAAAAAAAAAAAAAAGATGCTTCTCCAAAGCTCCTTTTCTCTCTGTGAGTTAATGTGTGTAGCCCATAAGCTGGACGTATGTTTTTAAATAAACTTCATTGTGTGTCTGTTATTTGACTGTTAAGATGTTAGTAGATATTTGGGAGACTGGAATGAGGTCAGAGCCTAGGGAGCAGTGATGATAGGGAGTTGGAGACACTGAGTCTACCGTTCCCAGCTGGGTATGGAAATTGAACGAGCCATTCATTCTTCTTGAATTCCAGATATTAACCCAAATAAGGAAATGTAATAATAACCATATGAGAATTCATTTTTTTTATAGTTTTTTTTAATGTCTATTTGTTTTTGAGAGAGGGAGAGAGAGAGACAGAGCACAAGCAGGGAAGGGGCAGAGAGAGACAAAGACACAGAATCCGAAGCAGGCTCCAGTCTCCGAGCTGTCAGCACAAAAAGCCCAATGTGGGGCTCGAACTCACAGACCGTGAGATCATGACCTGAGCCGAAGATGCTCACCCGATTGAGCCCCCCAGGCGCCCCAAGTTTATTTAAATTTAATGAGAGAGAGAGAGAGAGAGTGAGCAGGGGAGGAGCAGAGAGAGAGGAAGACACAGAATCGGAAGCAGGCTCCAGGCCCTGAGCTGTCAGCACAGAGCCCGACGCGGGGCTTGAACTCACAGTCCGTGAGATCGTGACCTGAGCCAAAGATGCTCACCCGACTGAGCCCCCCAGGCGCCCCATAGAGAATTCATTCTTTATATTTCGTCATGTCTCTACCTGAACTCTTTTATAAAGTTAATTCTGTTTCATCTGGTCCAGCTGTGCGTTTCTACTTTTCTTCCATAGGACATCATTCATCATCCTTGACTGATGAACTTTATAGAGAACGGGGGGTCGGAGGGCGCTGGGGGGGCAGTATGGGAGAGCTGGGGCTTCCTTTCTGCCCATCAGTAACCCACCTGCGTGGAGTTCTGTGGTCCTGTGATCTTCCGCTGTGGGGAGAGAATTTTCAGGTTAGGACGGCTCCGAGAAGACGAAGGTGTCCCCTGGTGAGAGGCGGATATCCGGAGCCCTCCTCCTCTCCCTTCCCTGTGTCCACTCCTGCCATCGAGTCATGCTGCTGTCATTGGACCGCCGTGGTGTCCTCCTCAACGGTCTGTCCCCATCTGCCCTGCCCCCTGCGGTTGTGTGCGTGATTGTCCACAGCGATCTCTCCACAACCTGGACCGTGTCACCCCCCTGCTCACATCCTCCAGGGTCTGACCTTCTGACTTGAAACAATGGTCTCCCCCCTTGTGTCCAGACCGGGCGGCACCCGATGTGCGCCAGACCGGCTTGTCGTTTGTTCCTCAAACACCCCACACTTGTTCGTGACACACATCAGGACTTGCATGCCTAGTCATCTCTCTCGGGACTCTCTCACGGAGCTTCGTGGTTTTGCCTCTCAAAACACTTTTTACAAACCTGTTCAGCGCAACGTTCGACATGGTTTTCTGCTTTTCCCTGTTAGAACGTTAGTTCTGGAAGAGCAGGGTCTACTCGGTTCGTTACTAGAACTGGGCCTGATCCATAGAGACGTTCAGAATGTTGGGAGTAAATAAATGTAGTCAAACCCCTGAGATTACTTACCACGGAATCATCTGTGACATTGCGTTGGCCTCGTTGTTGCTTTCGGTGGCTAGGTTATGTAAGGTCGCATCATCAGTACACTGAACCGTGACCCCCACCCCTTTGACAGTTGGTTGTTAGAATGCATTATGAATCAATCATCTATCCCCTTTGGGCCTATATCCCACTCGTAGAAAGAAATAAAACGATTCCATTTTACATTAATATTTCCAGACAACCGTGAACGTCTAACTGATTTGTCACTGAGAATGAAAAATAAGTAATTTTACTTATTAAAGGCATTTAATAAAAAAAAATTGTAATCTGTTATTTATTTATTTATTTACTTACTTACTTACTTAGCGGTAAAATAACTACTGTTGTTTTGTCTAAGTTGTTTTGACAGTAACATCTGAATGACAACTGGGTCGTAATCTTTTCAACCCTAAGAGTACCAACGCTCCCCGTGAAATCCTTTCCAGGGAGAAAATTGGTTCCTTGTGTTTTACAGCGCCCGGTTCTGTTAACATGCCTTGTTTCATGGATTTATGAGCTAGAAAATCTTTTTTGAGACAAAGCTTATTAGAATATTTAGCCAAGAGAAGGAAATGTTGAGGTATATATGTGAATACAGATTGAATGAGATTGGATTATTTCAATCTTATGAAACAGAATAATCGGTTTATTTCATGTTCTATTTCTGTTTAATGAACTTCCCTGTTGAATAAGCAGATAATAAACTCACCCGTTTAGAAGCCCAAATCCAGAAATATTCTTCCTCGAAACCGCAAAATGATTAGGAAACTAGCTCATCAAGAAAATAGGGAGTTTCCTGATCACATTAAGGGGTTTGGATCTTTACATGGCATCTGTTTGGGGTCACAGGAAGGATACACAGAAGTCTCATCAACATTTTTAAAGTTACTCGTTCTGCCCCAGTAGAGACGTGTTCTTATGAAAAGTAAAATGGTAGAAGAGATCGTTACTGAGGCAAATGGCCTAAAGGAAGTGGCTGATGGGAAATTAAGGAACGTCGTGAGTGATCAGCATCCCAGACGCAGGTCACAGACAAAGCAGGGGCCCCCAGACGTCCAGGAATCGTGCCAACGGGTACCACTAGATCGGAAACTCTGCCAAAGCGACGGATAGGTGTTGGTGCCGTGTGCCCTGGTCGGCATGGGCTCTGGACCCAGGGCAGGACTGTGCCCCCCGAAGGGGACCATCTGTGAGCCACAAGCAGGCAGCCTTTAGGTGCCACGGATCCCAAAGACTCATTGCACTGAGCTGGCAATGGCCACATCTCACCTGCTACACAGTTTTGTATCTTTCTTCATCATTCGCCTTCTCAAACTTAGGTAATTTGCTTCACAAAAGTTAAAGTCGGCATATGAAAATTCCTTCCTCATTAGCAGTTGGTGTGACCGTAAGTGTAGATTCCCTTCAGGGCGAACACACGTCTCTACACCACATCCCTTAAAATTACAGGGCGGACGTCCGCTGGAAGGCTTTAAGCAGTGTTTTCTTTTTCTTCGAGAGGAAGGATGAAACCAACCCATATTTGGAAAAGGGAAGTCAGAGTGTGGGTGCGAAGCCGCGGAGGTCGGGGTCCGCACAGCACCCGGCGGCAGCCCCCCCGCCTCCCAGCCCAGACTCGGGGGACAGACCCGTGTCCTCTGTGGCCTGGTCTCCAGCTGCTCGCGCCTTGGGGACCTCGCTTCACTTCTTCGCACCTCACGTTTCTCTTCCAGAAACAAGAGGATCGGGGTAGATTGTTTTCTTCAAGGTTTCTTTGCCCCGTGCATTTCCAGAACTCCGTGGAAGGTGTGAATCTGGCCCAGTATAAGCACAGTAGAGGACTTAGGGTTTAGGTACATGCCTGCATCCTCTCTGGTTTCAGCCGTGGTACCCAGGCAGCAGGGACACCGCCGAATCCTTCCCGCGGCAGGTGACAGAGGTGACCGATGCCCTTCCAGTTGGGCTAACACCGCGCTTTCGTTGCACTTATGTCCCTGCCTGCTGGCTTTGTACCGTCAGCTCCCTCCTCCTCGTCGCGAAGGAATGCCTGCTTAAAGTCTCTTTTTCCTGAAAATGCAGACGCCTTTCTAGCCTGTCTTGCCCACGCCACGCTGACCCGTTTTATGTTCCTGTGTTCCAGAGACCGTGTCATTGGTTTGATGATGACCGCCTGTGATCTTTGTTCCGTAACAAAACTGTGGCCGGTTACAAAACTGACAGCAAATGATATATATGCAGAATTCTGGGCTGAGGTATGTTTTCGCTTTTTATATGAACGCGGAAATGAGAACAAATTGGACGAGAACGTTAACGTGCGGGTATTTTAAGTAACAATATCTTAGTTGCTCTGGGTGCTGGTTCCTTCGGAAAACCGTTGTCAATCACGTGCAGTAGAGGAATTAGCATTTCTGCACAGATACAAAGACATTTACGCAGACGTACAGCCCATTGTGAGTCCCTCAGTGTCACACGCTGTATGTGTCCGCACTTGGAAATTTGGGAGATAATTCTCTTGTACCAGAGACGTACGAGTTTCTGCGAATATACCAGATAGTTAATTCAGCTGCAAATTAGGAGTTCTACTGAGCATGTGTGCTTTTAACTCCTAAAACTCCTGATACGTGAAACAACCGTGGATATTACTTTAATTCATACCTTTTCTTGACTGGATGATCTAAATTATCAGAAATTTTTATTTCTGATCAAAATATCAGGGTTTTATTTCTCCGTTTTCTTTCTGAATTGTCCACGAGTAAGTGGAATATTCTCTTGTTCAAATGACTCCGCAAATAGCGAGGCCCCTGCATATTCAAAGATTACGGTGAGGTGGGGAGAGTGAAACTAAACCTTCGGGTACCTCATTTGGTTGGAAGAAGTAAAATTAAATCTGAAGGGCGGAGAGTTTGGTAGTTGGTGATTCAAACCTTAGGCCTCACCCGTATGAAAGAATGGTTGTAAAAAGTAAAAACCAGAAAACCATTCAGTTGAAAATTTAGTAGAAACGATTTATGACATTGAATTGTTTTCATGATGGCAAAGAGAAAAATTTTTGCTGCGTGAGGACCGCAGGCCTCGAGCTGATTATACTTGTGTTATTTTTCCAGAATGCCTTACACATTGTGCATACACACTCTCGCGTGAGGTACATTCGGTAAATACCACATAAGGAAACTGGTCTAAAGCTAGCTTATTGTTTTGCAGATAATTTTATTTAACTGATCTAACCCATACTTTAATAACTATATTTGGATTCTAAAACACGAATGAAAATGTGACAGATGTGTTACGTAGATTTTTTTCCCTCTCTGTTCCGCACTGATGAAACGGTGCAGAGAGCTTGACCAAGCTCCCAGTGTGCCCAGGGACGCCGTCTTCACGGACCTCGTAGTCCATGAGAGGAGACGGATGTCGCTGCGTCTTGCCTGTTGACCTCCCTGGGGTTCACTAGGTCCACTCTCTGCCCAGCACTCACCACGCCTCCCCGCTCCAAGACTTGGCCGCCCTGCGCCCAAATTACCGCAGCGTTCTAACCGGAGTCCTTGCCTTTTCGCTTGGAGTCAGAATAGCAGTGACTCAGAGTGTGGTCGTTGATGTCCTGCTGCTTGAGATGAAAATCCTGCTTTTGTACTTGGGGATGAAGCCTCGGCTTCATCCAGCCAGCCCCATGCCTCAGTTGCCCCATCTGGGGGCTAGTGGCCACGTTAGCGCTGTTTGCAATCTGCCCCCGCGTGCCGTTGTGATAAAGACCGAAAGCACGGACTTCATCTACACGGACCACCGCCCCTCCAGACTATGCCACGTCTCAACCTGTCTGGACTCCCTGACCCAAGGCCCTCTCGTCGCCACCCAGGGCGGCTCCCCTGGCCCCGCCCTGCCCTCCGCAGCCTTCCTGGGCAGGCCTTGCTCTAGGGACGGTCCCCGTTGTGTACCCTCCACAACACTCTGTTGTTTTCCTCGTCAGCATTTATCCTGGTCTGGGAGTACAGTACATAGTCAGGTCATTGTTTAGTCGAGATCC
This sequence comes from Panthera pardus, assembly GCF_024362965.1. Taxonomy (NCBI): domain Eukaryota; kingdom Metazoa; phylum Chordata; class Mammalia; order Carnivora; family Felidae; genus Panthera; species Panthera pardus. The sequence goes on from NW_026526732.1 coordinate 3,879,333, forward strand.
GTTCACGTACTGCACTCGCGGTATCCTCGAGCAAGAGGCCTGGCTAGCTTCACTCGCTCAGAACGGAAAACGAAAACGTTTGAGAACCCCTGACGTTAACGTTTAAAAGCGACCACACTATCGCAAAAGCTGTGCTCACGTGCCTTCATGTCGTTAGGACAGCTTCCTTTGTCCTGTACCTGGAAATCTTCGTGAGGGTCATTGACCTTTATTTCTGGACCTTAGCAAATCTAGGATGGCCTTAGTTCTGTGCATCTGACTTCTAAACGTACGCATGATTGCGAAATAATTAAAATAATCGAATAATTAAGAAATGTGAGGGACATGGGGTAGTAAGGAAAAAGTTGGGATGTATTAAGAAAGATTTTAATGGTCTTTAACAAATAACTAAAAAAGAAGGAAAGAATGTTTAAAATCTGTAAAATGGGGACAATAATTTCTAACTCCCTAGTATTCCATGAAGGTTGAATGAAAGAATAGCCACCAGTCACCTACCCCAGAGGCTGCGACACAGTCAATCTTCAATATAAACATCTGTGATTATAACCTTTGCCCTGCTTACAGCCAGTTACACCGTTCTAGCAGGCTCGTGTTTCTTCTTGATACACAACATTTCTCTCTAGAGCCTCGCTCCGTCCCGTTCAACACACACGAAGACTCCCTTGAAACGTAAGTGAGGAGAAGGCCGCGAGGTCTGTTCCAGGCTCTGTTGGCCATCACTGGGCCTCCCTGGTTACTCAGCTCCTCTTGTTGTACCTGTCACTAACTCGCACACAGCGGAACCCGAACAGACGGCGTCAGGATAGACGCCAAACAATGATACGTTAAGTTTTTGTTTTGACACTTGCGTGGATCAGTAGCCAGAAACGTTATCCATTTTGAAGGAAATTAATGCATAAAGGGAACTCGTTAATGTCAGAACTTTGTGACCGTTGATAAGTTGAGCAATCTTGGCTTTCCCTGTTTATCTTAGGGTGACGAGATGAAGAAGCTGGGAATACAGCCCATCCCCATGATGGACAGAGACAAGAAGGACGAGGTCCCACAGGGCCAGGTATGGGTCCTGCTGGAAGGTCAGATAACATGAGGCGCTCCCAGAGTCATCCGTGAATAAAAAGTACCCACCGTCCTGCAGAGCCTAGGCCCGGAAATCTTTTCTACTCAGGTGGAGTTTGCGGGTGGCCAGACCAGGGTCAGGAAGCTCTGGTTGGATTTCAGGAATCCACAGCTGCTCCTGCCTTCAGTTCTTGCTACAGATCTGAGCGCAGTAATCAGTGACTTGAAGAATGGATGAATTTGAGTTGTTAATATTTTTAACAAGCAGAAAACCTTTCGTCATTGTGCAAAGGTATCCTTTAGAGAGAAGCGTTCTAGGTTTTGATCAGGTCCTCTCCTCCCAACGAGTAACGCACAGTGTCCTAGTGCACGTTGGGTTTTCTCTTCCGGTCAGTTGACATTAATTAATATTTTTTCAGGTCTTACCGCATGGTTGATGTCAGTTTTGTGATGTTTTGACAGCTCTGTGCCTTGTCAGTTCTGCGTGTGTGCACGTGTGGTACAAGGTACTTCCCAGACCCACGGTCTTTCAAAAGTACCGTTCTTCAAACGCCGTCACGAGGAAGTTAGCTGCGGACAAATAATTGTAACCTAGAATTTAGTTTAGAAAACATTTGAGAAAACGCACAGGATGATGGTTTGGGATGAGGTCTCAAGTTTTCCTACTTTACTTAGGGTTAATTTACTATTAATACAGCAGTTCAGGCAGGTCCACAGGTTTCGAAGACGCCAGCACAGAGAAAGGCAAAGGCCCTGTGGCTTTCTCCTCCTCACTGCCTTCCGTCCACGGGGTGCTCGCGTCCTTGGCCAGCTTTGCTGATGGGGGGGCCTGTTGTTCCTTCCTGCGGAACGTGCACCTGGCAGGCCTGTCTCGTGTGTATTTTGCAGTTTAGTTTCTTTTTGATATTGTTTATGGAGCTTTCCCACGTAGGTGTTCCTGAGGCCTGTCTGCCCTCCCTGGCCTCTGCTCATCCTGTCCTGTCCCACCATGTGATTAAGCATTTGCCTCTGTTTTCTTTAGTCACCCTATGTTTCATGGCTTTCTATTTGATTTGTTAATTCCTCTGAATCTTACCTTGCTACAATGGCTTAAGATAGGGATCTGACAAAGTTCTTTTTTTTTTTCTTTTTCAAATTTTTATATAAATTCTAGTTAGTTAACATACAGGGCAATATTGGTTTCAAGAGTAGAACCCAGTGATCTGTCACTTACATCCGACACCCAGTGCTCATCTCAACAAACGCCCTCCTTACTGCCCATCACCCATCTAGCCCATCCCCCACCCACACCCCTCCAGCAGCCCTCAGTTTGTTGTCTCTTGTGGTTCGTTTCCCTCTCCTCTTTTTTTCCTCTTCCCCGTGTTCATCTGTTTTGCTTCACAAATTCCACATATGAGTGAAATCATATGATATTTGTCTCTCTCTGACTTACTTGCTTAGCGTAATACCTTCTAGCTCCATCCACGTCATTGCAAATGGCGAGATTTCATTCTTTTTGGTGGTTACATAATATTCCATTGTGTATATAAACCACATCCTCTGTATCCATTCATCTGTCGATGGACATTTGGGGTCTTCCCATAAGTAGGCTGTTCATAATGCTACTATAAACATTGGGGTGCATGGGCCCCTTTGAATCCGTACTTTTGTATCAATGATATATCTGATAAAGGGTTAGTATCAAAAATCTATAAAGAACTTATCAAATGCAACACCGAAAAAAACCCAAATAATCCAGTGAAGACATAGGCAGAAGACATGAATAGACATTTTTTCCAAAGAAGACATCCAGATGGCTAACAGACACATGAAAAGATGCTCAACATCACTCATCATCAGGGAAATACAAATCCAAACCACAATGAGATATCACCTCACACCTGTCAAAGTGGCTAAAAGTAACAACACAGGAAACAACAGGTGTCGGCAAGGATGTGGAGAAAAAGGAACCCTCATGCACTATTGATGGGAATGCAAAGTGGCACAGCCACTCTGGAAAACAGAATAGAGGTTCCTCAAAAAGTTAAAGGGGTGCCTGGGTGGCTCAGTCGGTTAAACATCCCAACTCTTGATTTCAGCTGAGGCCGTGGTCTCACAGTTTATGAGATTGAGGCGTCTGACTCTGCTCTGACCACACTAGAGCGTGCTTGGGATCCTCTCTCTCCCTCTCTCTCTCTGCCCCTCCCCCGCTCGTGCTCTCTCTCTCTCTCCCTGAGTAGATAAACATTAAAAAAAATTTTAAGTTAAAAATAGAGCTACCCTACAATCTAGCCATCGCACTGGTAGATACCTACCTAACAGAGTTCTTTCTGGATAGTTAAGCTTTCGTCCCAGCCGAAAGCCCAGGATGGCTGAAGGTGCCGTCGGAGAATGGACCGTGTTCCAGCACCATTGAATTAAGAGAAGAGTGTGGCTTTATGCCAAAGTTGCCAAACCCATTTACAGTATGAGTTTGAGTGCAGATAGTCTGCACAGCAGCAGAAGGCAGAAAGTAACCACCAAGGAGAGTCCGCTCTTCTGTACCTTGGGTGCATCTCATTGAAGTTCACTTTTTTTTAAAGAATTTGGTAAGCCCTGGTTTGGGGGGGGTCACCTCATCCAAAGAGGCAGTCATATCTGGTGGTAATTGTAGCTAGACCCTCTGTGTTCCCTGCTAACAGTCTAAAAGGTCTTTTTCATCCGGCCTTCAGTAGGCCAGTCTGGGCTGGAAGCATTTATTTCTACTGTGGCCTGAAATTCCTAATAAAATGTCCCTTAATATATTTTTTTGAGTGCCAGAGATCAAAAACTGTGAAATCTGGCATATTAAAAGAACTGTAACCTGAGAAGAACTGTGATATAGTCAATGAGATTTGTTGTAGGTCAAAAAAAAAAGGGAGGGAGATTAAGAATGTCTCAGGAGACCAAACAATGCACCAAAGGCCAAGGGTAACAGACCCACAAGACACCCTGTGCTGATTCCCCAATATTAAGTTATAAAGAGGCCTCCATGTAGAAAAATAGCAGGTTTGACTCTGAAATGTCTGTGGTAGAAAACTAACTTTCTGGGGCGCCTGGGTGGCTCAGTCGGGTGAGCATCCGACTTGGGCTCAGGTCATGATCTCTCTGTTCCCAGAGTTCGAGCCCCGTATCAGGCTCTGTGCTGACAGCTCAGAGCCCGGAGCCTGCTTCGGATTCTGTGTCTCCCTCTCTCTCCGCCCCTGTCTCTCTCTCTCTCTCTCTCTCTCTCTCTCTCTCAAAAATAAACATTAAAAAGAAAAAAAAAAAAACAAACTAACTTTGACCAGCAACAAGAACAGTACTTGAATTGATGACTGATCCATAGATGGAGTCTCACTGGCTGTTGCCCTTGGGTTTCGGTTTAACTTCTTTTCCTGTGTGTTATCTCAAAAACTACTTTAAGGCCTTTCGAACGCCCTCCGCAGTGGTATTCGCCGAGCCCAGATATCACAGAGCAACACTAGAACACTTAATTCCGTAGTTAGGCTTGAGAAGTGGAAAAGTGGAAGCTTCGCTTGAGAAGCGGCATCTACTAGAGTCGCTAACGTGCGGTCTTGTGTCTTCTTGTCCGTGGCTCTGCACGGGGGCAGCTGGGCTTCTACAACGCCGTGGCCATCCCCTGCTATACCACCCTCACGCAGATCTTCCCGCCCACGGAGCCTCTCCTGCAGGCGTGCAGGTACGTACCACGGCGTAAGCTGGGATGTTAGTCTTATTTTATTTTATTTTTTTGCGGGGGGGGGGGGGCATCAGTTTTAAAAATGACTAAGACTCCATATAGGATTGTTCTGTCCCATCGGCGTGTGTCGTGCCTTCCCGAAGGTTTACAACGAACGTAATTTTATGGGCCGTGTGTTTTTCTAGGTACCAAGTATATGTTAAGGACATTCATAAAGTCACGCAACCGCCAAAAAGGAGCCAGAAGGCGTGTGGCTTGGGATTTGGTTTGTTACTACCCAGGGATCTATGGCCGGTGTGTGTGAGAAAAGACAGGGGCCGTGCTGTGTGCTCGAGGCTGCTTGTGGGGAGGGGCTCAGCCTCAGTCACACAGCTTATTAGGCACATGAGGAGCAGGAGCCAGCGTGGGATCTTCTTTCTCGGGGAGTTCTGTCTTTTCCCCAGAAGAGCTGTAAGCCGACTGTCACCCACCCCGGCCTCAGACATCTCTGAGCCCCTTCACCGTCGCTCGCTTTTGAGGGATGAGCTCAGCTAAGGACATTGGAATTTTTGTAACATTTCCATTTGACTTCGAGAAGAAGTCCCCTGTGGGGATGTCAAAGGGCTATGAGCAGAGCGGCCATACGTGCTGATATTCTGCACGTGAGCTGGTGTCCAGCTGATTTCCCTAACGACTTAACCGTGAAGCACCCTGGGGCTTGGGGTGGGCACACTGAGCGGGGGGCGGGGCACTGCGTCAACAGACTGATGGTTTTAAACATGAACGTAAGACATCCCAGCCTATTTTGTTGAACCGTCAGACGTTCCGCAGTGGTTAGTTTATTAAAGTATCATCTTTTTACGTCAGGACTAAGCCCTGTGGACAACAGGGAGTTTGAACTAGGACTCAATCCTGATGGGATCAGTTGGAAAAGTCAGTGCCCCACCAAAGAGAAATCACTCAAAATCCAGGTGATTAAAGAGAACCTAGGCGACAGTGCAGAGTCTTTTCCTATCTAAACATTATCTGTGTTTTATGCTAAATACTTAGAACCAACAGAAGGGACTGCTTTCTATTATATTAGTATCCTCACCACGGTCAACACTGGGATTCTTGTCTCGGCAGCTTTGATGCATTCTTGCTTCGTTGTACTTGGCTGGACCACGTAATCCGTTAAAGGCCATTTTAACCTTCTTAACACTTAAAAAAGTCATCATGTATCATCGGTGTCCGAGGAAAGAGCAAAATTAGTATAGGTCTTTTTTCCGATATGTCAAAAACCCCCTTTAGGCTCCGGGAAAATATCATGCGATAATGTGGCACAGAAGGTAAAACGTTACAGTTCTCAGGTTAGGTTTTTAGAGATTGCTTGTGTCCAGAGGCGTCTTCCCGTGCGTGTGCTCTGTATGAATTGTGTGTCTCACGTGGACTTTGTGTAGAAGAAAGCAAGCTGCAAGGCGGGAGATGTTGCTAAGATCTCTTCCCGGTTAACCACGGGAGGCAGGATGTTGGTCCCGCGGTGGTGGCGGCCACACTGTGCCACACTGTTCCGGAAGGTTGAGGGGCAGTGTCTGCAGCATTGAGCTGCAGATGCGGAGAGAGAAGGGCTGGCGGCGGGGGGAGGGGGCAGCCGGCACCAGAGGTTGCCAGAGCACGAAGATGGCTTTAGTGCAACAAGGAAACTTCCCACTTTTGTGTCACGTGTAACTTACGGTGAATTTTTATATGTGACACGGTGTTCAGAATAGGACCGCCTTCCGGTTTCAGGTATGACGTGACAGGGAGCCCAGGCGGCGCACTGTTTCCACCTGCAGAGCACGGGCTCCTGGCTGTTGGTGCTGTTGGTGAACTTTTTTGCTGCTGGAGCCTCCCTTCCTTTCCATTTCTCTCCGTGCTCCTGGGTAGTACTCCCGACGGCTTGTGCCCCTTTCCAAGTCAGCTTTTTTTTTTTTTAATGTTTATTTATTTTGAGAGAGAGAGAGAGAGAGCAAACGGGAGGGACACAGAGAGAGGGAGGGAGAGAATCCCAAGCAGGCTCTGCACTGTCAGCACAGAGCCCGACCCGGGGCTCGAACTCACAAACTGTGAGATCATGACCTGAGCTGGAACCAAGAGTCAGACGCTTAACTGACTGAGCCACCCAGGCGCCCCTCCAGTCAGCCTTTCTAACTGATGAGGAGGTGGTAAGTCCCGAGCTGAGCTCTCCTTTTGTACCCTTGCCTGGAGCTCGTGGGAACGGGTGTCCCCCCAAGCCTTGGTGGCTTGAGGCAGACGGGTGCCCCCCCAAGCCTTGGTGGCTTGAGGCAGACGGGTGCCCCCCCAAGCCTTGGTGGCTTGAGGCAGACGGGTGCCCCCCCAAGCCTTGGTGGCTTGAGGCAGACGGGTGCCCCCCCCAAGCCTTGGAGGCTTGAGGCTCTGCTAAGTCAAGGTGCAGGGCCACATCAGGGAGACCTAGCGGGGTCCTGCATGGCCACGGCACAAAAGCCATTATCGGAGTCAGGAGGGCACCAGAAAGCCCTCTTGTTCAGCTATGCCTCAGGGCGGTGTGGTTAAATTCTGAGACCCGAGTCCGGAAATCCTTTTTCAAGCATCACCTGTCCCCGCATCTCTTATCCGTAGGAATAACCTGAGCCAGTGGGAGAAGGTGATCCGAGGGGAGGAGAGTGCCGTGTGGGTCTCGTCCCAGCCGGGGGCCCACGAGCCATCCGAGAAGCTGCCAGTGAAGATGGGGGACTGACCGCTCCGCGACCAGCTGTCCCACCTGAAGACGCCCGTCCTGCTTCTTTGACTTTTCTTCCTTTTATTTTTGGGGGGGGAAACCTACACCTGGTAACTAGGCTGCAGACCTCTTCGACAAGGTGACATCGGGAAACACGGCAAGCGGATGACTCCCCGCCAGTCTCGTCTGTAACGCATCGTAGACGGTGACCAACCAGGACCACCCCGGGGCCAGATCGGCTGTCCACGTGACCCCGTTTGACCTGTGAACTGGCCTTTTCTAATAGGCACATATTGCTGAGGCCTTAATGGGATAGGACAACAATCATTCAGAAGGGGGTACTTTTCCATTGTATCTTTCTAGTGAGGGGTTAAAATGGTACTACTCTGATATTGTACTTTGGCTCTAACACCAATGTTGCTTTGACGTTGTTGGTTCTAAATAGGAATTTTTACATATTACTGTTGTGAATGTTTGTGTGTGACCTACTTGTAATTAGCGTGCAGTGTAGCAGACGGCCTCAGGACAAGCGTCATTGAGGGGACAGCGTAAGAAGTGTCTTTCTGCAATCAGTGATGGACAGTAGTCAGATTCCTGTTTCAGAGCCTCGTGAATTAAAAGTTAGGTGGACGAAAGTGTGTTCTTTAGGTTTATACCGAAGGGCTTAGATGAATAGGTCGAACACTGAATGAGGTAGACTTTCTGTCCTGAGAAAAGAGGCAAGTATACACCATAACAAATCTCCGAACCACAAGTATCCACCAAAAAACGGCAAAGAATATTTTTCAGTTGGTGTTGTTTTTTTTTTTTCCCATCATTGTAGGCAAATTTTCTAAACCCTTTGCATAAAGAACAAAACAAAAGCCAAGCATATGAGTCTTTCTTAACAGACAGGTCTTAGGGGATGTAAAATGTGAATTTTAATAATGATTTCTTTATATTTTCACTTGGTGTCATTGCAAAATTTGAGACTCACACTCAAAATGAGAGGTTTCTTCTACGAATTCTTTCATTAAAATACCATACGTTTCTCTTAAAATCACATTAAACCGTGAAATTTAAGTCGTGTGTAATTTTTACTTTGATCTGCCGTGCCCGCTACCCGCTCGTCCCCTTTTGTGCTCCTCAGTCGCACTCCCCACGCTCTCCGTCCGTGACCGGGAAGTGGAACCCAGTGCGGGTGCTTCGGGGCTAACTTCTGTCCTCTTTCCTCTGCTCGAGGTCAAGGATCTACACCGCAACCTGTGATTTGGAGAGTTTCTTCTGTATAATTTTGGGTAGACTCTTATTACTGTACAACGTAAACGTTTTGAAGAATACACAAGAGTCTGGACCCCTTCGTACAAGGATTACAAGCCAGTCGCTTCTGGTGCCCATTCATGCTGTTGATTTTCAGCACCATGGCAAGGTCACCTCCAAAGCTGTGGTTAGTCCCGACCCCGAAGGAATTCGAGTCTCAAGAGGTGATGGGCTGATTCATAACAAATAGCTTAGCTACTGTTCCCGTGGCAGGAGACCGGCATATTACTTTCAATAAAATCAATTTTGGAAATACTCTTTTACATATTCAGTGATGTACACATTATTACCCATATGGTTTTTGCCAAAAAGATTAAATGTTTCTACAACACGATTTATGTTGTAGAAGAGTTAGCTACATGTAAACGTTCTTATTTTAAAATTAACACTATGTGTTCAGTTTCCCTGTGGGCTTTTGAAAGTTGCCATCTTCCCTACGTGGGGCTCCATTTGCTGTTACGCAATACGAGGTAAAATGAAATACCACTGTAACTAGACACACACACGCGCACGCAGATATACACACATGTATGAAAGGACATATGTATAAGGGAGACAGATGCAAGACATCAATAAAAAGTAAGAGCCCCTTTCTTCAAAAACTGACGCGTGTTGGAAAATGTATATTGTTTGATAAAGAGCGGACTAGAAAACATCCCTTTTCACGTTAGTGCGTTTACAGCATTGGATTCTAAAATGTTGCGTGTTTTTCCGCACCCGCATGTATGAAACTGGACCCACCAAATCGAACCTCACTCGCGAGAATTAGTACAGGCATCTAATTTAACTCGACGACTGAAATGCAAGGGACCAGGGGAGGAAGTATCATTTAAGATGCGTTTAATTAAAAGGATCTTAAAAGAATGCGTGAATTGGGCTTTTTGATACAGAAAACAGTCATGAGGGGGAGGAATCCTATGGCTATCTTTCCATTTTAAGAGTGCCGTTCGAAGATTATTAGAGAAAGGTCTCTTATTTTGGCATAGCCAGGTGTATTATGTCATGTGATGTGTTCTTTGAACAACTTTCCAAAGAAATGTACGTGGATTTATCGATTGGCTGATTTCTCCTAAGGTATCCTCATGACCAAAGCGAAGTTTGAACAAAGGACTACGTTCTAACGTAAACTATGAATATTCCTTAGTACTACTTCGGAATCATAGATTGACCTAAACTGGGCCCAAGATGCAGTGGCATTTAGTCAGTAATCTGCTTCGGAAACAATGCAGTTAGGAGTATTTTTCTATTTTGGCAGCCAAACTTTTGAGTTCTGTCCTCATCTTTCTCCCAGATCTTTTCTTCAAAGGGCAGATGGCTTTAATTACCAGACATTTTGACAAGTTTCTCATTAAGGTGGTATTTCATGTTGGGCCAAAATTTCCCTCCGCATAAATTTGGTAACCAGCTGTGAGTATGTGTAGCTTGTTCGATTTGTGGAAATTGTTAGTGGTTGTGCTGATGGATAATAGACACAGCTTTGTTGTCAAATGCAATTCGTACATCATCTTCCCCAGAGATACTGACTGTATTTTTTAACTAGAAATTTTCTTGGAAATGCCTGCCAGCAACACGAAATATCGAACTTAGGCAGTGGAATAAAATTCTAAAAATGCCAAGCATCTTATTAATAAATAGCTGACTTTGGTTTGATTCATTAGAAAAACTTAAACAAATATAAATGGATGTGGAAAGTCAGTCTCAAAAGTGGCCCTTTTATGGGCCGGATTGAGATCCACATCCCAGCCCTCATCACTCTGTGAGGCTCGTCAGAGTCATGGAGGAGAGACGAAGCTGAATTTCTCAGCACAGCCGTCCTCATTCTGGACGCTTCCCTCCGTGGGAAGGCGTCTGTGCCAATGATACGGTGCCACTCGAGGTGACGTGTTCTCACGGTGACGACGACAGAACTACTTGGAACCTGGATTTATTCAGCGTAGGTTTCCTCTTTTGAGCATGCTTTTTAGATAGCTTTAGATTCTTTTTTTTTCCTTTTCCACAATTAATCTCAGTGACTTTTGCTTTATTGGTATGATTGGGCACTCTAGATATGTTTGTACGTGACACACATAGATGCATAAAATCCTTAGCTACCTGGATTTTGTAATAGATTTAGTTTGACTATTACGTTTCTGGTCTTTTAACTCAAAATTAAGGTTTGAGCTTTAATAGGACTAAATTCTTCACCATGCCTGGGCCTGTGCCTTTATTTTAAACTCTGTGATTTTACGTCTTTATTCATAGATTTATTGTTTTCTTCTTCTTGCTTAATTATAAGTAAAAACATTTAAAGGGACACATCTATAGTTAATTTGATCAAATTGAATGGGAAGGACCGTTCTCTCCTCAGATTTCTGTCCTTTATTTGATGTCCTTCGCACACACCCTCATGACTGTAACCAATGAACCGTTGAGATGCAGGCTTTTTTGCAAGCATTTCCAAGAACTGCGACACGATTACGGTGTGATTTCGTTGGGCTTCAGGTACACACGCATGACTTGGATTTTGAAAATCACTTCTGTATCCGTTTCGGACCTGTGTTTGCTTTCTACACTGCGCTGGTTTTATTTGGGGCTTAATTCTTGAAAGACTCCTTCCTTCAGTCGCACTAGTGTGACCCCTTTGACTGCAAGTTATCAGCCTGGCTTTAGAAACCTCTGTGAGATGTAAATTACCCGTTCTCGACAGCCCCCTTCCCCAGCAGTGCGTGGCTGTTCCGTTTTGCCTTCGCTTAAGTATTTACCCCGAGACGCATTCTGCCGATTTCTTTCACCACTTCATCTTAAGTTTGAATTAGTGATGCCCCAGGCGGTGCTTCACACTTTGTGTGTTTTGTCCTTTTTTTTTGTACTGGATATTTCGGTTGTCTGAAGCATTCGATGCATTTCCATGATGGTAAAAAAAAAAAAAAAAAAAATAGAAAAGAGAGAAAAACGTTTCATTTGTGTTCTGGTTCTAAAGTAAAGGGGTGGGACAAAGAGAAAGATGTGAATGTTCCCGAAGAAACAATATTCGAAATTCAAAGAAGCACCACTCCCTTTGCTCGCCTGCCAAGTTTTCCCCCACCTTGAACCCTCGGTGGACCACGGGGCTGTCTACCCAGCGTGCGGTGTGACCGACCTTCACAGCGAGGGTCAGGAAAACGGGCACTGAATGCGGGCTAGACCCGAGCGTGCCTCTCCCGGGGCGTCGATGAGTGTCACCCAAGGACCCGGACCCCAAGTTAGAGCCCAGTCCGCCGTGGCGAGTAAAGACGTCAGTTGGCTCGGGGCGGGGGGGGGGGGGTGCCAGCTGATGGTTTTGAGCTATAGCTGCAGAAGTTTAAACGGACCATTTTCTTTCCTACTACAAGTTAAGGTTGAAAAGGGCCCCAGCTGGTACTCCGGCCCACCTGAAAGATGACTAGACCCCGGGCGTTGCGACTTGTGGGTGTTTTCTTTAGCCACTTGAAGGATAAGCCAGTCCCGTGCCGTATCTCAAACAGCCTGAGTAAAAGCCAGATCGGCAGGATTGCTTCCCATATGATCTGTCTGTGGTGTCTGTTCTGCGTATCCATTTCGTGTGCGTGTGGAAAGGACGATAGACTTCTTTGTAGGAGGACTGTCTATACGATGCCTCCACCGCCTCGCCAGACCCGACCCAGTGACCCGTGTGAAATAACGTGCTCGCCCAAAACACTGTGAAAGTTACCCAAACTTCATGGAAATGCAGCCTCTTGAAACTTTCTGAAGAGGTGGCTTTCTCTGTAAGTCCGTATGAATAGAAGAGATCCTATCTCCCTCCCTAGTCAAGGTACCGAAGAATTTGCAGGCAGTAATCTTGCTGAGCCCACACCGCTAGGGCGTAAGATGGGCTACGAGCTATCAGAAACACGGCGCGCTCGATAAACAGATTTGTGGGGGTGATGGGTCTGCATCCAAAGTTTTAATGGGCTCTCTTTTGGAAGGAGAAAGAGTTTCCGGCTTCACGGTAGTTGATGAGTCGGCAGATTTCAAACCCAATTATTTTGTATGGATGACACATTAAAGATCTTTGTAAAATGCGCAAGGGCAATAATTTAAAGAGGTCTTACCTTGGCATTTATAAATTATAAATATTGTACATGTGTGTAATTTTTTTCACGTTTTCATTTGCAGTCTTTGTACCTAAAAGAAACCTTTACTGTTATGTTTGTATAATAGAACAGTCATCATTTATTATAACCGAGGCCAGTTGTAAATAAACTCATAACGCAGACTGCCGGTATATATGCACATATGGGTGTTACACTGAAAAATGTAGCTTTGTTTTACTCACATGCTTAGAGCAGCAAGAAACCTTTTGTCGATATGTAACTATACATATAAAGTATATATATATGTATGATACATGAAATATATGTAGAGCTGTTCATAATTTTAATGGATATCCTTTGGTGTGAATAATTGAATACAGAGTTTTTAAAGTATCCTCTTTCACGTTTATCATTTGCGGGGAAGGTAAGAGATGTTCCGTACGTTGGGGAGGACACACGCTGGCTCCACGGAAGCGTGTTTGCAAACACTCAGGCTCTGTCTGCACAGAAAACCCCAGGTCCACGCTGACACGATGTGGTATGTTTGCCGCAGCCGTTTCCTAGCGGAAAGGAAGAGACCGCCTGAGTCCGATGTGAAATCCTGTAACATTATCTATGAATCTCATTGTGTCCTTTGAAAGGTTTGAAGAGTATTTGAGAGCAACTCAAGCATCAGGTTACAAAGCTAATGGCCCTGAGCGCTGACCTTGAGACTTCCAAAGTAGCTTCCCTGGCCTTCGGGATCCCCAGGAACCATCCAAATTGTTGCGGGGGGGGTGGGGTGGGGGGGAGACTCAGGAGCGGGAAGGACTCGTGTCGCACGCACGCGTCTGTGTGCAAGTGCGGGGATTCCTTCTGCTAAAGCGACAAAAATGTTCTAGGCTAAACCTCACGTAATCTGTATACCACGATAAGCACACTCGTGGCTTTAGCTTTAAACCTCTGCTTCAAGAAACTGTGCTTATTTGACATCTCTGCTGACCATCAGGTGGGCAGGCAAATGATAAATCTTTAAGACCGAAAGGGTGAGGAGGTCAATTGTATATCCACAGACCCTCCGTCACCGGAAATGTATTAAGACGAAATTCGGGAGCAAACACGACAAATGTCTCCTGAAATAAAGACCTGTTACGGTATTAAATATAAGAGTCCACAGCCTTGTGAATTAGACAAAAGTGTAGAAATCTCTTAAAAAGGAACTGCCCCCCCCACACACCCAACTCTTACTAACAGAACGCCCTCTGAGTGCATAGCACCGTATTGTGTTGTAGACAGGAGTTTTGTTCAGTATTCATTTCCCGTGAAACCGAATAAAAAGCATTTACTATCATATATTTCAGGAGCTAATACAGCCATGAACTTCTTTGGTAATTCGGGCTGTAGACTGGTGCCCTGGACAGCTGATCCGAATCTGGATCCTTTATATGCCCATGTCTGATTTTTCCACCAGCCTTCTGTAACTCAAGAGCTTTGAGGAGAGGAACGTTTCCCCGTCGTACCCATTTCCTAAAGCGAAAGGACCCCTAAAAAAAGCAACACTTCTCAGGCCAACGTGCATTCAGCATGCTTACCGGGCACTTGACGTGTGGAAGGAGGGGAATTAGGAGCAGGAGACACCGTTTCCATAGGTTTCGAATTGACCCCTTCACCTCCCCGAAGCCTCTGACACTTGGCCACTTGCCCGGCAGTTAACGTCCACATCGTCACGGTTCCGAGAGAGGGGAAACTACTCATTTACAGACCTGAAAGTCTCACACGTTTAATGATTTTTAAACACTTCCCAAATAATACACGGCTGACGCTGTTCTCACGAGAATACCGAAGCGCGTGACCTCCATGCTGTCTTCCTCTTCTATTCCCTTCTCCCGCCGTCAAACACAAAAAAAGAAGCCTCTCACCGGCTGCATGACATGACAGATTTAGGCTTTTCCCTCACTGATGTTGAGGAGAGAAAGGAAACTGAGCAGAAAAGAAACATCAGGAACGTATGTGAAACACGCACTTCTAAATTTTCGCACGGTAATTACGCATAATCAGGATCTGGTCTTTCTGACGTCTGTATCACTAATTACGTAGAAGTCTTGCTCAGAAGAATGCTCTTAGCGTATGGGAAAGGCCAAGTCACTGGGGAGAAAACGATTCAGACCTTTCAGCACGCGGAAGGACTGAGACACGTGAATAAAATTAAAGGACATCAAGAAAATAGCTTTCCCCTGTTCACCCTGGCAGGCGTCTCTGGACCCGGACTGGCCGTAGACCAAAGAAAGGACCCTATAAAAGGCACGCGTCGGAACACCCCATTTCCTGAGCCTCCTGGGAACTGAGTTGTGTCCACGTGGAACCATGACTGTGGGGGCACTGGTCCAACCTTCCAGCCGCAACGCAAGATCTTTTGCGTGCCGTTTCTGATAGATGGTCATCCGACTCCTCACTCCAGGGGTACTGTAATCCTGTGATACTCTAATACAAGCCGGACCACTGTTGGACGGCTCTGGTGGCCAGAAAATTCTATCTGAAGTTGCCCAGAAATCTGTAGCTTTATAATTTCTACTCCAAGGTACGAGCGTGTCACGTGGATAAGTCCCCTTCCTCTTCCATCTGACAGCCTTTCAATTATTTGGCGAAAGCTGTCTCGCCTTCTTTATGCCCGAGTCTTTTTTAAGGTTTTAGAAATGGGGCGCCTGAGTGGCTCAGTCGGTTAAGCGTCCGACTTCGGCTCGGGTCATGATCTCGCGGTCCGTGAGTTCGAGCCCCGCGTCGGGCTCTGTGCTGACAGCTCAGTCCCTGGTGCCTGCTTCGGATTCTGTGTCTCTCTCTCTGCCCCTCCTCTGCTTGCACTCTCTTTCTCTCTCTCTGTCTCAAAAATAAACATTAGAAAAATTTTCCTATATTGGACAAATTAGGAATTCAAGGCAAATTGAACACGGTTCTAGAAAAATAGTCACATTTTTGTCACTGAAGTCAGGGCTAGTGAAATGTGTATTTGCTATCCCGGCATATCCCATCCCCGGTTTCACATTTCTGGTTCCAGTGGTTCAGAGAATTCCTTAGATTGTTCTTTACACAGGCCGGCCGAGACACCCCGCCTACGTGCTGTCCCGGCAGACAGGATTTACGGAGGAGCTGACATCTCGGTCCACACAGCACAGTGAGGTGCAGCCATCACCAACGGAATTATTCAAATTCCCTAAAGTTGCTTTTCTTTCAGAATAAAAGTGCTACTCCTGTTCGATGCCCTGCTAGCATTCAGAGTCTATCGGGGTCGGCCCAGCTGTATTAGTCGTTATTTCTGTGTTGCTCCTGAGAAACAGAGCCGGTGGGATATCTACACATACACGTTACACATATATGTGTATATCTGTATGTGTGTGTGTACACATCCCATTGGTTCTGTTTCTCAGGAGAACCCTGACCGACACACGCACACACACACACACACACACACACACGCATTTATTATGACGACTGGCTCCCACGGTGTTGAAAGCCGAGGAGTCCCGTGACCAGCCACCTGCAAGCTGGAGACCCCGGAAAGCTGTGGTTTATGTTCTAGTCCAAGGGCAGAAGAGACCGATGTTCCAGCTCCGGGTCGGGCAGAGAGATCGAGATTCCCCTTTTTCCTCCTTTTGCTCTGCTCAGGCCTCCAGTCCTCCAGTCGGTGGGAGGGGCTGGTCCCCGCCCCCCCCCCCCCCCCCCCGGGAGGACAGCCAGCCGATTCCAGCGCCCTGCCCCGCCCCGGACACACCTGGACTGATGTTCAGCCAGATGCTGGCACGCTGACACATGAAATGAACCGTCACACCAGGATTTGCTCTCCCCTCTCAGGGCGCTTAGTGTCGTTTGTAAAAAGTCTCCAACGCACAGAACCCTCCCAGGATATCTCTGCTCTTTAAATCTGTTTGTCTTTTGTTTTGCGTTGGCTCCTTTGCAGTCCTCCAGTGTGCTCTGTAAAATTCCAGCCGCCCAGGGCCTTTGCTCTGACGCATTTGGCCAGCCCCGCTTGGGCTCTGGCATGGGGCCGTTTTGCCTTGTGCTCTGCCTGGGCATCATTTCCTCGGCTATGGTGACTTCCCGCCATGAGCCTGGCTCTGTTCCAGACACTGGGCATCCAGCCCCGGGAAAAAGCGAGAGAAGCTTTACTTTCAAGGAAGGGACAGTCCGGTGTGGAAGACGGAGGGGGACAGGCGAGCCAGTGCGAACGTAGTGTGTCAGGTAGGGGCAACTGCAAGGAAGAAAATCAGGGCAGGCGAGAGAGACAGAGCGGTGATGGACGGTGGTGAACCTGTCTAATGAGACGGTGTTCTAGCAGATAACTGATGGAAGTGACCTTGGGGTAGGCAATAGTCTCTTAGCTATGGCACCAAAACTACCAGCAACAAAAGGAAAAAATAGAAACATCAGACTGCACTGCAAAAGGAACAGTTCTGCTTCAGAGGACACCATCAAAAGAGTAAAAACTCCACGCACAAAATGAAAGAAAATAGTTGCGAATCACGTATATGGTAAGGGTCTCACATCCAAAATACCTAAACCGTTGTTAAAACTCCACGATAAAAAGGGAAGTCACCCAATCGAGATAGAGCGAGGATTTGAATAGACATTTCTCGAAGGAAGATCTATAAGTGGCCAAGAAGCACATGAACAGGCATTCAACATCATTAGTTATTAGGGAAATGCAATGAAAGGCCACATCACACCCACAGAAATGGCTGGAACAAACAAGACACTAAGAGGTGAGGGTGGAGAGGTGGAGAAGTTACAGCCACCATGGTTTTTTGTGTTTTTTTTGCGGGATTGCGGAACAGCGCGGCCACTTGGGAAAACAGGTTGCCACTTTCTCAAAACGTTCACCACAACGTTTCCCTACAACCCAGCAATTCCACCCCCGGTTCTAGACCCAAGAGAAATGAATACGTAGGTTGACACAAAAGGTTGTACACAGATGTTCACGGCAGCATCACTCGGAATATCCAAACGGGGAAACAAGCCAAGTGTCTGTCACGTGACGAATGGACACTCAAACGTGTGGGAGCCACACGACAGAGTGGCATTCGGTCACAAAACGGGAGGAAGCGCTGACACACCACGAAGACGGCACGTCGCATGATTCCACTTACACGAAATGTTTGGAGCAGGTGAATTCATAGAGACAGAAAAGTCAGCGGTTGCCGCGGGCTGGCAGGGAAATGAACATGGAGAGCCTCTGCTCGCGTGTGGGCTTTGTTCTGGGACGACGAATGTCCCCTGGAGAGAAGAGGCGTGGGCGCACATCTCTGTGAATGTACCACGAACCACTCCACTGTGGACGTGCCATAGACCGCTGAATGCACACCTTGAAAGAGTGCTTCGTGGGAGATTACATGTATTTCGATAAAACTTATGCAAAAGCATCATGAGTATAATTGATGACTTTCCATGGGATAAGTAAGGTTCTGTAAGTCCGTACTGAGACGCAAAGTAAAAAGGACTGAGTTCATTAGGCAGTTTTGGGGGCAACTCACGCACAAACTCCTTCCTCGGAAAGTCGCACTTAAAGGGAAAAAGTAAGCCATGAGGCAGGGAGAGCCCGTGGAAGGAAGATTCCTGTGAGACTGGACAGGTTCGTGACCCCATGTATACATCACAGCCTGCTCACCAATCACAGAGGGAAGGACCTACTGTCACAGCAACAAGATGGCGTGGCAACCACCGCCCCCCACAAGGCAGTGACCAAATCCTACATCACCAATAACAGAAGGTACGGATCACCAGCCACGAGGTGTTCTTACCGTCCACCCTAAACAAAATCGAGCCCTAAACCCAACCTCCACTTGACGGACGACACAGGCCAGCGGACAAGTTCAACCACAGCACAAAAGGAAATAGCCAGACAAACCCCAAAAGTGGGCAGTTGACGAGACAAATGTCAATGTCATTAACAGAAATGGAAAAGTGGGACCGTTTGTGAAAAGAGACACTTTAGACGGGTGAATTGTGTCGTCTGTAAATTATACAGTAAAGCTATTGAAAAAAGAGGTAACAAATGTATGCATTCGTGTCTGAAAAGGGAGCTATAATTGATATTTTGTGGGTGATTAGGGAAGTTTTAATACTGGGCTGGGTATTAGCAGACAACAGGTAAGGACTGGGAGTTCTTAGGTGTAAAGACGGCCTGTGCTTCGGGATGAGGTCTGTATTTCAGATGTGTGCTCCAGGACTCAGGGCCAACGACTCATGATGTCTGCTGCTGGGTCACAAGTTTCAGCAGGACGGAGAGAGAAACATATAAAGCAAATAAGTCAAAATGTGAAGTTTTGAATGTGGGTGGTGGGTACGCGGCTGTCCATTCTGTTCTTTTTTGAAAGAATAGCACGTGATACCGTTCGTGTGTATGAGTTTGACCCTATAATACAGGAGTACAAAAGTGTTCAATTCATTTTCAAAACCCAGATCTGACTTGCAACTCCCTTCCTGCTGGCTGGCGGGAAACTTGCTGTCACCTATCAGCAGGGACTCGAGCTCACGTGAGAGTCCCTGGGCTTTGCATGGAGGGAGTCCTCTGCTCCACACTGGTTCCCGTGAGGTGCCTTTGTCCAGGGCAGCCGGAGAGCGGGATCAGTGCGGGGCACTCCGGGGGACCCCCTGGACATTCGGGGTCCACTCGGATCTCCTGCACCGCGCCCGGTGCCTTGAGAGCTGGGTGGTCTGGGAAAGCCCCCTACCACCCTCTTGTCTCAAGTTTCGGAGGCTCCTCTCCTGTTCTGCTTCTCCCCTGCAAAGGCTCTTTTCTTCTCCCGGAGCCACGCTTCCTCCCAAGAAATCAGTTTTCCAAAACAAACACCAAGCCCAAGAAAGGAGAGCCATTGCAAACAACGGCTGTCCTCTGCCTGCGTCACAACCCTCCCCAGAGGTGGGGATAGACAAGTCCCCAGAGGACAAAGAAAAATCATACCGCTTGACCTTACCCTGCAATCCCCCCCCCAAAAGCAACTATGTTGGTGCTATTTGAGGACAAAGAGGCTTAGAAAGGGAATAAAACGAATTTGGCTTTTCTTAATTTTTTCTAATGTTTATTTTTGAGAGAGAGAGAGAGAGCGAGCAGGGGGCGGGCAGAGACAGAGGGAGACACAGATTCTGAAGTGGGCTCCAGGCTCTGAGGGGCCAGCACAGAGCCTGATGCTGGGCTTGAACTCACCAATCATGAGATCATGACCTGAGCCAAAGTTGGAGGCTTAACCCATTGAGCCACCCAGGTGTCCCTGAATTTAGCTTTTTTTAAAAGCATGTTGTCTCATCAGAGTCCTACCTTCAAAGAAAAGAAAAGAAAAGAACAAAAGGAAAGAAAGAAAAGGAAAGGAAAGAAAAAGAAAGAAAAGGAAAGGAAAGAAAGGAAAGGAAAGGAAAAAGAAAAAAGAAAAGAGAAGAAAAATAAGAAAACAGCGTGATCAACTAAGTTTGGGGGCTGCTAGAAAGAAAGAATTGTTGAAGATTCTCAAAATCCTCCCCCCCCACCCCCCGGGGTCGGGTGTGAATTCTTCTGGGCTCTCAGAACACGTGCAGTGGAGAAGTGGGGGCGGTCTGGGTCCCTACGGGTGGGGGGGGGGAGCGGCAGGTGCGAGCCTCTGGGGTGCCAGGGGGGCCCTTCCCCAGGGGACCCAGGGGGGGGTGGGGGGAGGGGACGCTGAGCGGACCCAGTGCGGGGGGAGGGGCTCTGAGAGGGCCCAGCGGGGGGTGGTGGGAGGGGGTCGCTGAGGGGCCCCAGCGGGGGGGTGAGGGGAGGGGCGCTGAGGGCCCCGGGGTGGGGGGGCGCTCTCACCCCCCCTCCCCTGCGCCCTGTCCGCACGGCCAGCGCGCTGCGTGAGTCACTTGCACAGCATTGCTGACACACTTTGCCTTTTTATAGTGACTTAAACTCAGGCTCGATTTCTTCTCTCGGTGACAGTGTCCCCTCCACCCCAACCTCGGGAGAATAATCCTTCCTCGGGCACATGGCCAGGAAAATGCCCCTTGGGAAGACAGAACAAAGAATTCCCCTTTCCTCCGCTTTTCTATCCGGACGGCTGCCACGCCGCCCTTCCTGACCATCTGCGCTCGGTCTTACCCTCAAGGCCCGTCCGTCGGGCGGGACAGTCACACCTGGGACTCCGGGACTCCAGCGAGGTGAGCTCCCGGCTCCTGCCTAGTTTCGCATTCAGGGAGGGATAGGCCGAGATTCTCGTTCTTAGCGTGAGCAACCCTCAGCTTCCGGTGAAAATACAAGCCGTGCGAAGTAAGGCTAAGCAGCAGGAAGTGATCAGCAAGGCCAAGACGTTTTGAAACAGGTGGCGGAGAGTCCCGGTCCCCTTGCGCGGCGCCCTCCGTTTGCAGCGGGGGCTGGGCTGGTGCAGGGCTCAGGCAGCGATCGCTGAGCAGTTGGCCTGTGTTTGCCCTTGCGCGGGGCCGCTCCCTGGGGGAAATTAAAAGGCCACACCTAATACCAGGACCGCCAGTTTCTGCAAAAAGGCACTCTGGCGAGGGTTCTGGGCCTCAAAGGCGGTGCCGCCACGGAATCCCGCGTGGGAGCTGCCGGCTCGCTTTTAGGGGTACTTGCCCCAAGCATCGCGTTGACATCAGAATGACTGGAGGCCCGCAGACAACATGGAGTAGCCGGCTGCTTTCGTTTTGTCCCTTAAACATGCTCCACTCTCTCCCATCACGAAACATCAACCAAAACTCAACAAAGCCCCAGTCCGTGACCATCTGCGGCCCCCTACTCGAGCCGGCCTTCATGTCCTGCCAGACACGACCTGGGGGCAGCGGGTCCGTCCCGCTCCAGGCCAGTCTCTGCCTTCTGTCCACTGCCCAGACTCCAGCCGTCTCTTCCCTGGCCCTGAGCGCAGCCCCTGGAGGCTGAACGGGGGTCCCCAGAAGGGTCCGCAGCCTGATGCCCGGAGAGGGAGGGTAGGTCAGGGCCAGCCGGCGGGGTGAATGCTGCTTTCAGGTGACTTGAGGATGAGGAGAACGACCCTCCTGTCCACGGGGACCCAGTGCAGTCCCCAGAGTATTTCTAAATGGGAGAGGGGCACCAAAGATGTCTCAAGAATTCTTTCCTGGCCATCAGCTTGGGCCCCCACGAACACCCCCCCCCCCACCCCATACTCCAAAAACCTCATCAGAAAGAATCCACCCGCCCTGGCTTATCGATGACCCTGAAGGCAGAAGAAGGGGCCAGGAGCCCAGGAATGCAGGCCCGTCTGGGATGTGGTTGGAAGTGTTGCGGTTTGGGACCCAACAGCCAAGAAGGAATTCTTGAGTCGTTTTGGTAGAAGAAGGTGTTTTTATTACAGCACGGGGACAGGACCTGTGGGCTGCACTGGGGTAGTGAGGAGTGACCGATATATAAGATTTTCTATCCTGTGGAGGGGAGGGTGATGTTAG
Source organism: Panthera pardus (assembly GCF_024362965.1). Lineage (NCBI taxonomy): Eukaryota > Metazoa > Chordata > Mammalia > Carnivora > Felidae > Panthera > Panthera pardus. Next base: position 3,901,513 of record NW_026526732.1, read on the forward strand.
GGCTCTAGGAAATTGAGCCTGTAAATTTCTGGAGCTTGCCTTGTTTTTTGTAAATCATTACACAGTCCTGCATGACTGTGATCAGTTAGCCATTTGATTTTCCCTCTTTGTTCTTGGGCAGCCGGGAGTGCCTGAGGAGGGTCACACAGATCCCCCCTGGGGTGGGGGGGAGGAGCTGTGGGGTGTGTTGGCTTTGCCCTCAGCTTGCCTTTCGCTCCCTCCTCGTCTGGACCCCAGAAAGGCAAGGGAAGAGATTCTCCCCTGGAGCCTCCCCAGGAACGCCGCCCTGCCCGCTCCTGGATTCGATCCTGTGAACCTGGTCGGAACTTCTGACTTTGTACTGTTGTAAGCTACTAAATTTGTGGTTGCCAGAGCAGCCACAGGAAACACGGAGAGGCCTCTCTGGTCCTCTGACCTGAAAGAGTAAGCCTGACGTTACTTTTAAAAATCGTCGCATCTTGCTTATTTCCTTCACGGTTTAATTGCAGATTTTTCCCTCCCTCACCAGCCAATCGGCAGCTTCGTATTGGCGGAGGTCCGAGGTGCGGTAACACTGATCGATGCCACCTATTTGGGGGAGAGGAAGCGGGGGTGGGGTGGGACTGGGGTGGCGGGGGGCAGGCATCCTTGACGGAAGGCAATGGGGCGAAGGCCGGACTTTACTGCAGCTCCCAGCCTCCAGACAGGAGTCCTGAGTCACTGAGGCTCGCAGACTGTGACAGTCCCCCAGCTCCAACAAGGCCTTCCTTTACTGTCTTACCAGGATACCTCCGCTCTGGTTAGTGTTACTGCCCTCGGGTAACTGTAACCCCCCCCCACCCCAGATGCGTGTTAGCGAGCATCATTCAAACGTGGCCCGTCCCCCTGAAGGCGTTCAAGACAAATGTTTTACTAGAATAAATAAAGAAGTAAAGTAAATAAACTTAACAGCAGCTAGTCCCTCGAGGTCCTGGAAGCCTTGCTTCCAAATTCCTTAGAGACCTTCTTATCCCTCCCCCCCACTAATCAAAAAGTATATAATCAGTCACTCCTCACGACCCCAGGGCAGCTCTTTCTGCCCACGGGTCCCGTCCGTGCCATAATAAAAACACCTCTTTTTGCACCAAAAACGTCGTCTCGAGAATTCTTTCTTGACCGTCGGCTCCGGGCCCCACATCACCTCCCTGTGGCGGGTACCGGTGGACCCAGCCTCCGTGGAGGACAGTCCTATTCCCTGCATATTCTCACACCGAAGAAATGATCTAAAGGCAAGCACAGGAGTTCAATACAAAAGAGCGGAGACAGAAGAAACGTCAGTTAATTGTGCGCTGATTATACATAGAATGGAATACAATACAGCTGTTTTAAAAGTCAGGTTCTTGGGGCACCTGGTGGCTCGGACGGTTAAGCATCCAACTCTTGGTTTCAGTTCTGGCCGTGATCTCATGGTTCATGGCTTTGAGCCCCACATCGGGCTCTGCTCTGACAAGCAAGGAGGCTGTTTGGGATTCTCTCCCTCTCTCTCCCTCACTGCCCTTCCACATCTCTCTCTCAAAATAAATAAATAAACTTAAGAAAGAAAAAAGGCCCTACAGGTACAGGTGTGGAATGATTTCCAAAATGTTTTTGTAAGAGAAGGACTGTGGGTCCACGATGGAGTGAGAGGCCAGCCGTGCTGTGTGCAGGGGAAGCGTGGAGGGGGGGTCGCTGCGCCCACCCGTGTGGGCCCGCCTGCCTCCTGGAGGCTACCCAAGGGATGTGGGTTGTCTTTGAGGACAGACTAGAGGCGCCGGAGGAAGGAGGGGTTGGTAGGCGGAGTTTTCATCCCTCAATGGCTGAAATTCTTCTGGAAAACCACACTGTTAGGTGAAAAGCCATTCCATCAAAAAATATTTTCATTGTTTTTAATGACACATCCTGGCCCAAGGCAGCAATTTTCACAGGTGAAACAAACATTTGGATGGAATGCTGAAACAGTTTTAGACAGGTAGCAACTGGCAGTTTGAAAGGAAAGACATGTCAGGGCGCCGGGGGGGGGGGGGGGGGGGGGGCGGATCAACCTGTGAGCCTGGGGCTCTTGATCTGGACTCAGGTCAGGAGCTGACACTTCATGAGATGGAGACCCCAGTCGGGCTCTGAGCCAGCAACAGCACAGAGCCTGCTTGGGATTCTCTCTCTCCCTCTCCTTCTGCCTCTCCTCTGCTCTCTCTATCTCAAAATAAACTTTAAAAAAAGAAAGAAAAGAAATGCGGTTTTATGTACAAACGTGATGGGACGAAGGCTTGTTTTACTTTGGGAGGAGGAGGAGGCCTGCAGAGGACATGGGTGGGGAGAGTCACGGGGGCCCTTCTGGGGGATCTGTGTCCCTGCTACACCTTCTTCTTCATTTTTCAATCTTCCTGGGTCTTGTCGTTCCTTTGTCCTTACCCGCCACCTAAAAATACAGTTCTTTGCATTAAAGGACCTTTGGGGCAAAAATCGAGGAGACAGCGCCCCTTGCGGCAGACACGGGCCCGGCGGGAGACCCTGCCCTCCCGGGGTCAGGCCGCGCTGGGTTGGCGACCCCCCTGCACCTGCCAGCCGCATGCCCTCCCCGGGCGGGTCTCTGACAGAGATCTGCTGGGTCCGGTCAGGGTGAGGGGGCCTTTGCCTTCGACACGTGCCGAGTCAGAGCCAAGGTTTCGCTTTCCTGTATTTTCAAGATTGGAAACACAAGAACACGTTTGTTTTCCGGGAAACCTTCCATCCGATGGCGACAGAACAAACAGCGGGCAGAGTCTTCCCGGCGGGTGCGGCCCCTGGAGAGGGGAGGGCAAAGGGCAGGGACCCCAGCCCCCTGGGCCCTTTGGTGGATGGAGGGTCCGCTTCCACTGCGTGAGGCCGGACGGGGGAGATTTGGGGGTGTCGGTGCGTGCAGCACTTTTAAGGGTGCAGAGCTGGGATGCAGTTCCTGACTCGTCACTGTCCCCGTTCACCGTCCACAGGGTGAAGCAGCAGGGAGAGGGAAATCTGTGGTCTCTCCGCGTGCTGAATTCTCCCCGGGCTCCTTGCGGTGGGCAGGACCGAACTGAGATGCCGTCCCGCCTCTGCAGCTCCCAGACTCCCCGTCACTTTCCACGTGCTCCTGTCAGGCTGGCACAGACTCTCAGCCCACAGTCTCCCCGGAGTTCCCTAAACACACCACTCTGTCACTCCGGAGCTTAGAAAGCACAGAGGTGCTCGAAAAGTTGTCTTGGCCTTTTCCGTTCGTGCACAACACATCCCAATGGGTGCAAAGGCCGTAACTAAAAACGTTCACTTTTGGCCAAGTACGTTTCCAACCCGTCGGTTGTAATGACCGCACAGGAGGCTCTCCCCCGTCCTGCTGCAGGCCCGTCGTGGGCACCTTGAACGTGGGGTCCTCCAGGAGCACTCCCAGACGGCCCTCCTCCGGGCCCGGGTGCACCTGTCTCCGCGCGCTCCCTCTGCCGCCTCCTGCGCGGAAGTGGTTTGTCTCCTCTGCTCCGAGCGTCTGTAGAGCAGGGAACAAATCGTGCGTGTCGGCATTCTTGGCAAAGTGGCCAGGGCAGACAACGCTTCCTGTTTTCTTCTTGAACCCGGCAGGATGAAAGGACGTGTGGACAAGGGAATTCCTTGGGATGAAGGCCCGAGTCTCCCGTGGAGGCAGGAACGCAGGCGAGGGTTTTAAGATGTGTTCCGGCGCCACCTAGAGCTGAAAAGACGCAATAGCAGAACACAAATCCAAATACCTGCGCGCGCAGTTCGCCCGGTGAGCCCTTCCTGGGGATTCGTTCCTACGAATAGAAATAGAAATCCGGGGGGCGCCTGGGTGGCTCAGTCGGTTAAGCGTCCGACTTCAGCTCAGGTCACGATCTCACGGTCCGTGAGTTCGAGCCCCGCGTCGGGCTCTGGGCTGATGGCTCAGAGCCTGGAACCTGCTTCTGATTCTGTGTCTCCCTCTCTCTCTGCCCCTCCCCCGTTCATGCTCTGTCTCTCTCTGTCTCTCTCTGTCTCAAAAATAAATTAAAAAAAAAAAAAAGAGAGAAAAAAAAGAAATAGAAATCCGGCCTCAAGGAAGATCTGAAAGTTATTCTAATGATAACTTTCTGCCTCAAACACGTTGTTGATCTGCCTCAAACACGTTGTTGAAATCTCTAGCAATAGGAGAGCTGCAGTGGGCTTTAATGTTGGTGTTGATTTGACCACTGGCTTCCTGATTTTTAGTGGATGCAGGGTGGATGAATTTAACTGTATGTGTCCGACCATAAGGGGTCGCTTGGGAGAAACTCAGGTCTTGGGAACAAATACATTAATTTCTTTCTGATCTAAACCAAGACTCAGTAATTCCACGTAGAATAAGCCAAATCCATTCTCGCGCCAGCGTGAGGGCGGCACAGGCTGAACCCTGGGGGTGACCCACTGGCCCCGGGGGCCCCCACTTCTCATGGATGTCTCTCCCCAAGCCAGGGAGCCCTGTCCCCTTAGCCCATCTGTGGAAGGAGAGAGGAGAATGCCTCTGTCACCTGTCTGCCTGCCACCAAGTCGCTAAGCAACTCGGAGCGGAAAAGCTCATGGTTTCATCTCAAATGGTTGGTAATACAAACACCTGGATTGCCACATCCCTGACCCTCATTTATAATTAAAGGAATGTGGGGAACACCACTTTTCCTGTCCTGGGTCAGTGCTTAGATGTCCTTACCTTTTGTGGGCATTTTCATGTCAGTATTTCTAGTTATGATCAGATGCCTAAGACTGTGAATGTTGGAGAGAGAGAACCAGGAAAACACTGCCGCTATTATTATTATTATTTTTTTTTCCAGGTCAAATTCAAACGTTCCTAATTATGGACCACTTGAGTTCGCTAGGGTCGGGGCAACTGCATGGTTTCCAAAACGTTCGCAAAGTGTCTGACCAGCATCACTGGGGATAAAAGAAGATTCTGTGCCCACATTTCTCGGACACCGACGCGCCTTAGCATCACTTTCTCCCTGGGGAGCTGCTCAGCAGTTCGGGGCTGCCCGAAATCATGTCTGAGACCAGCCGCCACCACGCCACGCCACTTGAATTCTCCCTGGCTGCGAGAAATTTAAATACATTTACAGTTTTCAGAGATAGGAAACGTAGAGATTTTTAGCTTTTCCTCCGTTGACACATGTCACAGCCTGACGAGAGGCTGCAAACAGAGGTGCGTTTACACTCTTCTCTTCTTCTAACTGATCGTGGCCAAGTTTTTAACCTCACGTGATTTCAGTTTCCTACTAGGAGAGTCATGGAAAATAACACAAAAATAACTGATAATTTAGTGACAGGCACCTACTGTGTGCTGGAACTCCTTGTACAGTTGCCTGAGTTGCACATCGCGCAACCCACAGGGCTCTATAAAGATGGCCAGCCAAAGACCAGTTGCCTTTTGTGCTCCCCAGGCTTTGGCAAAGTATTAGCGTACAAGGGTATTTTGACGGGTCTCAAATCGTAAGAAGTGTTTTATTAAAAAAAATAATAATAATAATAAGCCAGGAAATGTAGTACTTTCAGTTTGAGAAGACATATGAGGGAGGGAGGGGCGGAGGGCGGGACCTGGTGCCGGTTGCCCAGCAGCAGAGGGCCCCTCCCCGCGGGGGCGGGGCTCCGCATGTTTGTCCGTCTCCGTGGTAACCGCGGGCTCCCGGGAGCTGCGGCGGAGCGACGATGGCCCGGGAGTCAGAGCCCGAGTGTAAGTGCGCCCCGAGCGCGCCGTGGGCGCCGCCTGACGTCCGTTCGCGGTGTGATCGCCCAGGCCCCGGCTGCCCTGAGCCTGGTGTGACGAATGAAACCGCTTCTTGCGGCTGCACCTCGAGGCGGCCGCCGGGTCACCCGGGTTTGGGGCTGCGTGCGGAGGGGGGCGGGGGATGCGGTGCCTCCCCGGAACAGCTCAGGGTCACGTTCAAAGGAACAAGGTCGTGTGCGCGCACGTGCGTGTGTGCACTCGAGCGTGCGTGTGGGCACGTGCTCGTGTGCGTCCCCCGCGGGGAGGAGGGATGAGGGTGGGATTTCTAGAAGCCGTTGGGAGCGCCCTTTGTGAAGAGCCCCGCTTCGGGGCCCGTCCCGCGGCGCCGCGTCCTGCGGGGCCTCGCTGGGCACCCGCAGACCCCAGGCGGGCCGCCCCGCGAGGTGGTTTCCCGTGGTTTCGGACCCTTTCTTCTGTTCCCCGTGCAATGACTCGACGAGCTGTGTTCGCGAAACCTCTCCACCACCCCCGTCCCCCCCTTTTTTTAATAAAGACTCTGCATGATAATGGCCCATGATAATCCCCAGTCCCCGGGCACGTGGTCTGAATGAATTTCCACGTGCGCTGTTTCAGCCCTTTCAGAGTCCCTTTGTGCCCGCGCACCGTGAGGTCTGTTGCCCGCCACGGACGGTGGCCGACTGTTCAGACGGCCTGGCGCGGAATACGCGTTTCTGCGCGCGCCCCCGCGGTGTCTGCGGGGCTCCCAGACGTGGTCACGCACGCTGGCCTTGCAGGGTCTGTGTGCGTGGTCCCTAAGCGCCCCCCCCCCTCCGCCCCGCACTGCCCGAGAAGGTTCCAGTCACGTGGCGGCTGCGTGGTGTGTGCAAAACGTGCCACGCGGTGGCGGGGAAAATACACCAGCGCGTCCTTTTTTTTTCCCTGGTATTTCTTAAGTGCATATTCTGTACAGTGAAAAGGAGGAGGAGAAATTCGTTGCCAGGCCGACCCCACACCAGGAGATCGGGTGAAATGCAAAAAAGTAAGGGCCGGGGCATCGCCCAGACTGTGCCGCAGGCGGTGGTTAGAAATTTACAGCGTCCCAGGCTTTTGAGGTTGTTTTGTTGTTTAACACGTAGGTAAAGAAACTGAAGCCTCTGGGCGCCTGGGGGCTCAGTCAGTTTCGCCTCGGACTCTTGCTTTTGGCTCAGGTCATGATCTCGATCTCAAGGTTAGTGGGATTGAGCCCCGGAGTCAGGCTCTGTGCTGACAGCAAGGAGGTGGCTTGGCGCTCTCTCTCTCTCTCTCTCTCTTTCTCCCCCTCCCTCCCTCCCTCCATCTCTGCCCCTTCCCTGCTTGTGCTATCTGAATTAATTAATTAATTAATAATAATAAAAGGAACTGAAGCCTCTCCCTGACTTTGGGAGGCATCACTGCTTTCTTCCTTTTGGGATCTGGGGGTGGGGGATCCTGGGGTGGGGGGTTCCGGGGAGGGGGCGATGGTGTTCAGGGGTGGCCACCCATCCCCTCTCCCGGCAGTGCTGGCTCTCCCGAATTGTCAAGTCTCTTGGTGGTTTTCCCGCCCCTCCCACTGGCCGCAAGCCCTCCCCTGACCGTCATCACCAACTGGCCTGTCCAGTCCTGGATTCGGCGTAGCCTGCACTCCCCTTGCTGTATTCGTTCATTTTCTGCTGCTGCTGCTGTAACGGATGACCACAGATGTAGTGACACTAAGCAAACCAAACTCCGCATCTCTGTCCTGTGGGGCAGGAGTCTGGTTGGCTCTGCTGGGCCCTGCTGGGGTCTCTCTGGGCAGAACTCTTGGTACCAGCTGGGCTCCCTTCCTTTCTGAAGGCTCTGGGGCAGACTGTCCTCCAGGATCACTCCGGTTGTCGGGCAGGACCCACTTCGTTGCGGTTGTAGGACTTGAGGTCCTGTCCCTGTCGCCTGTCAGCTCCTGGACGCCTCTCCCCAGGGCCCCACCTGGCCCCCCACCCCCATCCCAGAGCCCCCAGTGGCCATGGAATCCTTCCATCACAGGGAATCTCTCCGACTCCCCTTCTGGTCCCACCCAGGGAAGGTTCTGTGCTGTTAGGGGCCCATGGGATTAGATCGTGCCCCCCAGGTAATTCAGGAAACCCTATTTTAAGGGCATAACTTTAATTAAATCTGCAAAGTCCCTTTGTTAGGAGCATAGAAATGGGAGGTGGGCTCACGAATCCGCCTTCCGGGCCCAGCAATTTCAGGATAATTAAGGTGAGGTGTTTTCCCGCTTCTCACTACCGCACTACAGACACGTGCTCTGGTGGCTCCCACTGTCTCCCTGTCGCGGGTACTCGTAGCTCGTTCCTACTGGACTTTGGGATTCCCGGTGGGATGGGGGCGCCTGGGGGGCTCAGTCAGTTAAGTGTCTGGCTCTTGATTTCAGCTCAGGCGATGATGTCACAGTTCTTGGGTTCTGGCCCGGTGTCAGGCTCCACGCGAGCAGTATGGAGCCTGCTGGGGATTCTCCCTCCCTCCCCCTCCCCCTCCCTCCTCCTCCCTCCCCCCTCCCTCCCTCCCTCTCTCTCAAAATAAATAAATAAACTTAAACAAAACAAAACGAACATGATTCCTGGTGCGGAATCCTGTGAGGGAGAGAGCACGGTATGGTGCGGAGTAAAATTTTGTATTATTATTTCAAATTCTAAGACTATGACTTCCTTTCCCGCGTTTATTCATGACGCAAAACGGTTAACTCTTGGTCTCTTTCTGATGCGGCTGATGTGAATGAAAACACGGTTTCTTCCCTGGAGGAACTGTCGAAATCGCCCCGGAAGCGTGTGGCGGTGGGTGGCAGAGAGTGAACGAGGACAGGACGAGGCCGTGTGCGGAGTTCAGGAGAGAGGGATCACGACCTCGAGAAGCGCTGTAGACACCCGACAGGCGATTAAAATGCCGGAGGGGGCAAAACCAACCCGAGTATCTGCACAGACGGAGGCCTCCCCGTGTAGATTCTTTCAGGAGTTCAAGCACCCAGCCTGGCTTGGCCGGTTCCCCGCGGCCCCAGGCCTCTGCTCTGGCCGCTGGGAGGAGAATGAGTTTGCTAATTTTCCGGTGGTTCCAAAGCCTTTTGGGAAATAAAATCGACAGGATAGCACAACACCAGAAATGCCTCTTTCTCCTGCTTTCCAAAGAGAGTTGGTATCATGTAGGTGACGGGGAATTTTAGTTCTCAGCGCAGCTAGGCCACGGTGCCCAGGTGGTTTGGCCAAATTTCATTCTGGATGTGTCTGTTGAGGATGTTTGTTGGGTGAAGGTAACATTTATCCCAGTAGACTTTGAGTGGAGCAGATTGTTCTCTGAAATGTGGGCGGGCCTCGTCTGCTGCTTCGAAGGCCTTACTCGAATAAACACTGACCTCCCCAGGGCAAGAGGGAATTCTCCAGCAGAACGCCTTGGGCATGAGGTGGGTTTGTACCATAATCACATGAGCCGATTCCTTAGAAGAAATCTCTGTATATTCTCTCTCTCTCTCTCTCTACACCCTTTGGTTCTGTCCTCTGGAGAAGCCCAACAAATACGATGTGTTTTTAGCACCTTCTTTAAGTGTTGATGCCTTTGATTACGTATGATCATCTGTCTTGAAAAAATGTTCTGTTGATATTTTAACATTTTATGAGTGGTTTCTTTGAAGTAAGAAGCTAATCAACAGGGAGAAGGGGAGACTGTGGTCTGGGCTTGGCAGTATCCCCGAGGTGGGTAGAATTCTGGAATGGCTCAAGTTTGCCTGACCTCTCGTGGACACTTGGCATAGTCCCCAAGCCTTTGAACAGGGGGACAGAGTGCTCTGCGATTGTGCTGTATCCCACGGCACCAGAGACCTCAAGACAGGTAGCATGTTGGGTGGGCCTGACCTAATCACACGAAGCTGGTCATAGTGGAGGAGTCAGAAGTTGGGGAGCATGAGAAGTATGTGAAGGGGGTTCAGGGATGAAGGATGAAGGGTCTCAGAAAGAGACCAAGAGTTAACTGTTTTGCTTCGTGAATAGATGTGGAAAAGGAAGTCATATTTTTAGAACGAGGGCAGCCACTAGGAGCTGAGCGTGACCCCCACCAACAGCCAACGAGGAAGTGGGGACCTCGGTCCTACCATCGCAAGAACTCGATTCGCTCAACAATAGGAATAAGGCTGCAAGCAGGTTCCCCAGCCCACTTCCAAGGCTTCCGAGAGCTCAGCCAGGCCCACAGTTTGATATCTGTGTTGTGACATCCCGAGTGGAGAATCCAGCCCCTTCAGGCTGAAGTCCGGACCCATATAACCTTGCGCTAAACCCGGTTTGAAGCTGCTGTTTGTAGTAATGTGTTATATAGTAACAGATTTGAAGCTGCTGTTTGTAGTAATGTGTTATATAGTAACAGAAGTTACCCCGGTTCTTCAGGTTCTCTGGGCCTTTCTTACTTTTCACAGGTGAAAACAGAGGAAACACTGTGTCCTGATTTATTGTCACTGCTTCTGGACGTGGATTGGTCAGGGTTTGGATGTGGCACGGGTCCCAGAAGGCCCTCCCCTGGAGCCCAGGCACTTGTGGGATAAGAGGGCTGATCCAACAGTTGGGTACAAATGCTGTATTCAGGGATCAGTTCTCCTCATGCCCCCCGGCCTCTGACCCCTCCTCTATGACCATCTTCATGTGATTAGGTGAGGCCCACCCAACACGCTACCTGTCTCGAGAGGTGCCTGGACCCGAGTGGGTCACATAAGTCCTTCTGCTTCCCTTTTACAGCATGGGGACGAAACTAGTCACAGATGGAATCATTGTGGGGCCCAGGGTCACGGATGTGGGCAACGCTTGGATGGGGGGTGTTCAGGGTGGGCCCTCAAGGGCTCTGTTGCCAGTGCCCTCCCCAGCCCAGGTTGACGTGCGGGACCGCAGATCTGGTCAGCTACTCCTCCGGGGTTCTCTGGAAAGTTATGCCGTATGCTCGTGGCTCCGGGGCCCTCACGGCGCGTGGCCAAAATCTCCTTTCCTCGAGTTGAAGTCTGGGTCAACTCTTGTTCTACCAGAAGCATTTGGCAAGGTGTTCCCTGTGCTGTAGTCCTTTCCTGAAAATAGATACCGTTCATGGAGTGTCTGTTCTAGGCCGTGTGCTTCTTTGCCAAAAGCGATTCCATTTAGCTGTCAATCAACCCTTTTGAGTAGGATGATTATCCTGATCTTTCAGAGGAAGAAATTATGATTCAGAGAGATTATGTAACTGTTTAGAGCTCACGTGGTCAGGAGTCTGATTCAAACAGCCAGGTTTTTCCAGTTTTATGTCCTGGACCATGTGCCCATGTGGCACCCCACCACGGGGACATAGGAGAAGCTGGGCCCTTTGTGGAAGGAGCTGGGGTCCCCGTCAGCTCTCCCACGGGGTTTACTCCGTGGCTCCTTATCTTCTACAAGTGGGGATGGGAGCAGAAGGGGTGACTGACTTGTCAGTCCCTGGGGGTTTGGCCAGGGACGCTGAGACATTTCAGTATTGAGAGAGAAAACACCTGTGTTTATTTCCTACGTTGGGTGTCTCTGAGCATCATCATTATGAATTCTAATTATGCTGTTAAACTTCCCTTTCAGAACCTTTGCTAATATTGTAAGAAACCCTCTGTTGAATCAAAAGCCCCATCCTCCTTCTTCTTGGCTTTGTAGGGCCCTGGTTTCTTTCTTTCCTTCTTTCTCCCTTTCTCCCCCCCTTTCTCCCTTTCTCCCTCCCTCCTTTCTTTCTCTCTTTCTTTCCTCCTTCCTTCTTTTCTTTTTTCCTTTCCTTTCCTTTTCTTTCTTTCTTTCTTTCTTTCTTTCTTTCTTTCTTTCTTTCCTCTCTTTCTCTCCCTCTCTGTCTTACTTTATTTTGAAGTAATCTCCACACCCAACATAGGACTAAAACCTGCCACCCCAAGATCGAGAGTCTTACGCTCTACCAACTGAGCCAGCCAGGTGCGCCCCTGCGGGGCCCTGGGCTCTCTGATCGGACCTGCACATCATGTGCACCTAGCAGCCCCCCGTTTGCAGAAGGCCTGGCCTGCGTGCTGTTTCCTCTCGTGTCTGTCAGCTCCTCCTCTGGGACTGGGAGGTAGCAGCTCGGCAGATACGCACAGCGGTCTTATTGTCTTATTGTGGAACCTCTGACTTAATAGTCTCATTATCTTTCCTGACCAGTTTACCTGCGGTGGAAACACTGTGAAGTGCCAGGTGTTCAGACTTTATGCAATCTAAGGACACTTCTGAACAAACTTCAGAAAGATCACAGAGAGGATGTCTATCTTTACACCTCTGGGCACTTGAATCCCAATAAGCTCTACAGGCCTCCTGAGACCATCCTGTATCACTGGCCCAACGCCAATAGACCAAAAGGGGAAAAGATCTTCCAGGTGGAAAAGCCGATTGGAAAATCCGATAAGGAGATCACCAAGATGAAAGACGCTCTGGCTTATTTTACCATCAATACAGCTCTGGGGCCCAATGAGGCACAGAACGCACCGCTGTTCAGGTATTTGAACCCCGCGGAGCATAGTTCCCACGCTGCAGAAGAGGATTTCATTCAAAGGAAGTCTCCGAGGAAAGAGGGTTCTCCCGAGTGGCGGAGGAGAGAAGAGCTGAGGTTGCCAGAGGTGAAGGTTCTCAAGTACAGAGCGGTGGAGTCCAGCCGTGAGTGCGTGATGCCTCCCCGATGTAAGGATGAGTATCAGTACATCAGCTCGTACTTAGCCGGCCTGACGAAGACAGACAGGTACAGGAAGTTCTTGCGCTTCCAAAAAGAAGTTCTTGCGAAGCACCATCTCCAGAAGAACGACTTCACGGGGAGGCAGGCAGCGACACGGCATGAGAAGAAGTTGGAACAGGTAAGGAGGTTGACCTTGCAGTCCCGTGGGCACACTGCGGGAGTTCGGGTGTCCAAATGTTGTGGGTGGACGTCCGCATTCAGACCCCTCATTTACATTTCCGGGTAGGATGTAGGGTATCCACCAGGGGCTGGGAACATCTGACACGAGGTAAATAATCACGGGGAGAAGTAGAAGAAGGCTAAATCCAGAAACTTAATCAGTTGGAGGTGATTTCATAGGGAGAGCATCAGACGCTGCCTGGCCGCTGTGATATACAATGTTCATGGATAGCAGATGCATCTGAGGAAAGGTTTGCCTAACTTGCTATGAAAGCACTGAGGGCAGAGTGAGGCGGGGGTAGACAGTCAGGTGACAGAGGTAGATTCTGCCCGGAGTCACTCGTGTCTGTGGAAGATAATTAGTGTGATGGGAGGCGCTTTAGTGAACTCCCAGGGGCCGTGAGTCATGCACAGTGACCGGGCATGTGATGCAAGAGAGAGACTACGGGAAGAGAGGAAGTAGCAGTGTGCCTGAGAAGTAACCAAACCTGATGAGGGTTTTGGCTGAGAGGACTAATGGAAAGAGAAGGACCCTGTGGGTGCAGTAAGTCCTTAAATACAGGGTGCAAGGGGGTGAATGGAGAAAACAAAGACAAACACGCCTTGGACAATCAAGCAATCAGACCTCCTCAGGCTCCTCGGTTGGCCGCCTGGCTCTGCCCAGACCCAGCTCTGGGCTGGTATGAGCTGGACCCGCTGATAGAAAACCCCATGGAAATTCTCATTCCTCCCCCTGAGAAACTCTTTGGAAAGGAAAATTAAGACATCCTGAAATGTCTGGTTCTGTTTCTCCACCAGGAGCTCCAAAACGTGTGTGTATGTGACTCCCAACAGTTCAACAGACTGCAGGTCTATGGAAAAGTCTTTGAAGATATTTGCAATAGTTCTTTGATATTTGGGGATATCTTGAAAGAAGTTAAGGTAATAATAAGGGTATATTTGTCACATAACAGTTGAGAGCCATACATGACATTCTGTGCACAGGATTGCTGTTCTCACAGAATTCCTGCCAAGTATCATGGCTTCCATCTTACAGAGACGGCAAGTGACTCACAGACTCAAAGTAATGTGCTTATGGCCACACAAATCACCAGTGGGACATGTGAATAGACAACCAGCTAGCTCACTCCTTAAGCCCATTTTCTTTCCTGCTAAAGCTTCCCAACTATTTATAGACTTTTACAAATTGTATATATGTAACATATAAACATTTATAATTATGCATAATAAGTTTATATAAATTCTTATGGAATTATAAGTTGGTTGTGATTTCATGATGAACGTTGAGCTTCATATCAAAAGTGAGTTGAAACAGGGTTTCTTACACATCTTTCTCTTATCCAAATCCTAAAGACGAGGATACTTAAAAGCAGGAATACAGTGGCCTGTTCTCCAGAGAATGTCCCCATCCCTAGGGAGCCCATCTCTGGCAGGTCGGCAGGACCCAAGTCCCCAGAGCACCCATATGGCAGGAGATCACGTGCTGTGTGTGCGTGTCAGAGTATTTGATACTGTTCTGAGGTGATCCATAGTTAACATTCAGACCTGCTTCCAGGTTGGTGAGATTTTATACACTTTATTGTGCGTATTGGTTAATATGCTGAAGGAACATTTTATATTTTTGAAATGATCTAGACTGACATCCTTAACTTCCATATTATTTATACATGCAAAGAAACTTACATAGTAGTGTTAAACACGTTTTCAATGGATTTTTTTTTTTTTTTTTTTTGGTATAGGATGAATACGAACTCTACATGGCAATACTCCTGCGGTCCCAGACCGCATCACAGTATAAGGTAACGAACGATCATGCAAGTGCCTAAATAGAGCCTGTTTCTTCATTCTTTCATATTTCACGGGCAGGAGAAAACATTCAGAATCCAAGAGGCCCCATCTGCTTCCATAGTAGAAAAGCTGGAGACCAGCTGAGGGGCTTGTGGGTAAGGACTTCACCTTCTGGTCGCAGTGAGCACCAGCGGTGGGGTGGAGGAGGGGCATACACGTTGCTTGTGTTGTGCCGATGTCTCTGGCCACCAGTTCTCAGGGATCTCTCTGGCTCATCCCCCTGTAACCCTGTCCTCCCATGGCTGTTTCACTCAGCACTGGCCCTTTTCTCCCTCTTTCTCTGGTTATATGATATATCTGCTCACCTTTATACTGATGATCCCCAGCTCTGTCTATGGCACCCAGATACTTCCTGGGAGCTCCCGGTTATACCTGTGTCCAGGTATAATCCCATTGGACGTTGACACTTAGGTGTCTGGGGCAGGCAGATTACAGACCTAAAGATAGGGAAACTATCCTGAATTACCTGGGGGGCCCAATCTAATCCCACGGACCCCTACAAGCTGAGGCTTACGTCTGCTTCCCTGGGTGGGGCCAGAAGGGGAGTCGGAGAGATTCCCTGTGATGGAAGGATTCCATGGCCACTGGGGGCTCTGGGATGGGGGTGGGGGGCCAGGTGGGGCCCTGGGGAGAGGCGTCCAGGAGCTGACAGGCGACAGGGACAGGACCTCAAGTCCTACAACCGCAACGAAGTGGGTCCTGCCCGACAACCTGAGTGATCCTGGAGGACAGTCCGCCCCAGAGCCTTCAGAAAGGAAGGGAGCCCAGCTGGTACTGAGAGTTCTGCCCAGAGAGACCCCAGCAGGGCCCAGCAGAGCCAACCAGACTCCTGCCCCACAGGACAGAGATGCGGAGTTTGTATTAAGCCAGTAATTTCGTGGGTATTTGTTATGAAAGCAATATAAAGCTAAGAAAATGCCCCATAAATATCTCAAAGCAGCATTTCCAACTTTAAGCTGTTCTTTATTGTACATTGGCTACCATAGCTTGTGTGTGTGTGTGTGTGTGTGTGTGTGTGTGTGTGTGGTCCTTATCTCATTGATGCTTAGCAATGGCCTTCTAGATTATACATCTTTCCCTATGAGGCAACTGTGCTGGGCTGAGTAGTGTCCTCCAAAACATCGTGTCCACCCGGGGGGCTGTGAGTGTGACCTTACTGGGAACTAGGGTCTGTGCAAGTATAATTAAGTTAGGGTGAGGTCCTTAGGGTGGGTCCTAATCCAGCGGCTGATGCCCTTATAAGAAGAGGGGAGTTTGGACCTGGGCACAGACGTAGGGAGCAGAGATCAGAGCGGGACATATACTGACACAAATCTCTGTTCCCAAACCACTGAAGTAACCACATAGAAACAGTCTGGGAACATAGATGGTGCCACGTCAGGAATTACCAGACAGCACGTAGGGAAAGCATGGAGGGCGCGTTGCAGTGGGGGCCCCTGGGTGGCTCAGTCGGTTAAGCGTCCGACTCTTCGTCTCGTCTCGGGTCATGATCTCGGGGTTCGTGCTGACACACGGAGACTGCTTGGGATTCTCTCTCTCTTAAAAGAAATAAATGAACTTAAAAAAAAAGTGTATTGTGACAGCTATAATGCAGCACGTACAAGTGCATGGTGTCCTCGCCTAACAGCCCCCAGGTGTCCCCTCCAGGCCGAGGTCGCACTGTGGATGTTCTAGTAAGGAAAATAGACTGCGAGATCAACTCCCTCATTCACAAAAACTGAGAGAATGTGGCATTACTAAAACTACTTTTGACTTTTCGAATTCAATAAAGTTTAAGAATTCTGTCTTACAAATTGGGAAGTACAGTTGCCTTGTATTTGAAAAACATCACAGCCTTACAGGGAGGTCAGTTCTGATTTACTCCTTACATCTTTTCTTTTCATCTGTAATTATTTTATTATTTTATTTTGTCTTATTTTACTTTATCTTACCTCATCTTAGGAGCAGAGGAAGAGGGAGAGACAGCCTTTTTTTAAAAGTTTATTTATTTTGAGAGAGAGCGAGCGAGCGGCATGAGTGGGGAAGCAGCCGAGAGAGGGGGAGAGAGAATCCCAAGTAGGATCCACACTGTCAGGGCACAGAGCCCAATGCGGGGCTCCCTCTCACGAACTGTGAGATCATGACTTGAGCTAAAACCAAGAGTCAGATGCTTAACTCGCTGAGCCGCCCAGGCGCCCCAGAAAAGTAAGCTTTTGTTTGAGAGGAACAAGCAAAGGGTCCGGTTGGCGGCCTACCCTGTTCCTTGGGTTTTTCACGTTGAGTCCAGATGAACGTATGTGCGCTAATTTCAATCAAACACCAGCATGAAAAGTTCCCTGGCCAACAGGGCATCAGCTCTTTCTTTCTGTTTCTGGAAATGTGGCAGCCCATCACCTAAAGAGGCAGGGATCTTTGTGTCTCCACATCCTGCGGTGAAACCCCACCACTTTTTAAATGCCTTCGTAAAATAAAGCCTTCATAAATTTTAAAACAATATTTTGTCCAGATCTTTACATGACGAGTTATCCCTCCTCCCATATTTTCCTATTTACCTATTTTACCTAGAATTTCTGTTTTGACTCAAAATATCTTGAATACACTGTAATATTCCTTCCTGTGTGTGTCTCATCCATTACGGCCTTGTCCTCCTAGACTCTGCTGGCTAATGCCAAGGGGCTGGAGAAGAGGTCCGTGAAGACAGCAGATGTCAACCAGGCCAGGGAGGAGCTGAGGGCGATTGTGACGGCCACCAAGGCTGCCCTGGAGCATAATGACAAGTGAGGGTTGACAGTCTGATTTGATTTACGTTGGGATTATACTATCGTACAATGTATTAAAGCCACGTGACAAGCGTGTCTTTACATTTTTCCTGCGTTGTTGGGTGAGATGTGTTGCCTTCGCTAACAGTGTGCCTGCCATCTGGCCCCTTTCCCCAGCCATCACATCTGTGACTGGGAAATTCAACCAAACCCGGCGTTTGTATGGGGGAGGGTGGTTTGGGATGGTTTCCGAGGGAATCTCGTCTTCCGTGGTGGTCTCCTGGGGACCTACTGGTAGGTGACCCGGCTGCAAAGTCAAGACACCTTTCATGAATGGGCTTATTATTTTCTTTTAACTTAAAAAAATCTTTTGACCTTTCTGTATAGTCTTCCAGATGAAATAACAATTGGATAGGGCGTATGTTTTGTAGAGGGTTAAAAAAAAAAGACTGAAGCAAAGCCAGCACACTCAAGAAAACAAAACAGGAAACAAAAACCAAAAAATGAAACGGTGCCTTCAGTATAACTAGAAGACAAAAAGCATCCAGACTTCAGGATACCTGAAAATGGAAAAATGCACATCGAATGGCAGTGAATCGTTATCCACGGTCTTTCTACAAACCTTCGCGACAGAAAGGGCAGTGGGGGAAGGGAGAACAATGGAACTGGTAGAAAACATAACATGTTCTAAGACCAGTGAGAGCGAGAAGGAGAGAGGTGAAGAGAGAGTGGGAGGGAGAGAGAGGGAAAGGGAGAGAGAAGGACAGAGGGATGGGGAGAAAAAGAAAGGGGGTGGGAGGAAGGAGGAGAGAGAGGGGAGTGAGGTTTTTTTTTTTTCAATGTTGATTTGTTTTTGAGAGAGCAAGTGGGGGAGGGGCAGAGAGAGAGGAGGACAGAGGATCTGAAGCAGGCTCTGTGCTGATAGCAATGCATCGGATGTGGTGCTTGAACTCATGAACCACGAGATATTGACCTGAGCAGAAGTTGGACACTGAAATGACTGAGCCACGAAGGCGCCCCCTTTTGCAGACTTTGTATTAAAGATACGTCCTTTTCATTTCTGCTGAAATGGCCTTTGGGACTTTGGTAGGGATTGAATTGATTGGTAGATGGCCTGGGAGGGTATCATCACCTTTACCACATTGCGCCTTCCAAGCTGTGATCCTGGGAGGCCATTCCATTGACTTAGGTCTTTTTTAAATATAATTTAAAATACAATTTTTAAAAATATAATTTATTGTCAAATTGGCTGACATACGGTGCGTAAAGTGTGCTCTTGGTTTTGGGGGTAGATTCCCGTGGTTCATGGCTTCCATACAACACCCAGTGCTCATCCCAACAGGTGCCCTCCTCAATGCCCATCACCCGTTTTCCCTTCCCCTACTCTCCCATCAACCCTCAGTTTGTTCTCTGGATTTAAGAGTCTCTGATGGTTTACCTCCCTCCCTCTCTGTTTGAAACTATTGTTTTCGCCCCTTCCCCTCCCCCATGGTCTTCTATTACGTTTCTCAAATTCCA
Source organism: Panthera pardus (assembly GCF_024362965.1). Lineage (NCBI taxonomy): Eukaryota > Metazoa > Chordata > Mammalia > Carnivora > Felidae > Panthera > Panthera pardus. The sequence goes on from NW_026526732.1 coordinate 3,920,203, forward strand.
CATATGAGTGAAAACATGTGGTATCTGTCTTTCTCTGCCTGACTTATTTCACTCAGCATAATACCCTCCAGTTCCATCCACATTGCTGCACACGGCAGGATTTCGTTCTTCCTTATAGCCAAGTAGTATTCCATTGTGTATATAAACCATATCTTCTTTATCCATTCATCCATTGATGGACATTTGGGCTCTTTCCATAATTTGGCTATTGTTGAAAGTGCTGCTATAAATATTGGGGTATATGTGCCCCTATGAGTCAGCACTCCTGTATCGCTTGGGTAAGTTCCTAGTAGCACTGTTGCTGGGTCGTAGGGTAGTTCTAGTTTTAATTTTTTGAGGAACCTCCACACAATTTCCCAGAGTGACTGCACCAGTTTGCATTCCCACCAACAGTGCAGGAGGGTTCCCGTTTCTCCACATCCTCGTCAGCATCTGTTGTTTCCTGAGTTGTTAATTTTAGCCACTCTGACTGGTGTGAGGTGATATCTTGTGGCTTTGATTTGTATTTCCCTGATGATGAGTGATGTTGAGCATCTTTTCATGTGTGGGTTGGCCATCTGTATGTCTTCTTTGGAGAAGTGTCTATTCATGTCTTTTGCCCATTTCTTGACTGGATTATTTGTTTTGTTTTTTGGGTGTGGAGTTTGGTAAGTTCTTTATAGATTTTGGAGAGTAACCCTTTATCTGATATGTCATTTGCGAATATCTTTTCCCATTCCGCCGGTTGCCTTTTAGTTTTGTTGATGGTTTCCTTTGCAGTGCAGAAGCTTTTTATCTTGATGAGGTCCCAATAGTTCATTTTTGCTTTTAATTCCCTTGCCTTTGGAGACGTGTCGAGCAGGAAATTGCTGCGGCTGAGGTCAAAGAGGCTGTTGCCTATTTTCTCCTTTAGGGTTTTGATGGTTTCTTGTCTCACATTTAAGTCTTTCATCCATTTTGAGTTTGTTTTTGTGAATGGTGTAAGAAAGTGGTCTAGTTTCATTCTTCTGTGTGTTGCTGTCCAGTTCTCCCAGCACCATTTGTTAAAGAGACTGTCTTTTTTCCATTGGATACTCTTTCCTGATTTGTCAAAGATTAGTTGGCCATGCGTTTGTGGGTATATTCTGGGTTCTCTTTTCTATTCCACTGGTCTGTGTGTCTGTTTTTGTGCGAATACCATACAATCTTGATGGTTACAGCTTTGTAGTAGAGGCTAAAGTCTGGGATTGTGATGCCTCCTGCTTTGGTTTTTTTTTTCAACATCACTTTGGCTATTCAGGGTCTTTTGTGGTTCCATACAAATTTTAGGATTGCTTGTTCTAGCTCTGAGAAGAATGCCAGTGCAATTTTGATTGGGGTTGCATTGAATGTGTAGATTGCTTTGGGTAGTATTGACATTTTAACAATATCCATTCTTCCAATGCATGAGCCTGGAATGTTTTTCCATTTATTTGTGTCTTCTTCAATTTACTTCATAAGTTTTCTATAGTTTTCAGTACACATATCTTTTACCTCTTTGGTTAGGTTTATTCCTAGGTATTTTATGGTTCTCGGTGCAATTGCAAATGGGATATATTTCTCGATTTCTCTTTCTCTTGCTTCATTATTGGTGTATAGGAATGCCAACTGATTTCTGTACATTGGTTTTGTGCCCTGCGACTCTGCTGAATTCACGCATCAGTTCTAGCAGCTTTTTTGTGGAGTCTTTTGGGTTTTCCATGTAGAGTATCACGTCGTCTATGAAAAGTGAAAGTTTGACTTCGTCTTTGCCAGTTTTGATGCCTTTTATTTCATTTTGTTGTCTGATTGCTGAGGCTAGGACTTCCAACACTATGTTAAACAACAGTGGTGAGAGTGGACATTCCTGTCATGTTCCTGATCTCAGGGGGAAAGCTCTCAGTTTTCATTGAGGATTATGTTAGCTGTGGGTTTTTCATATATGGCTTTTATGATGTTTAAGTATGTTCCTTCTGTCCCAACTTTCTTGAGGGTTTTTTGTGAAGAAAAGTTGCTGTATTTTGTCAAATACTTTTCCTACATCTATTGACAGGATCATATGGTTCTTATCCTTTCTTTTTTTATTTATTTATTTTATTATATTATATTCATTTTTTATTTTATCAATGTGATGTATCACAATGATTTGAAAATATTGTACCAGCCCTGCAGCTCAGGAGGGGCTGCATTTTTGCATCCCTGTTCATCAGGGAAATTGGCCTGTACTTCTCCTTTTTTGTGGGGTCTCTGTCTGGTTTGGGAATCAAGGGAATGCTGGCTTCATAGAATGAGTGCAGAAGCTTTCCTTCCGTTTCTATTTTTTGGGACAGCTTGAGAAAGATAGGTATTAACTCTGCTTTAAATGTCTGGTAGAATTCCCCTGGGAAGCCATCTGGCCCAGGACTCTTATTTGTTGGGAGATTTTTGATAATTGATTCAATTTCTTCACTAGTTGTGGGTCTGTCCAAATTTTCTCTTTCTTCCCACTTGAGTTTTGGCAGTGTGTGGGTGTCTAGGAGTTTGTCCAGTTCTTCTAGGTTGTCCAGTTTGCTGGCATAGAATTTTTCATAGTATTCTCTGATAATTGTTTGTATTTTGGAAGGGTTGGTTGTGGTAAGTCCAATTTCATTCATGATTTTATCTATTTATCCCCCATCTCTTCTTTTTGAGAAGTCTAGCAGGTTATCAATTTTGTTTATTTTTTTCAAAAAAACCACCTCTTAGTTTCATTGATCTGTTCTCTGTTTTTTTTTTTTTTTTGATTCTATATTGTTTATTTCTACTCTAATCTTTATTATATCTCTTCTTCTGCTGGCAGAGGGGTGAGGCTTGAAAGGGAGGGAGAGAGAGAAAGAGAGAGGGGTAAGGAGAGAAATGGAGGGAGGCAGAGGGAAAGGGAGAGAGAGACAAGGATAGAGGGGTGGGGGAAGAAAGGGAGGGGGAGAAGGGAGAGATAGAGGGAGAGGAAGAGAGAGAAGGAGGGAGGGAGAGAGAGCAGCTTCCCTAAATAATACAGATAATAACAGAGGTTCCTGGTCGGTCTCTCAGAGCACTGACTTAGAAGGAGAGGACTTTGGAGTGCGGGTGGAAGCAAAGAGCCAATTCTGAAATGATGATATGGTGGGAACAGGTTTAAAAGGAAGTGATCGGCGTCCTTTAAAGCTGTGCATTGAAGAGAAAAAGAAGCAGAGGAGGGGGGTTTAGAAACCCGTACCTCACACACTCCCCGAACCACTAGCCCTGCCCACCACGGCGCAGAGGTGCAAGTGATCTCTGTCTGTACAAATGGCTCCAAGAGAGAACAGAAAATGGGGGCCCAAGCAATTTAGTTGATGAAAATCTCGGCCAGCCGACGACAACAAAAAGTCGGAGAAGGAAACTGCCACAACGCTCCTCACTTAAATATTCCCTGAAGAGCGTTTCTGGATATGAAAACGATCTGGAGTCAGTAATGTAAACAATAAGCACAGCAATGAATGGCAAGAAAAAGGAAGATGTGAATCAAGGTTTGGCCACTGAGGAACAGCTAGTTGGAAAAGTCAAGATTATGTCATAGATCCAGACTAAATTATGATGCTCCCAGCAGGAATAGTCTTGAGTGACACTACAATAAAGAGCGTTAGAGAAAAGCGGGAGAACAAGCAAGAGAATGAAAATGAGATCAGAAAAGAAAGTCAGAGAAAAAGTGGTTGAAGTGGAAGACAGAAAAGAAGATCCATTGGACATAATTAAAGTCTCAGAAGAAGAAAAATAAATGGGACGGAACATCACACTTGAAACTGTAATACATTAAACATTTCTAGAAACTAAATGCTCTGGATCTACATGCTGAAAAGACTGTTAAGATTATTATTAATTCACTTAATCTCAATCTCTTAACATTGGGGGTCATAATACCTTTCTATTTCTTTTAATCTCTGATGCAATGAGCTAACGTATGTGAAAATATTTAACCATTAGGCCTCTTGTAGGCAGGCAGCATCGACTCATTTGTGGTAGTGATGTTGGTAACCAAATCGCAGGGGTTTTCTGTACATATTAGCGCCCCCATCTTTTTCCCTCCAAATCAGAGATAATACAGTTGATTTAGTTTAATTATTGTGTTCATGTTTTTGTTTTTGTTTTTTCCTTTGGAACCAGGGGGAGGATACAAAGAAATTACAACTGTTTTCATTTCCTTCTTTTAAAATGTTTTTTACGTTTATTTATTTGTTTTGAGAGAGAAGGAGAGAGTCCGGGAGGGGGAGGGATATAGAGAGAGAGGGAGACAGAGAATCCCAAGCAGGCTTCAGGCTCAGCACAGAGCCCAATGTGGGGCTTGATCCCACAGACTGTAAGATTGTGACCTGAGCCACAAGCGAGAGTTGGACGCTTAACTGACTGAGCCACCTAGGCGCTCCTAAAATTTCTCGCATTTTACTTTTAGCATAAATGTACTGGGATTTGTGAATTGTATCTGTGGGAGGAAATCGAAATGCACAGGGGACATGCGGTGTGCCTTCCAACAGCAGTGACGTGCTTCCACTGGCCCTCGTCTCTGGTTCGTCTCAGAGTGTAAACGCTGGTTTCTTTGCTTCCCTGCTTCGTAGAAATTCAAGTAACAAAATAATATCCATAAACCCTATGGGAGATCATTTATTTATTTTCCAGCTTCTTCAGCTAGTGGCTTGTGCAATCTTGGTAAGAAAGTACCCTTTTGTTTATTGAATTTGACGGCTGTAGGCTCTCACTTTATGTCGATGTTCAAAATCACCTTTTTGGATAGAAACTGAGATCACTTGGTATTTGTCAATTTTTTTTAAAAAAAGACCTGTGGCATAAAATAGACAAAGGAAGAACGGTGCAAACGGAGTTCTGATATTTTACTCTCTTTTTATTGTCAAACCTGTAGGCTCAGAAGTGAACTAGACGTGGAACGCACGTTGCTGCAATCAGCTAAGGAAGAGTCGGGCAAGTAATTGTGTTTCTCGGGAGCCAGATACAACCTGTGCACCAACTCATTCTTCTCTCAGATCTTTGTGGTTTTTAGTAGAACACTGAATTAAGCCAAGACCTCCTGCAGAAAGAATTCCATCAAGTTTTGACCGAGACATTTGGACTAGAGCCCGAGAAACTGACCAAATGAGGGGCGCCTGGGTGGCTCAGTTGGTTAAGCTTTTAAACCAACCCCCCCCCCCCCCCGCCAGCAGCTTTTAGGATATACTCACAGATATGACCTGTTTTAAGTTCTTAGAAGACCTTGGCCTCAGAGGTTCTTGCTGGAGTCTCTTGCTTCCTCCTGCCAGTTCTTTCTTCCTGTGAGCAACACCCGTGTGATTTACCTGCTGGCCATCCTCCGAGGGTCTCTTGTGGGGCTGGCTCAGCGCTTGTCTTCTGACTCCTTCTCAGGGCTCGGAGCGTGGTGGGGTCCACCCTTCTCCTGCATCCACGTTGCCTATTCTTGGGATCCTCTTACACACGGGTCATGGATGGAACTCCAGCTCACCATTTTCCGTTTCCTTGCTGTCTCCTAACCCAAGCCCACCATTTTCCTTTTTTCTTAATTTTAATTTGAGTAGCATTGACACACGATGTTTACATTAGTTTCAGGTGCACAACTTGGTGATTTGACAAGTTTATGGATATGCTCTGCGCTCACCGCGAGCACGGCTACCATGAGCCCCAGTAAATTGCTGTTATAGTATCATTGACTACATTCCTTATGCTCTGCTTTCGTTCCCATGACTTACTCATTCCGTAACTGGAGCCCTATGCCTCCCTCTCCCCTTCACCCCCTTTATCCATCCCTCCATCCCCTTCCCTCTGCCCACCATCAGTTTGTTCTCTGTAGTTATAGGTCTGATTCTGCTTTTTGTGTGTTTCTTCTTCTCCTTCTCCTTCTTCTTCTTAAGATTCCATTTAAGAGTGGAATCATATGGTGTTTGTCCCATGTTTCTTTTAAATCTAAGGGCTTTACTGTTAATTGCTAACAGGATAAAATGAAAGATATAAAAAAATAAACAAGAGGATGTTACTAATTTCTAGCACTGAAGTCAACTTTTCTTAATATTTGATTCTAGCTGTTTCTGACACTTTTCCAGTGCTATTGAAGAAATCTGGTGGCTTGTGTTCATCCTTTTCTTTTTTTCCCAAAGCTTTCTCATTCAGGAGCCTCTCCTCCAACCATACATTTCCTGTGGAATTTCCCCATGTTGGTGCCTCAGTCTTCCTCCTTAGGTAGAAAAGGGGTAACAGTTGGGTTTTAGTGACTTCACATCCCTTTTGACTTCTGTGCCCTCAGTCAATTGTTGCAGGTTAAAACGCTCAGCTTAGGTTAAGGTGGGGATCAGACTTCGTGGGTAGAAGCTTAACTATGGCTGTTTCTACCCGCTTGGTTAGTTCCTCATGCATCTGTTTAGCTAATTCCCCAGATTTCAGAACTCACCTTCAGAGTTTTCCCTTCTTCCAAATCTGGCAAGTTTGAATGATGGCAGTGGTTTCCATCTTGTTCATTTTGTACAGGTAAGCATTATCACTCTTTCGACTTGCCTTTTTTTTTTTCTATCAGAAAGGGGTAGTCATTCTTTCTCAAAAAATTGTCTTCCCGCTCTAGTGAGTTACCTCTAATGAGTTACATTCTAGTAACTCAAGTACTGTATAATCAAGTGAGTTACTGTCAATGTCTCCACCTCCTTTCTGAATCCTTAGATATTGATGTCTGTTGGAGCCTTGGCATGTCTTTGGTTCAACACACGCATCTTTGATTCCAACTCTTTCCAGCCCAGATCTCTTTTTTGGCTTCAGATTTGTATATCCAACTTCCCTCTGGACGTGTCCGCTTGAGTATCCCATAGGTGCCTCAACCCAACAGCATCAAGACTAAACTCTCTGTTTCAATGAATGACACCACCAAACACATGGAGGTCAAGTCAGGAAACCTGTGGCAGAAATCTTTCCCTCGTCACCCCACCAACCACCTCAGCAGAGCTTGGAGTTAATGGCCAACATGGAATCTTACCTCTCTGCTGCCGTGAACTCACTTCCTTCGCACCGCATCTGTCCCTAGCTGTGGCAGAGCTGAAACCTAGGGGTTACTTGGATATCTACCTCTTCCTCTGCATTCAGATCCAGTGAGCCCTCCTTGTTTCCAGTCCCTTAAATCATTTTGTATCTCTCCACTTCTCTAGGCGACAGGCACCATCCTGATCTGATCTTGTTTGAATGATGGCAGTGGCTTTCTGACTGGTTTTCCTGTTCCAGCCTTGCTCTTTCTCTTCCACTTTTGGTACTGTAGACAGTGACCATTGTGTGGTTGTGTTTATCCCGGCCTAAAAGCCTTCCACAGCTTCGGCTGATGTCCCAACATAGATTATAAGGCCTTTTCGGGTATTCCCCCTGCTTCCTTCCTAGTGTTATTTACCGATGCCACTCACCTGGCCCTCAAAGTCCCCACAGTACTGCATACCTTTCTTTTTACTGAAATGTGCTGAAATCTGTCCTTCCGCCCCCTCTCCGTCTCCCCGGCCCCTTCTGCCTCTCTAACGCCTGTTCATCATTTGGTTATCGATTTTGCCGTGATTCTGCAGAGTTGTCCTCATACCTTCCCCACACTGTGTTAGGTGCTCAGATTGGGCACTCAGTAGATACTTTTTGATAATATAAATGAATTAGAAGAGGCATGTCCCCATTCTCGGATCAGATCATTTTTATTGATGTGCTTGAACCTTGACTTACATTATTATATTTTAGCATTACATATATATACACACAGTATACACATTATACACAATATATATATACACTTTATATATATAGTATATATATTATACACAAATATACACATTATACACATTATACACACACATTATATATATGTAATATATATAATATATATAATATACACATATATATACACACATTATATATATAATATATATGTATACATATACGTATATGTATATATGTGTATATATGTGTGTATATATATGTATACATATATATACACATGCAAATTATATATACACACATTATGTATATATAATATATATATATTATACACACATTATACACATTATATATATACATATTATATATAACATATATATAACATGTATACACATATATACACATTATACACATATATACACATTATATATACACACATTATATATATGTCATATATATAATATATATAATATACACATATATACATGTTATATATAATATATAATATATATATTATACACACATATATACACATACACATTATATATACACACATTATGTATATATAATATATATATATTATACACACATTATACACATTATATATAATATATATAACATATATATTATATACACATATATATACACATTATACACATTATATATACACACATTATATATATATTATATATATATACATTATGTATTTTATATATATATTATACACACACATATATATACACATTATATATGGCAGTATGTAACATACACCATAGTGTTAATAATGCATAATACTATTCATAAGAGATGACATATTAAACACAGTAATACTTTGCTTTTAAAAATATTTTCAGAATCATCTAAGAAAAATGTAATGGATGAGGATCACCTTACCCTTATTGAGAAGGTTGAAAAGAAGAGGTGTGAAATACTCAGTAAATGGGATGAAATTCATGCTCTTGAAAGAGAAATTAAAACGACTCTGATTCATACTGGAATTTCACATATCACTGAAAATAGGATTAAAAGCATAGAGGTATGTAGTTTATTCATTTGAATGTCTACATTGTTCTTTTGCCTGAAGAGGTTGGCAAATGCCTGAAGCAATTTCATTTGGCCATTGGGTGAAAAATAATGGACAGTTGGGTCCAAATATATTTTAATTGCAAAACATTTGTAGCAAATGGTTAGAATAATGACGAGATCTAGCTAAAACAACAAAAATAAAGGTGATAAAAATTATGTAGAGTTCTGGTAAGGTGCAAAGTGGATCTCTTTCAGGTCAGTTGATGTCTCTTAACAATTTTGTATAGAAGATGCTTGTCATGAAGGTGATGACAATTGTCATCTGATATGTACTAAGTAGCTTGAGCTGAAGCTCAGAGGGGTTCAGAACTACCTGCCCCACGTGACACAGGTTAGAGGCGGCAAAGCTGGGGTTCGAGCTTAATACTTTGGGGGTTCCAAAGCCCTAACAGTTTTCATTGTGTCACATTGAAACTTCGTAGTTAGATTTTCAGTGAGTTGAACAATTGTGCTAGAAGATAGAAATTCGCTACTGCCATGGAAAAGGAAGTCTACTATACTAGAAGTAGTCTTTAACAGTTATTACTAACCATTTTGACGAACCAATGATGAACAATATAATGTAAATTGTAGTCTGTGTTTTGAAATGTTATGGTACTCTACTTTTTGTATGTCGTAACCTAATTAATTTGTGCAATATCTGACTCAATGTTATCACTTTGTTATAGAGTTTATAAATGATATATGATTATTCTTTGTCTCATGGTTATATAATTACATAGATTTTTCCAGCACTATTTTTTCAATCTTTTTTTAAAAAGCAGAATTATAAAGGGACGCCTGGGTGGCTCAGTCAGTTGAATGTCCGACTTCGGCTCAGGTCACAATCTTGCGGTTCATGAGTTCAAGCCCCGTGTCAGGCTCTGTGCTGACAGCTCAGAGCCTGGAGCTGCTTCAGATTCTGTGTCTCCCTCTCTCTCTGCCCCTGTCCCACTCATGTTCTTTCTCTCTCTCTCTCTCTCTCAAAAATAAACATTAAAATTTTTTAAAAAAGCAGAATTATAAAGTGTATAGGAAGTTAGTAGTGGTTTAAACTTATTTTGACATCTCTCTCTCTTTCTTTTAAAATAGTATGTTCAGATTTCTTTCTGTGATTTTGTTTATAGTCCTTTTTTTTTTTTTATGTTTCTTTGTTTTGAGAGGGGGGAGGGGCAGAGAGAGAGACACACACACACAGAATCCAAAGCAGGCTCCAGGCTCTGAGCTGTCAGCACAGAGCCTGACCCGGGGTTCGAATCCACGAACATGAGATCACGACCTAACCGAAGTCGAGGCTTAACCGACTAAGCCACTCAGGTACCCCTACAGTCTATTCTTTTTTAAATGACATAATGTCCTGAGAATGAACACTAATTTACAGTCGAATTTTTAAACATTGAAAATAATATGTTATAGTTTTAAATATATTATAACTTTAAATATATTATATTAAATTGTATTATATATTATGCAATGTATATATAATTATATAATATAACTTTAAATATGTTATAGCTTTAAATCATGTAATAATGTAAATGTATCACAAGATACATCATAAATGTAATGTAAAATTATGTAAATTTTTCCTTCATGATTAAAACCTCTTGAAGTGGATTGAATCTAGGAAATAGAAAAGTCTGTATAAGGGTTCCATATCACTAATTTATATTACTTTAGCTATTTATTTATATTTTGCTCCTTAAATCAAATGCTAGAAGCTACAATAGAATTGCTTTTACTATCTTATGAAATAATTCATTTCTAGTTTTGGATTTGATATATGTCATTTATTTTAAAAAAAACTTTTTTTTTTACATTTATTTATTTTTGAGAGACAGAGAGAGGCAGACTGCAAGTGGGGGAGGGGCAGAGAGAAGGAGACACAGAACCCAAGCAGGCTCCAGGCTCCGAGCTGTCAACACAGAGCCCTACGCGGGGCTCGAACTCACGAACCGCGAGATCGTGACCTGAGCCGAAGTCAGACGCTTAACCGACTGAGCCATCCAGGCGCCCCTGAAATATGTCATTTCTAACCAAAATAAAAAATAACTAAATGCATCAGGGATTTACAGTGTGCCAGATACTACTGTGAACATTTAAAAAATACTATTTCGTATAATTTCCAACAACCCTAAGCCATTATTAACCGTCTTTTTCAGATAAGGAAACCACAGCACAGATACACTCAGTAACTTGATTGAGGTCACAGTGAGAAAGCAGTAGAATTGGGTTGAAAGCTCAATTTAGGTTTTTAATTATATACTATCTAGGTTCACTGATGTAACTGCTAATGTGAAAGAGCAAATGTTTACACCCTCTGCCCATCATTATTTTGCTCACAATTATCTTGGATATTCTCATTTACAGTATTAAATATTTTTCAAGTTTCAGTAATAATACTCTCAGTATTTTGGTTGTGTTTACAGCAAACCTATAGATTCATTCGGGAAGAAGTTACAGCTTTACAATATTCACACTCCCATCAAGGGTCATTTTACATTTATTTAATTTATTTTTATGCATTGGCTCTTAATTTTTTATGTTTGCTCTCGGGACTTTATGGCATCTGTTACTATTGTTAATGGAAACTTTAAAAACATTTTACATTACAGTTTGTAATCAGTTATTGCTGGTATATATGTGACTTATTGATATTTGTATTTTTATATTGTATCAAGCCACTTTAACAGATTCTGTGATTAGTTATGAAAATTGAGGAACTGCTCTAGAATTTCCCTAAAATTCTCTAGGTTTTTGTAATATCAACCCTTATGTCCTCTCGTTTTTGATCTAGAGGGCTAGGATCTGTCTTACTACCTGTCCTTCCAGTCATGCTTTGTTTATTCATGTTTTTAAACGATGTGCTATTGGCTACTTTTGAACTTAGAATAACATCATTTACATATTTTTGTTCCATAAGTGGGGAAAAGTATTTAACATATATTCTTAACCAAGTATCTTACTTTTAAAACCATTTCTCCTTCAGACTGAAGCTATAAAATTAGAAACAGCAAATCGAATTTTAAAGAAGAAAATACATGTAAGTTTATGTGAATCAGTGTTTTCCAATAGAAATATTTCCTTTAGTGCTGTGTGCTTCTTGTATTGTGTCATATACAAAATAAGAATATATGCATTATCTTTCTCAACGATAATTTCTGTAATGCTAGGAATATCTCAGTATGTAGACAGTAGCTTAAAACCGGACAGGTGTAACCTAATGTATTAGTGAAAAAAATAAACAACCTTTTTAAATAGTTGGATATACCAATCAGAATTGACCGTTCCTCTAACCCTTCCACACCTAACAATGAACTGTAATGAGTTTACATGGTGACAAGGAATGTAGTGAACTGGCTCCTCTAATGACTTTCAGGACGGCCCTCCAAAATTCATACTAAGAATCTGCTGCTTAACTGATTATAGTTCTACTTCTAGGATATATATATATATATTCCTCTGTATTATATATGGCATACATGAGTATGTTATGCCTGATTCCAGAAATTGTATTCCATTTTGGTTCAATGTTCTTGTTGATATGTATGAGCAATACCATGCCATTATACGGAAACAATGATTTTTTATTCTTGGTAGATTATTGAAAACAATGTGAAGCAGAACCTAGAGAAGCATGAGACAAGTGAGCGGGAGCAGCAGTAAGTATTGATGTCATGATAGGAGAAGCAGGACAATCTCATGCTACTCTCAAAACCATCCATTCGAACCGAGATTAGACTAAACAGTACTTTGGAAATGTTTATATTCGTGAGTGTTAAATAGACATGTTTCATCCTGTGCTTAAGAATGCTTAGCCCAACTCCGTTGGTTAAGCGTTCGACTTCGGCTCAGGTCACGATCTCATGGTTCGTGGGTTCGAGCCCCACGTCGGGCTCTGTGCTGACAGCTTGGAGCCCGGAGCCTGCTTCGGATTCTGTGTCTCCGTCTCTCTCTGCCCACCCCCCACCACTCATACTCTGTCTCTCTCTCCTTCAAAAATAAATAAACATTAAAAAATGTATATATATACACACACACACACACACACACACACACAAACGTATAAAAGAATGCTTAGCCCAAGATTTAAATCTCAGTCAGTATATATTGTTTAGCAATATAGAAATAAATTATTTGGAAAGAAGTGAAGAATTGAGACTAAATTCTCATGGGCAAGGATCGGGAAAGTGGGGAGACGTGTGACTAGGGGTGGCTTTCTTTTCTCAAATTATATAGCTTTTAGAGATATTAAATTTTAAAAAAATTTTTAAACATTTATTTATTATTGAGAGACAGAGACAGAGCGTGAGCGGGGGAGGGGCAGAGAGAGGGGGAGACACAGAATCTGAAGCGGCCTCCAGGCTCTGAGCTGTCAGCACAGAGCCCAATGTGGGGCTCGAACTCACAAACTGCAAGATCATCACCTGAGCCGAAGTTGGATGCTCAACCGTTGGATGCTCACCCAGGCCCCCTAGAGATATTAAATTTTTGAAGAAGCCTATATAGGTGTTGCTCTGACAACTTTTAATTTAAAAATGAAATGGCTGATTTATATTATCTGTTTTACATGGTTAGCCTTTTATGGTTAATTTTCTTGCAGTTGGTCCTATAGTTCAAATCTCAGGATTTGGTAAGGCCGAGAGCAACAGAAAACTACTAGTTTAAGCATGGAAAAGACTAATTTGTAAAAACAGTAAAAAGACGTTTATTTGTAGGGGACCTAGGTTCAGTGATAATATTGGGAACTGGTGTCTTTCGCTCTTCCTTCTCTGTTCCCCTTAAGTATCATTTTCCTCCTCAGTGTGGCTGTCTTCAGGGGAACCTGGGTGGCTCTGTCGGTTAAGCATCCGACTTCGGCTCAGGTCGTGATCTCACGGTTCGTGAGTTCGAGCCCCGCGTCGGGCTCTGTGCTGACAGCTCAGAGCCTGGAGCCTGTTTCAGATTCTGTGTCTCCCTCTCTCTCTGTCCCTCCCCCACTGATGCTCTCTCTTTCAAAATGAATAAACATTAAAAAAATTTTTTTAAATATGCCTGTCGAGAGGCATGAATCTCTGTCCCACGGAGGAAGAAAGGGGGAAGAAAAGGACAAAAGCCAAAGAGCGTCTCATCATGAGGCTTTTCTGTTTTATTCAGAGGGGAAGGCCCTTCCCGGGGATCCACACATATCTCATGGCCCAGCACTGTGTCCCCAGGCCATCTTTAGCTGCAAAGGACTCTATGAAACAGAACACCCTACTTTCCAGTTTACATCGTAGAGAAAGTCACCAGAGAAAGGTGTTGGAGTGGTTGCTGAGTGAACCGTACGGGTGGATCCAGGTTTTGTCGGGTCTTAGATCATATTGGGTGTCCTCAATGGAAAAGAAGACGGAATTAAAAATACCAAATTGGGGAGGCTCCTTCCATAGTTCTGGCCACGAGAGTGAATGGACCTAAAGTTTAAACATCACTATCTTCAAGGTAAATTCTGCTTCTGCAGCCACACTGTGTGTAGTCTGGAAAATGCTGCAGGGGGTTGTCCCCCTAGTTAGGGAGAATCTTTGCTACACTCAAGGCCAAAATGCTACAAAAAATCCTTTAAAATCAAAGTGGAAGATTACAAAGTCTCGCCATGTGTTTTTGAGTAAATATGTGCTGAAACAGATGTTTATTTAAAAATTTCCTTTTATGCTTAAGGTACTTTCTTTCTCATCTATCGTATTCATTTGTTGTGTTTAAGGAACCTTTGGGATTTCATTACAGAATTTGTAAACTTAAAGGAAACAGACAACAACCCTCAAGGGACTGGAAAAATGACCCATGAAAATTCACAGCCATCATGTACATAACGTGAATGTCTGCAGATGTATAAAGTAGTGAAGATACATCTCATTTTGTCAGTTTTTTTCAGTTTTAATTTCTAATAAAGTTAATGCACTATATGCATCAAGATACTGGAATAAATACATGTGTGCATGTGATTAGCTTTACTTTGTGTGCATATTCATAACAATAGTAGTTGTTAGGGTATTTTCTGCTTTCATTTAATAGTTTTCTCCAAGGAAAACTACGTTTTGCTTATTTGATAGAAATAAGAAATTCATCCCTGCCACAATACAGATCAAATATGTTTCTTTTTTTTGTCTTATTATTATTTATTTAAATCTTTGATTCATATTTTTTCTTTTTCTTTTTTTCTCAATATATGAAATTTATTGTCAAATTGGTTTCCATACAACACCCAGTGCTCATCCCAAAAGGTGCCCTCCTCAATACCCATCCCCCACCCTCCCCTCCCTCCCATCCCCCATCGACCCTCAGTTTGTTCTCAGTTTTTAAGAGTCTCTTATGCTTGATCAAATATGTTTCTTGTTTGCCAGTGCAAGTTTATATACATACATTTGATAAAATGTAGTAATCATGTAGTTAATACTCACTCAATTAAATCATCTTTACTGATTGTAAGTGTTGCAGTGCTCTGAAACATTCCAGCCTGGCCTGGCTTTGCACCACACACGTCTCAACTGATTGTGATCTTCATGACAACGTTGTGACTTGATTTTTTTGACCCCCACTTTGCCTATAATGTGGCCTGAGCGCTTAGAGTTAATACAAGTCCAGTTTCTTGAAAAGCATTTTTTCAATGTTTATTTGGGTATTTTTTTGAGAGACAGAGCGCGAGCAGGGGAGGGGCAGAGAGAGAGGGAGACACAGAACCCGAAGCAGGCTCCAGGCTCCGAGTTGTCAGCAAAGAGCCCGACGCGGGGCTCGAACCCATGAACTGTGAGATCATGACCTGAGCCGAAGTCAGATGCTCAATCGACTGAGCTGCCCAGGCGCCCCAGTACCAGTCCCAATTTCTTTGGGCAACCGTATACAGGGCTGTTGTGAAAATCAGCGTAAGGGTCGAGTTACATGAGGGATTTGATCCCAACCTGGAAGAGTAGAGTTTGAGGTCAGGGAGAGAGAGAAACAAGATGGCCAGGAGGTCAATGTCAGGTGGTGTTCTTGCCACGGGTTTAAATCCATTAGCTCTTCCTGGGGCGAGATTCACTCTGCTTTTAGAGACGAAAAGGTGGCAGCCGAAACAGCAGATGTTTATCATATAGAGAAATAAATTGGACTTTACTAATGTTTTTGAATTCCCTATGTTCAGGTTGCCTTCTATTGATTATATATGCTCACTGGAATCTTATTAAGTAGGCACTATATTTCCCATTATACCGGGGAGAGAGTGAAAATGGGAAGTGGTGAATTGATCTGCTTAAACTACACGGTAAAAAATAGAGCTGGGATCAAACTCTGATAGCAGGCACTTTGTCGTGTGTATCCTTTGGATTGGTAAACTTTTCACTGAAAAGCAATAGAAGTAAAAAAAGAAAAGAAAAGAACGCAATATAAGTTATCCTAGCATTCATTCATGTATTCAAGCGACATGCATCAGATCAACATTACGGGTCTATTTCGGACAGTTGGCTAGTTGTTGGAAGTGTGGAAAGGAAGCCGTGGCCTCAGTCCTTAGGGAGTTGACAGTTTGTGGGGCAGACGTGTGAAAAGAAAAGCAGCAACAAAAAGGAAAGCCTGATAAACTAAACGCGTACAAGGACACCGGTGGGCACGTTCTTACCCACTGCTGGAGCAGGTGTGAGTTGACCTGAACGGTGGGGGATGTGATCTGGCAAAAAGCTCACCGAATACCTGTGTGTCCCCAGCATCTTGCAGCCCTCCTTGCGTGAGGGCCGTGTAACTTGTTTGGGCCAACGCGGGATGGTTGTGATCGCACACGACAAGAAAGGTGAACTCTGGAAAGATGGGCTTATTTGTAAAACGAAGGGAAAGGGAATACAGAGGTCAGAAATGTGACTTCTCAGTGTGGGAAAAGCGGGCGGCTTTGAATTTACAGATGTCAGAGGTGAGATTTTGAAAGAGCCACCGCCTGATTATATGTCAGAAAGTAAAGAATGAATTACAGGTGCGGCCTTTCCACCAAAGCCCCACAGCCTCTGGGCTGTGGAAGGTAAATTAGGGATGGGCCACGAGGACGAGGAAGTAGAGGGCTCTGAGAGCACCTCTAAGCGAGTCGTGGGCTCGTGGAACAGACTGGAAGCAAACAGATTGGATGTGCACTGAGTTTTGAGGGAGTTTTACTATTAAAGGCGATCAGGAACCCAAGGTAAGTCCGTTGCTGCTCAAAAGCTTTAACCGCTGGGTTCCCTGAACATCCACAAAG
Source organism: Panthera pardus (assembly GCF_024362965.1). Classification (NCBI taxonomy): domain Eukaryota; kingdom Metazoa; phylum Chordata; class Mammalia; order Carnivora; family Felidae; genus Panthera; species Panthera pardus. The sequence continues at coordinate 3,937,157 of NW_026526732.1, forward strand.
AGGAGCAGGGAGGAAGGAAACCACATATCCCCTAAGAGAATGTATTCCCCAAAGGCCACGTCACAGACGCCCAAGGGGACAAAAGGGGACCAAACCAGCGACAAGGATGATGAAGGAGAGCTCTGTCCTGATGCAGCCAGGACTTCACTCTGCTCCTTAGTAGGGGACCCTTGCAAAACCTTCTCTGCAAGGCTACGGAGCAAGGACTTCTTACCCTTTGTATAAATAGCCATTTGTAACTTCTTGTAATTATCCTGGTTCTCGACCGATGGAGAAAGCACTGTGTATCCCGCGGGGACCTTGGCCTTTGAGCTGGATGTAGTGACGGGGTGGGATTTGTCTGCTTTAGAGAGGATGGCGTTGTGCTTTATGAAAAGAAATAAGTGAGCAGAGAGAGAGTGTTAATCAGAGTGTAGACTATGAAAGAGGTATTTATGACAGAAGCTGTGAAGACTCGTATTCTAGGCGGTGAGGCTCCTGGGACACTGGGTCCGCTGCGAACCGAGTTCTTAAACAGAGCCCACCGTTTTGGATATGCAACGCGATTACCACGCCAGCTTTCTTCGGTCTGGCAGTGGATGTTAGGGTCAAGCTGTTATTGTAGCTGAACCTAGTCTATCTTGATTTGCTGCGTTTGCCCTAAAGTGTCGCAAGGAGATTGCTCTGTCTCTCATTCTTTCTTGTTCTCTATCTGTCCTGTCTGTCTATCTATCTGTCTATCATCATCATCATCTGTCATCTAAATATTTATCTATTGATGTTCACTGAATGATACTGTAGAAGAGGCACCATGGTTTCTGAGTCGGGTAGGAATGGTCCTGGTGGTCAAGTCTTTAAGTGGAACACTGCAAAGCAGATGAGAGAAATCGCGCTAAACATGTCCACGTGGCGAAATATACAAAACATGATGTTGGTTGAAAAAAGCAAGTCTCAGGAGAGTACACACAATGGTAGTGCTATTAATATAATTAGAAAATAAAAGCACACACATAATTAAACATGCATTGGTATGAAATTCACTGCTTCTAGGATGTCGATTAACTGTAGGGAAGAGAGGAGGGAGGAACGGGAAGGCTCAGGCTGGCTTCAGTATTTTAGCCGTATCTGTAGTGTTTTCTTTCTTTTAAAAAAGAAGAACATGAAGCAAATATTCTAAGATCTTCATGTAGTTTAATATTGAAAGCGGATTCATAAGCGTTGGTTGTATTATTTTCTATCAGTTGCTACACAATGACAGTTATGCTGACACTTGTTCAGCCCTTATCATAGAGGGGACGCTGGTCTATACACTTTGCCTGTGTTCTTTAATTCTCATGTGATCCTATGAGGTAGGTTACGGTTATTATTCTTATTTTGTAGCTCAGGGAATTATTTAAAATTTTTCAATGTATTCTCTAGAATTTAAATTTCATCCCAGTTTAATATTTTGTGTAGAGCAACAAATGCGATAATTTGTCATGGGGCTGCGGGGTATTCGTGATGGTGTAAGGACAGAACAAAGATGAGCCCGCAGATCTCATTAATACTGTCCATGAGGCACAAGGGACAAAAAGCCCGGTCGACTCTGTGAGTTATTCCTTACCTCATGCTCCCATGAGGGGAGTGGTGATTCTGGGTAGAAGGAGCCGTGTGAGTGAAAGAGCAAATGGATAGGCACTGGCGTGGGCATTGGTGGTGGTGATGGCTGTGGGGTGTGTGCGTGTGTGTGTGTGTGTGTGTGTGTGTGTATCTCCTGACACTGGGGGCTGGTGGTTCTGGAAAACGAAAGGATGGAGTCAAATAAGACTGTTCAGAAAAGTGTTGTGGGAGGTGGGACTGGAGAGAAGGATGCCAGGAGGAGACTGCTGTGGGAGTCCAGGCTGGAGGTGATGTGAGTCTGAGCCGTGGGGGTGGCAGTGAGGACACGAGAGGGACCAAATGCGAGGGGTCTAAGTCGGTGGGAGGGACCGGATGAGGAAACCAAGGGGTACAGGATTCCGAGGTGACTCCCGGGTTTCTGGCTTGGATGGCAACTCAGATGCTGCTGTCCTTCACTAAGACAGGGAACACAGGGTAAAGGTTAGTTCATCTGGGGACATACGAAGCTTACCGTCTCTGGGGAATTACATCCAGAGGGAGACGTCTGGCGGAGCTGAGCCTGTGGCCCGGGTGCTGGGAGGAGACAGACCCTGGGGAGTGAGCAGGGGGTGGAAGCAGAATCCAGAGGATGAGGGGAACCGCCTTGGAGGGTCTCCAGAGGGAGGAGGAGGTGAACAGGGCTGGAGCCCGGAGCCTGGAGTCCCGGGAGTCAGGACAGAAGGAGAGGACCGAGCAGGGGGAAGACAGGGCTCCCAGGCCCAGGTGTACAGGAGAGCAGGTGCAGGGGGGGCTCGGGTTGAAGTGAGCCCACGGGTAACACACCTGGAAGCTGGGAGTGAATGCCCGTGAGTTACGACGGTGACTGTGGAGGTGAAGCGGGTGCGGAGCAGGAGGGCCGGTAAGTTTCAAGGCCGGGTGTCTCTTGCAGGTGCTGACTTAGGGGTGGTCCCGTCGGTTCCCAGCTTTCCTCTCCCTGCCGGGCTGCGCTCACTCTGGGCTGCCCCCCGCACCCTCAGAGGCCTTTCTGGGTTCTGACGTGAGAGCAGTGTGCAGGACCTCCCTCCCTTCCCTCTAACCCAGAATTCTGGGTTCTTCTGGACTTCCTCCCCTGCCAGGTGCTGTGTCTCGTGTTTGAGCAGCTGGCCGTTCGCCACGTTGCCATAAATGGCCTCGAGCCCTCACATCTGCTGATAAGGGGAATGTTCATCCTTTAATGTTTGCGGGCCCTGCCCCCAGGCTCCCAGCGAAGCTGAGCTCTTACCAAGGTCACAACGACTTCAGCAAACTTCAAAGCGCGGGCTCTGTTTCTGCCCCGAGCTCGCATCGGACATCTGCTTTGTTAGCAAGTGGCCTCAAAGAAACATTTCAAACTAGAGAGTAAAAATCTCCCTGGGTTCCCAAGCCGGGAAGCCTGTGACCTTGCCCGTCCGGCAAGCGTGAGATCAATTTTCTGCAGTTTTCTGGAATGGCCTTGCTGCTGAGGGTTCCTAATTCTTGATGGCACAAAAACATACACAGTCCTGTCTCACACGTTCCTTCGCTCTCTTCTTCGTGAAGATTGTGTATCCCCGGCAGGTGTCCTCGCTTGGGCTCTGATAAAACTCTCTTATATCATGCAGGGTTATGAACCGTAATCACCGTATTGTACATTATAGCCAGAATTTACTCATCTTGTAACTGTACATTTGCCCCCTTTGACCCTTACCTCCCCTTTTCCTTCACCCCACCCCCACCCCGGTAGCCAGCATTCCATTCTCCTTATGACGTGAGCTTTTCTAGATTCCACGCATAAGTGAGACCACAAAGTATTAGTCTCTCTCTCTCTGACTTATTTTACTTAGCATAATGCCCTCAAGTTCATCCACATTGTCCCAAATGGCAGGGTTTCCTTCTTCCTCGTGGCTGAGTAATATTTCATTATATATATATATATATATACCCAAATGGACACATATATACACATCTATAGAACATAAAAAATATGTTATGTGTGCATATGTTTTACTTTTATATACGATGTACATATTATATAATGTAATATAATATATAATTATATATAACATACATATATAATGGAGTATATACAGATGTGTGACATATATAAAAATTGTGTATTTATATATTTTATTTACATATGTATATATCTCCATCATTCATTCCATTCATTTCTTGACTTTCAGTCTGTTTCCATATCTTGACTACGTGAATAATGCTGTAATGAGCATGGGTGTGTAGATATCTCTGACCTACTAATTTCAGTTTTTTCGGATTTATAGCCAGAATCGGAATTTCTGGATCATATGGCAGTTCTATGTTTAATGTTTCTGAGGAATCTCCATACTGTTTTCTGCAGTGGCTTCACCATTTGCCCCACTCCCACCAACGGTTCGTAAGGGTTCCCTTTTCTCCACTTCTTTGACAACACTTAGTAGGTCTTTTTTTCAAACCGAGGTAAACAGTTGACATGCAATGTTATGTGAGTTTCAACACAGTGACTGGACGGTCCTATATATTACTCAATGCTTACCGCAGCGAGTGTAGCCACCAGAGGAGGCTGTTGCAATGATATTGACTCTATGCCCTCTGCTGTACTTTTCGTCTCCGTGACTCATTTATTTTAGAGCCAGAAGTTTGTACTTCATGCCCTCCTCCGCCCCCACCCCTTTTTCTTCTTGCAGCCACCAGTTCTCTGTATTTATGAGTCCTTTGGTTTTTTTTCAGATTTGCTTGTTTTGTTTTTCAGATTTCACATAGAAGTGAAATCATGTGGTATAGAAAACAAAAACACTAACTCGAAAATATATGCGCACTCTTCTGTTTATTGCAGCGTTCAGAGCTCTGCCCATTTTTAAATTGGACTGTTTGTTATTTTGCTGTTGAGTGAAAGGAGTTCTTTACATAGTTTAGATGCTAACGCTTATCTGATACGTGATTTGCAGATATTTTCTCTCTTTCAGTAGGTTGTCTTTCCATTTAGTTGTTGGTTTCTTTTGCTGTGCAGAAGCTTCTCAGTTTGATGTAGTCCCATTTATTAATTTTCATTTTTGTGGTTGATGCTTTTGATGTCTTAGCCAAAAATAAAATCGTTGCCAAGACCCATGTTAAGTTGCTTTCCCCCGCCGCCCCCGTTTTCTTCCAGGAGTTTTCCAGAACTCAGTCTTTAAGTCTTTAATCCATTTCGAGTTAACTTTCATGAGTTATGTAAGGTAGGTGTCCAATTTCTTTCTTCTGCACACGATTATCCATTTTCCTGACACCGTTTATTGCAGACCCTCTCCTTTATCAGTCGAGTCTTCCTGGCTCCCTTGTCAAATGTGAGTGGATTGTACATGTGGACGTTTATTTCCGGGACCTCGATTCTTTCTGTTGGTCTACGTGTCTATTTTAATGCCAGTATCACACTGTTTGATTATAGCTTTGTAGTTGATAAAGGAAGTTTTCCACTTTTCATGTTTGTGGACTCTGCTCCTGGGCTCCCAGGGAAGCGGTACTTTAACATTTACCAAGGTCAGAATGACTCGGCAAAACCTCAAAGCATGGGCTCTATTTCTGCCCCAAGCACACACGATACCACTGCTTTGTTAAAGAAAATGACCAAAAAGGAGCATTCTGAACACAAAAGATAAGAAAAAGGAAGAAACTTCCCTGGTTCTCATAAGATTAAAGTCATACGGCCCTGAACATACCTGAAGGGTAAGATAAGGTCTGCAACTTTCTGCAATGTCCTTTGTTTTTGATTTGTCACTTTTTAATGTAAACAAAGTATATGACCCTACCCCAAATATTCCTTTCCCAGAGTGCTCTCTTCTTTGTGAAGATGGTGTATCCTGGAAGGCCGTCCTAACTTGGGCTCAGATAAAACTCTCTTCGTTTCTTTTAGACATTCTAGAAGTTTTGTTTATTTTATGTTAACCTAGTGTAATTTGAAATCAGAAAGAATAATGCCTCCAGCTTTGTTCTTTCTCGGGATTGTTTTCGCTATTCGGGTTTTTTTGTGGTTCTATAGAAATTGTAGGATTGTTTTTCTATTTCTGTGAAAAACGCCATTAGAATTGTGATGGGGATTACATTGAATATATAGATGGTTTTGAGCAGTATGGTAATTTAAAAAAAAATTCAAGTTTATTTATTTCTTTTGAGGGAGAGAGAGTGGAGCCCGACGTGGGGCTCGATCCCTCGAACAGGGAGATCATGACCTGAGCCGAAAGCAAGAGTCAGATGTTCCACCGACTGAGCCACCCAGGCACCCCGATTTTTACTCAAGCTTTTAAAAATATTTCATTTTCTTTGCTTATTAACAAGAGCGAGCATCTTGAACTAGACTTACCTCTTTTTTTCCCCCTTCTGTGTGTTCTCTGGCATGTAGCAAATATTTAGTAACTATTTTTTTTAATGTTTTATTATTTATTTTTGGGAGAGAGAGTGAGAGCGGGCGGGGGGAGGGCAGAGAGAGAGGGAGGCACATCAGTAGCTATTTTTAATTGCTTATTGACTACCCAATTATGTCACGACCATTTGTTGTATGCGTTTTTCATCTTAATTCTGTGCAATGGGCCCACGGTACCTTGTGTTGCATTGAGCAAGTACAAAGCATTGATTTCTATTTGGAAGAAGAGAGTTCACACAATTGGATTCCGAGTTCTAAGTAATCATGAATCTATTCACCTGTCAGGAATATACAAGATGTTTAGTATTAGTGCTACTTTGTTTCTCCAAGTAAAACAACAAGAAAGTTGAAATTATGTTGTTTGTAATAAAAAAAGGTCTTCGTTTTTTTCTAAAGCATATGCCTGCCTTAGTTTGGTTATGAGGTCCGTAGGGATATGCTAGTTTCTATCATAACAAATCAGTCTTTTTGTTCAGGTAGTTGTTGAATGGCACTTGATGGCATCTTTAATTTGGGCCTGTCCGCTTGTCAAGAGTTGCCAGATTCTAAATTTTGTTAATGTTTATTTATTTTTGAGAGAGAGGGAGAGACAGAATGAGCAGGGGAGGGGCAGAGAGAGGGGGAGACACAGAATCCCAAGCAGGCTCCGGGATCCGAGCTGCCAGCACGGAGCTCGACGCGGGGCTCGAACCCACGAACTGCGAGATCGTGACCTGAGCAGAAGCCGGACGCTCAGCCGACTGAGCCCCCCGGGCGCCCCTCGGAGTTGGGCATCTGAAAGGACCACGTGCTTTCACTTCGACGGTCTGTGGGCTGATGTTTGAGTCTGTGTGCGAGGCACCATGGTGGGGGTGCACAGACACCGGGGAGCCGTGCAGGGGGCTTGCTGCTGGAGACCATGAAGCCTGAGAGTCTGTCGTGGCCGCGAGTGTGGACAGTGTTAACGGGCAATATGTATTCCACACACAACACCCTCCTGCTTTCTTTCTAAACCCGATGACAGTTGGCTCTGAAAGCCCCAAGCCCCGGAAGGAAAGGATAACTTACACCGCTCGGTATCACCCTTCTTCTCTCCAGCTCCTCTCTGGTGGGCACAGAAGTCCTGGGGGTGCTTTTTCTCTAGAAACTGACCAGATCGTTTTGAAATGTATGTGGAAAGGACCGAGAGGCAGGCACTCCACTCACCTGCCTTCGAAACTTCCCATAAAGTTCATCAAGAGTGTGCGGTATTGGTAAAACGATAGGAAGAGACCAGAAACAGACTCACACGGTCAGACGTTTTTGAGGAAGAGGGTAACGCAACCCCACAGGGAAGGAAAAGTGTCCTCAGCGCACGTTGCCAGAGGAACCGTGTGCGCGTAAGGGAGGTGAGAGCGGCCTCAGGCTCTGCTTCTTGGGGTCCATGAAAACCCACGAGAGCTGCGCCCACACCTTACAGAAACACCAGAGCAATAAAGCTGCCAGAGGGCCACCAGGAGAATGTCCCCAGGGAGCTGGGGGGCCAAAGATGGTTCCTGGGAAGGACCGAAACCACGAAACCAAAAACCAAGTGCGATGGGGCGTTCTGGGGTGGGATCCTGGCACAGAAAACGGACAGTAGGAGAAAAACCGGTGAAATCTAATCCAAGCTGGCAGTCGAGAGGGGCGCCTGGGTGGCTCGGTAGGCTAAGCATCTGACTTGGGCTCAGGTCAGGATCTCACGCTTCATGGGGTTCGAGCCCTGCGTTGGGCTCCGTGTCTCCCTCTCTCTCTGCCCCTCCCCCGCTGGTGCTCTGTCTCTCTGTGTCTCAAAAATAAAAAATACAAACATGAAAAAAATTCAAGTTATTCCAAAATAACTTGAGAGAGAGAGAGAGAGAGAGAGAGAGTGCAAGTAGGGGAGAGGGGTAGAAGGAGGTAGAGAGAGAGAGAGAAAATCTTTTTTTAATTTTTTTAACGTTTATTTATTTTTGAGAGAGACATAGCATGAGCAGAGGAGGGGCAGAGAGAGAGAGGGAGACACAGAATCAGAAGCAGTTTCTGGGCTCTGAGCAGTCAGCACAGAGCCCGATGTGGGGCTCGAACTCACAAACTGTGAGATCATGACCTGAGCTGAAGTCGGACACTCAACCGACCGAGCCACCCAGGCGCCCCGATGTTTATTTATTCTTGAGAGAGAGACAGAGTGTGAGCATGGGAGGGGCAGAGAGAGAGGGAGACACAGAATCCGAAGCAGGCTCCAGGCTCCAAGCTGTCAGCACAGAGCCCGACACGGGGCTCGAACTCACAAACTGTGAGATCATGACCTGAGCTGGTCAGCTCAGCTTAACCGACTGAGCCCCCCAGGCGCCCCAAGAGAGCAAGAATCTTAAGCATGTTCTGTGCTCAGGGCGGAGTCCAACACGGGGCTCGATGACCCAAGGGATCATGACCTAAGCTGAAATCAAGAGTCCTATGCTCAACTCAGTGAGCCCCCCAGGCGCCCCAAAGACATATTATTTTAAATGTCCAGCAGCCCGGAGGTGGGCAGTCCCAGAACTGGCCCAGTGGCCACATAGCACCTTCCAGTATCCAGTATCCAGAACCAGCGCCCTCCCTTCCCTGGTTCTGCCATCCTAGGATTTGGGCCTGATATTTAGACTTCTTCCCTGATGGGTCAAGGGCCAAGGAAGAGAGTAGTTTGTGTCGCTCCTTGCTTTTACAGGGAAGAGAAACTTTCCCGGGGGCTGTCATCAGCCTTCCCCCCGGATCTCGTACTACAGGAAGGAGGCACGCTCAAATTAGGATAATCTCGGAACAGTTTACTTACAGAGAACTGTTTTCCGAGGTGCTGCAGTGGGGGACCCACAAGGGCCAGGGCAGTAACCCACACCTCGTCCTTTTGCTGGAGTGTCGGCATACCTGGGCCAGAGGACTGAGCGGTGGGGAGCAGTCCTGGACCCCTAAAGGAGGGCAGCATGTAGGAGAGGCCACCTGCAGAGGGCAGAGGCGCAGCAACCCCGGGGGTGATCTCCGGGGAAAGGGTCAGTTCCATGCTGTGGCCTCACGGTTCATGCTGGGGGCTCCAGTGGGGCCCGTCCCCAGCAGACCCGCCCTGGTCAAGTGCAGATAGGGCTTGCCTCTCCAGGGCAGGCCAGAGAAGGAAGGACGGTGGAGCCCAAGGGGCTCACGGGAGGCATGTGGAACAGCTGGGAAACAGAACCTGGCGTTTCCAGCCCAGATGTGGGAGCCGGGGGCGCTCTGTGGGCCCGAAGCGGTGGCCCCAGGGCTCCCAGCCCCGACTGCACGAGCTGCTCTACGTGTCTGTGTGTTTCTCCGCCTGGGAAACCGCAGTGATGATCATCCCCCTTCATGTAATTAATTATCTGGGGATTAAATGGGGGAAATCAAGCTTAAGCATTTAACATACTGTCTGGACCGTAGGAAATAGTCCATGTCAGCTCGTATTAGCATGACTTTTATTATGTCTCTTTCCTAACCCCATTCCCTTTCCCCGTGCCCTGAACTTGGACTCCTCGTTGCCTTGGGATGTGCTAACAGCCGTGTGTGGCCGTACTTTTCCAGGTCTGCTCCTTAACCAGCAGCATCAGTGTCCCTGGGAACGTGTTGGGAAGGGCCATTCTCAAATCCACTCCCAACGTACTGCATCAGAAGCTCCGGGGCTGGGGCCCCAGGGACTGACTCTCCAGGCACAGTGGGAGGTGGCATCAGTCAGAGGGGACATCGGGGTGGGGGGCGGGGGGGTTGATGTTTCGAATGTCGCTGGACCGTTGAAGACAGGTCTGTGCGTGTGGTGAGAGGGGCGGCGCTAGAATGAAACGAGACTCGGGAAAAGCCAAGAATCCCTGGGGAATCCGGAACCTACTGTGGCGGGGGGGGGTGGGAGACAGTCCTCCAAAGTCCTAGAATCCCTGGGAGGAAGTGTGAGGAGGGGCGGGTGAGTCAACACAGGAGGGCAGGTGTGACTGTGATCCCAGCACTCTTACCCAGCACATGAGGTACTAGTTACTAGGTGGGAACGACACTGGACAATGAAGTTCCTGGTAGTCTGAGTTGCAGTGGATTCTGTCATGACACCATCTCGCTTGCCGGCCGCTTCGTGTTTTGTTTTGGAAATGAAGGAGGGGGGCTGAGGTTAGGTATTAAGTCTGCTCCCGCCCCCACCCCATAACACCGCCTGTGTGCAAGCTGGAGAAAAAGGTGGGGATGTATTTTCTAAGGAATTCCGTGCATTTTCTATGTACATTAGAGCCAAAGTTAGAGATCAAGTCACATAACCTGCAAACTCTAGTTACACATAGAAGTATTGTAAGTATTGCATGGACGTTTTTAGTATTTAGCGTTTCTGGACACTTTTTAGCTCATTAAAGAAATGCTGCTTTTCTTGGGGCGCCTGCGTGGCTCATTCAGTGAAACGTTCAGCTCTCGATCTCAGCTCAGGTCATGATCTCACGGCTCGTGGCATCGAACCCCGTGCCAGGCGCTGCACTGACAGTAAGGAGGCTGCTTGGGAGTCTCTCTCTCTCCCTCTCTCTCCGCCCCTCCCTTGCTTGCGCTCTCTCTCTCATAATAAACTTAAAAAATAAATACATAAGAGGAGAGAACAAGCACCTGCCAGTGATCTTTGTTTCTCTTGCTACTTTACTAGCTTTGATGAGAATTTGTGTTTTCTTTAAAGGATAGAACTCTTTTCAAGGGGTAGCAAGCAACTTACATTAGTAGCACTTAAAAAGAGGATCTCCTATTGGCATGTTTTATAGGTAAATCCAGGCACGTAGCTGGCCCCAGGCTGGTGACAGGGGTAGGTGGTGGATGGCAGGTTTTGGGGTGTTTGGGGACCCAAGGGCCCGGGCAATGTTCTCTTTATAGATCCTCAAGATTATTCCCCTGGCTTCTCCACTATCTCCACATTATTCTTTGCATTAAAAGCAGTGATTTAAAATCCTAACGGCAGGGACAGTCTATTTACCTTTATAAATCGTTATTTTATTTTTTCATAGACGGTATGTTTTAGAGTAGCTTTAGCTTACAGCAAAATTGAGCAGAAAGGACAGAGATTTCCCCTGTCATCTCTGCCCCCACCAGCGTGTAATGACATATCACCACTTTAACATCGTACAGAATAGGATTAGTGCCCGAAAAACCCGTGCTCTGCATACGCATCCCTCCCCCAGCCACCTCTGACAACCACCGATATTTTCACGGCCTCCGTAGTTTTGCCTTTTCCAAAATGTCGTACGGTTGGAATCCTACTGTATGTGGCCTTTTCAGCTTTGCCTCTTTCGCTGAGTTATATGCATTTATGTTTCCTCTATGCCTTTTCGTGGACTGAGAGCGCGTGCCTTTTCGGCGCTGAATAATATTCCACGGTTTGGAGTTACCGCAGTTCCTTTATCCACTCACCTGTGAAGGACATGTCGGTTTGGGCAATGGCGAGCAAAGCTGCTACAAACCTGCTGTAATATGCAGGTTTTGGCGTGGACGTGAGCCTTCGACTAATTTGGGTTAATACTAAGGAGTGTGGCGGGAGCATTTGCACGAGCGTATTTCGTTTCGAAAAGAACTCCGAGACTGCCTTCCAAGTGGCTGCTCAATCCTGCATGCACACCAACAGTAAGGGGAGTTCTGTGGCTCCACGGCTCTGCCAGCGTTTGGCGTTCCCAGGGTCCTGGGCTTTGGTCATTCCGATAGGCGCAAAGTGGTGCCTCCTTGTTCTCATTTGCATTTCCCCGACGGCACACGATATGGGGCATCTTTTCATCCGTGGTTTGCCATCTGTACGTCTTCCTTGGTGAGGTGTGTGTTCAGATCTTTTGCCCATTTTGTAATCGGCTTGTTCATATTTCCTCATTGCTGAGTTTTAAGAGCTCTTTGCATGTTTCGGACGACAGTCCTGCATCAGATGTGTCTTTTGCAAAACTCAGGTCTCAGTCAATGGCTTGCCTTCCCATTCCCTTGACAGTAATTCACTTGTAACCTGAAATTAAACTCTCTTGACAATCTTTGAAAAATGGATTGAGCAACTAACAGATTTTTCACTCACTCTTACATTCCCCTGGTTTAGAAATGAGGGCGTTGAGCTTTTCTGGAGGGGGAAGGGTAAAACTTCAGAATGTATATTATTTTCTGAGAGTGTGTGTTTTGCTATTATTATAAAAGTAATATTGGGGCACCTGGGTGGCTCAGTTGGTTAAGCACCCAACTTCTCAGCTCAGCTCATGATCTCCTGGTTCGCGAGTTCGAGCCCCACGTCGGGCTCTGTGCTGACAGCTCAGAGCCTGGAGCCTGCTCTGAATTCTGTGCCTCTCTCTCTTTCTGCCCCTCCCCTGTTCACACTCTGTCCCTCTCTCTCCCTCTCTCAAAAATAAAATAAACATTAAAAACAATTTAAAAAAAGTAATATTGGCTCCTTTTAGAAATTTTGGGGGGTTAGAAATTTTGGGGGGTTAGAAATTTTGGGGGTTAGAAATTTTGGGGGGTTAGAAATTTTGGGGGTTAGAAATTTTGGGGGGTTAGAAATTTTGGGGGGTTAGAAATTTTGGGGGTTAGAAATTTTGGGGGTTTAGAAATTTTGGGGGGTTAGAAATTTTGGGGGGTGCCTGGGTGACTCAGTCGGTTGAGCATCCAGCCTCTCCAACCTCAGGTCGTGATCTCACAGTTCGTGAGTTTCAGCCCCACATTGGGCTCTGCACTGACAGCTTGGAGCCTGGAGCCTGCCTCGGATTCCGTGCCTCCCTCTCTCTGCTTTTCCCCCGCTCGTGCTGTCTCTCTTTCTCATAAATAAATAAACTTAAAAAATTAAAAAAAAAAGGAAATTTTGGAAAACACTCGGCGGTGTAGAAAAGTAGGAAAATGTCTATAATTCTGTGCACTCAGAGCTGTTGATGTTCGTACTTTGGCATGGTTACTGATTCCTGCCAATGTCTTCTTCTTTTTCCAGTTCTTTACACATTTCTTTTACAAAAATAAATTATCTGGCCCCTTTCGCTGAAATTATTGTTCAGTGTCTTCCCTTGCTACCTCTTTTCCATAATAGGCAACTTTTTAGCACCATTTATTAGATAATCCTTTCATAAGAAAAAAATACAGCTTTTCATAACACTACATGCACACACATGAAACAGAAACACAGGTTTGATCAGACCAGACGGCTCTAAAACTTCCCTTCCAATTCCACGTGTCTGTGCATTGTTAATCCAGGCTCTAATTTAGAGATTAAGAATGAAAAAGCAATTAGATGAAGGGATTTGTCCAAGATTCCACATCAAGTCGAGGGGATAATTAGAACTGAGACTGAGATCACCTCATCTTTCAGACCGTGCTTTCCGTGCCCTGTCAGTCTCTAAGAAGGAGATGTACCACGTGGTATTTTCCCAAAATAACTCATTTTCTTTTTTGAGCGTCTAGTGGGGCTTGTGCGTATATAGACATAGTGAAGCCTTGATCTGGATCCCGAGGGTTTCTCTCATCTCTGTGATGCGGGAAACATAAAAAGAACAGGAGGGATAGGCAGTGAAGGGAATTGGGAAAATGTTCGAGGGTAAAGCATTAATAGTAGCAGAATAGAAGTGTCTTGACACCAAAGTATTTCTAGATGATGTTTAAAATTGCATGGAATCTAGCAAAACTTAAAGGCAACCGACAGAATGGGAAAAGATATTTGCAAATGGCATATCAGATAAAGGGTTGGCATCCAAAATCTGTAGAGAATTTATCAAACTCAACACCCAAAAAACAAAACAAATAATCCAGTGAAGAAATGGGCAAAAGACGTGAATAGACACTTCTCCAAAGAAGACATCCAGATGGTCAACCGACACATGAAAAGATGCTCAACCTCACTCATCATCAGGGAAATACAAATCAAAACCACAATGAGATACCACCTGACAGCTGGCAGAATGGCTCACATGAACAACTCAGGCAACAACAGATGTTGGCAAGGATGCGAAGAGAGAGGATCTCTTTTGCACTGCTGGTGGGAATGCAAGCTGGTGCAGCCACTCTGGAAAACAGTATGGAGGTTCCTCAAAAAACTAAAAATAAAACTACCCTACAACCCAGCAATTGCCCTACGAGGCATTTATCCAAGGGATACAGGTGTGCTGTTTTGAAGGGGCACATGCACCCCCCATGTTTGTAGCAGCACTATCGACAATAGCCAAAGTATGGAAAGAGCCCAAATGTCCATCGATGGATGAATGGATAAAGAAGACATGATACACACACACACACACACACACACACACACGCACACACACACACACATATATATATACACACACACCATGGATTATTACTTGGCAATGAGAAAGAATGAAATCTTGCCATTTGCAACTACATGGATGGAACTGGAGCGTATTATGCTAAGTGAAATTAGTCAGAGAAAGACAAAAATCATATGACTTCACTCATATGAGGACTTTAAGAGACAAAACAGATGAACATAAGGGAAGGGAAACAAAAATAATATAAAACCAGGGAGGGGGACAAAACAGAAGAGACTCAGAGAACAAACTGAGAGTTGCTGGAGGGGGTGTGGGAGGGGGGATGGGCTAAATGGGGGAAGGACATCAAGGAACCTACTCCTAAAATCATTGTTGCACTAGATGCTAACTAATTTGGATGTAAATTTTAAAAAATAAAAAATAAAATTAAAAAACATTGCGTGGAATCTCAGAAGGGTCCTGTGCCTTTAATAATGTTTTATCACAAAGGATACTTTGTCACTAGGTCAAATGTACCCAATTCTATGTAATTCTCTTAAAGAATTGTGAAACATATCCATGGACATATATAATGCTAATAAAAGACACTGACCAAATTAACAGAATGAGTGAAACAGCAATAACTTTAATCAGACACGATTGCCTTTTTGGGGGAATTATTTTTATAATCTTAATTCACTTGAACTTGCAGTTAATGAGCACATTGTTATGGTCAGTTAGTGAGCACATTTAAACTTATTTAGGATATATCTTTATCTTCAGAATGCTGAATATCTTAACTTGGATTTGGTCCCATATTCTAATTTGCTTTAGATTCATTCGTAAATGTAACAATAAATTCTAAAGAGGAACATTTTTGCAAGACTAAACTATAATTTTTCATAGTCTCCCTTTATTGTTATTGTAGAGACCAGATCTAAAATTACCACTTTATCATCTGAGTTTGCTCGGCTTTAGTGCTCGGTTCAGCCTTCTGGTTATTATATCTAAATGAGTATTATGTTTTATGTTCAAATATGTATAAATCTCTTGAATCTAATTCTTATAAATGTGCATTTACTGGGGCGCCTGGGTGGCTCAGATGGTTAAGCATCCAACTCTTGGTTCCGGCTCAGGTCATGATCTTGCGGTTCGTGGGTTCGAGCCCCCGCATGGGGCTCTGCGTCTCCCTCTCTCTCTGCCCCTCCCCTACTCATGCTCTGTCTCTCTCTCTCAAAATAAATAAACATTAAAAAAAAATACTGACTCTCTCTTTCTCTCTCTCTCCCTCTGCCCCTCCCCCCCCCAATAAAGTGTGAGTGACCTCAAGAACTGTTGAAGCTGTTCCAGTGACATGCCATTTCTCCCGTGCTTTCTGCTTGCCAAGTTTAATAGGAGAATTTTAACCCCGAGATGGGTTACCAGATTCTGCTCTCAGGTGCGTTGTAGATTTGCTCTCGTCTTTCTTGCCAGGAACAGTGAGTCAGGGCGCTCGGAGACTGTCCTGAGCGGCCAGCAGTCATTGGGTAAAGGGCACCCAGTGAAAGGAGGGATGTTCTCGTGCAGGTGGGCTTTTTCTTGCAGCTTCCGGAGCCCCACGGGGGCAGGGCCGAGAGGGGCCCCGAGAAACCAGGCGGACCCAGGCCTGGGCGCAGGGAGGAGCCCTCCCCGCAGGACGCTGCCCTGCGCCCTTCCCGGCCCTGCCCTGCGGGCTCTCCTCCACCGGCTGGGGGACCGGGCCTCACGGGAGCCATGCCGGCAGGTCTCAAGGAGCACTCTTCGTCTTGCAGCTTTCCTCCTCCCCAGCAAACGTGCCTGGAAAAGGGGTGTCGTGCCATCGCCGGCCACCCGCCTCACTTCTGGTCAAAGGGGCTGCCCCAGACGTCTGCCAGGCGCTGGCCTGCCACCGTTCTGGCTGACGTGGGTGAGCCTTCCTGCTTAGTGCCCTGTCCGTCCTATGTCACTGCCCCCTTCACCAGCACCCCTTGCCCCGGGCCTCCCCACGGTCACATCGTCTGCAATTGACAGGGACGGTTTCCCAGCCTAGAACAGCCTGGCCTTTCTTCTGGCTGCATTAAGTAAGATTCAGAGCTAAGACCAGCTCAGATGTTCACCTTGTCCCGAAGGCGGACTTTGCTGTCCCTGAGTGGTCCTGTGGCCCCTCCTGTGCATGTATCATCACAGATATGGTAGTTTTCTTTTCTTTTCTTACTTTTATTTATTTTGAGAGAGACAGAGAGAACAGGTGTGAGTGGCAAAGGGGCAGAGAGAGGGAGAGAGAGAGAATCCCAAGCAGGCTCTGCACCCTGAACTCACAAACCCTGGGATCATGACCTGAGCCAAAACCCAGAGTCAGACACTCAACTGACTGAGCCATGCAGGCGCCCCTCTTTTTCTTTTTTTATAAATGTTTATTCATTTTTGAGAGAGAGAAAGACTGGGGCAGGGCAGAGAAGGGGAGACGGAGGATCCCAAGCGGGCTAGGATCTGTTAGCACAGAGCCTGATGTGAGGCTAGAACTTAGGAACAGTGAGATCGTGACCTGAGCTGAATTGTATGCTTAACCGACTGAGCCACCCAGGTGCCCCTATGGTAATTTTCTGTTGATGAATCAGTGTCCCCCAGAAAGAGGGGTTTGATTCCTGAAGGAAGACGCCATAAGTTACATCAGCACCTTCAAAACCTTCATAATGTTTGATGCGTTTTAGTGACTATCTGGGTTGAATCACCTCCTCCCAGAAGATGCTGGAATTCTAAGACCCAGAACCTCAGATGTGTGTGACCTTACCTGGACATGAGGTCTTGGCAGAAGTTGAGATCATATCAGAGTAGGTGGGTCCTCACCCACGGCAGCTGGTGTCTCTCTGAATGGGGAATGTGGACACAGAGGCACCCATGGAGAACACCGTGGAAGGTGGAGTTCTGCCACCAGCCCGGGAGCCTCCAGCAGCAGGGCGGGCGGCCCGGATCTGCCTGCTCCTTCAGAGGGAGCACGGCCCTGCCGATGCCCGGATCCCAGGCTCGCAGCTTCCAGAACCAGAAGGCAGTAAATTTCTGCTGGTGAAGACACCCCGACCGTGGTGCTTTGCTACAGCAGCTGTAGGGAGCAGACACCGTGAGGCCCCCCCGTACATCTGCTGCGTGACCTGGGGACAAGTGAACGGGCAGGTAACCTTAACCTCAGTAATGAGCTCCACCCCCAATGCCAGGTACACTCAAGGGCCGGGGGAAAGCTGGCTTAGCATTGGGCTATGTCGGGGGATGCAAATCTAGACCACTCTGGCTTCGCATAAATATTGGGCGTGACCTTTGGCATGTGAATTCAGACCCCTCATTTTTAGTTGAGAAAATGATCTTTGAACCAGGTCATCTAGATTTCTTATTGTCTGCTCGAACAGGAATTGATCTCGGACTTTTCTGGAATGCAAGCACTCTCTTAAGTGATTGCATATTTAAGATCTATTTCGAGGTAATTATTTGCTTCACTGTATTTTCCATTTCATGTCCTCTCGGTTCATTGAAAATAATTCAAATTTTCCCTCTCTCCGGACAATGCTTCGTTACACATTTTCCTGTACTTTCAATACGTACCGAACTCACGTTCTTGGCAGAAATGAGAAAATGTGCCAGAATTCTCTTGAGGTAGTAAAGTGAAATGGCCTCTATTGATTTTTCCAATCTCAAGGACTTTGCCCACAAATAAAATTGGTTTATGCTCTTGTAAAATGGCCGAACGTTTATTAACCTAATTGTTTCAGGAACCTAGCTATTAGCTTATTCTTTCTTAGAGTGTCACCCTTTACATTTGTAGTAAGCCTATTGGGCTATTTCCTTTGTTCACGTGTAAGATTTAGGGCGTGATTTTTTTCATCCCCCTGCCTGGTCTAAATTGCACACTTTCAAGCTGCCTTAGCGTGCGCAGAAGCATGGCTTTGAGAGCTAAGGTGATTCTCACTGGCCCACGATCCACAAGATTTCAAAGAACCTCAAGTGTTTGAGGACAGCATTCCATCACTGAGGCAGAAGCTGATACGGGTGATCTTTCGGTCCCCGCTGTGTGTCCTGCTGGGAAGGGACAGGGATCTTGGTGTGGTGGAAGCTGTGTTAGTGCCTTGACTTCCTCCGGCTTCCTTCTTTCTCTTCCTTTCAAGATGGGAGGTAGTCGTAACTCGGGATAACTATTGAGAGAATCAAGTCCCCTGAGCTCCTTGTACTGGAGACCCCAGTGACCACCGCAGTCCCCTTCTGAGGGAATCCCACACCTTCCACGGTGGGCAGATTACCAGACGCCAGCCCTCAATGGGACGGACACCTGAGTCCTAGGATGATTGCCCAATGGAAGGCATATCGCAGGCCTGCTTGGGCATCTGGGACACCTGGGGAGACCGAGGCTCCGAACGATCCCACCGAGGAGTGTGGAGGTTGGGGAAGTCCTTGCTCAGTCCCATCCTTCCCTGGTTCAGGGTTGCTCCTGAGTGTGGCTCACCAGGCCGGCGCCCCTGCACGAGCCAGCGGGCCTCCGTGGCCAAAGAAAGACCTCTGGAGAGAAGCACCGGGACTCGGGAGTCGAGCCTGGAGACTGCCCACCAGGCTGCAGTGACATCCAGGGTGGGGGGAGGGACCGTGGGTGGCAGGGACTGTCAGGCTGCGACAGTGAAGAGAGAACACCCATCAGAAGCAGGACAGAGACCACACGGCGCGTCTGTGCGGACAAGCTGAGCTGAGCTGTGCCACTCGGCCCCTGGGGGCTGAGACTCACTCCGTGTCCCCCCCAGGGATACCAGCCTTGCGCGTCCCAGCTCCGGCCTGTGGCATCCCCGTAAGACCTCTCCTGCCAGCGTGATTAGACTTCTCCTCGTCACAGAGCTCTAACCAGAGCGTTTTTATGATGTCATGCACTCACGCATTTATTCCACACACTCGATCGGGTACTGAGTTTCCCCTGCCGGCCAGGGCTGGGGAGACAGACGAATACAATCGTCTGGACTCGCTTACACTTTGCGGAGCCGTTTGAACTGAAACCGGTTATCATTCCCCAAAAAGGGGACTGGGAGATGTTAATACACAGAGAAACGTTTTCATACGTGTTTGGAATCCAGATTTGTATATTCCCCGCCTTGGAAAGGGGCACATCTGGAGAAAAATGTATCTATTGCTCGAGAGCAGACAGCAATGCAACTTGATCTTATCTCCTCGGGGCAGCTCAGCTTGGCCTTGTCACCTGCCTGCCGCGGGCTGGGGGCCGGGCGCAGCCTCCCTCCCGGCGTGTGCAGGTGCTTGGGGCCTCTTCTGCATCCTGGCGGGTCTGCCCTGAAGCCATCCAAAGCCTGGTGCTTTTCTCTACCCCCCCCCCCCCCCACCATGCACCTGGAAATCCTTAAATTTCAGGGAGAAAGGTGAGTTTCCTCGTGTAGGTATAATTATCTCTCTAAAGAAACCTTGTTTCAAGGTCCCACCGGAAGCATGCATACTGCAGTTGAAGTGAATTTCCGTTTTTTTTTCTTAATGTTTCTTTATTTTGTGAGAGGGAGCGAGAGTGAGTCAGGGACAGGCAGAGAGAGAGGGAGAGACAGAATCCCAAGCAGCCTCCTTACTGTCAGTGCAGCTGGAAGGAACTGCGAGATCATGACCTGAGCGAAAATCAAGGAGGCGCAGCCGACTCCGCCCCCCAGGGACCCTGTGTATTTCTGTTTGTAACAGTCTCTCTGGATATTAACACCAGAGAGCGGTTAGCAATTCTGACACTCTTGCTAACTTTGGAGCCTCTCTCGTTTCTGTACATTGCACAGAAAGGATGAGCCTAGACTATGAAGCGAGGTGGCCACACCCCTGTGGGGGGGCCGAGGGCAGGCCGCCCCAAAGGGCACTTGGGCACGGATTGTTTTAAATAGAAGTTACTTAGGTCACAGCTGCTCCAAGGACAGTCAGAGCCTCTTCTGTCCCCCTGAGTAGGAAAACAGGAAACAAACCACTCATGAAAAACACCTTCCTTTTACTAAGAAGTCAAAAGACATCCCTATCATCAAAGGTCAAGACTTTCCAGTTGAGAAAGCTGTAGAAACAACCCTCGCTGCAGGTTTTCTAATCTCTTGCCTCAGCCCAAATTCTGTTTAGGATTCCCTACTAGTTAAAGCTCCCAAACACCTGTTTTCCTTATCCTGTCAATTCCTCACAAATGGGTTGTCTCTCTGTCTAAAATGTATAAAAATTGTTCTCCTGGTCATTTTCTTTTTTTAAAAAAATGTTTATTTCTTTTGAGAGAGAGAGAGCATGGGCAGGGGAGAGGCAGAGAGAGAGAATCCCACGCAGGCTCTGTGCTGTCAGAGGCTCAACGTGGCGCCCGAACTCCCAAACCGTGGGATCGTGACCTGAGCTGAAATCGAGAGTCAGACATTTAACTGACTGAGCCACCTAGGCTCCCCTCTCCTGGTCATTTTCGTTATTGGGCCTCTGTGCGCAGGTTAGTAGAATTTTGGGTTTTTTTTTTTTCCCTGTTAATCTGTCTCCTGGAAATGTGCTTCCTACTCCAGCTGGAAGAACCTCAAAGGTAGAGGAGGAGATTTTCCTCCCCTGCCCGTGGCTCATAAGGATGCAGTCACACAAGTCACGTGTTGCGGTTTCTGGGTAGATCTCACCTCGGTGGCAGAGCCCCGGTGGCTGGGATCTGGAGGTGCCCGTCACCGACGGCCGCCCGGCACCTGCTGATGTTTCCAGCCTGCCCATTCATAGAAGATTTTTCTCTTATGGACTTCCTGCACCTTCCTAAGCCTGCCTCGTATTAGAAAACATGAATACTTTGCAATCCATAGAAATACGTTAATTAGACTTGGACGGAACTTACAGTCGCCATATACGAGTGGCGTCCTGGAGTATTGACACGCAGATCGTCTGCATCTAGAGTCAGAGACTGAACGTCTGAGTCGGCAAAGTATTTTAGAGACGTGGTGAAACGCGTCTGTGTCGAGCTATCTCTGCCCCCACGCCCTTAGCTCATCTGCTGTGAGAAGGACTCACCGAGAGAGTGATGATCGGGATTGAGTGTCAGGTTCCCTGTTAAAAACAGCTTTGCTTCTTTTCCCGAAGTGCAGATCTGGAGTCACAGGGCTCCCACCCGCCAAAGCCACCTGGGCACCGTGTTACGCTCAGCCACGGTCACATTTTGCCTGGTTTGTGGTGATTGCCTCCTACTGGCCCCCCTGCTTCGCTCCTTGGTCTCCCCCGCTTCTGTCCCAGCTCAACAGCCAGAGGGGTCCTTCTGAGACCCAAGGCAAGCACTCCCGTGCACAGGGACGTGCCTCTCTGGCACCCCGGTCCCCCGGGGTGGATTCCAAGGTCCCCAGGCTGGTGCCATCAGGCTCCCACGGGTGCCTCCCACCCATTGTTTTGTGACCCTTCCGACTGTTACCATCCTGGGTCATCCCACCTGGGCTACGCCCCCCTCTGCCTGGCATCCCTCAGGCCCCTCTCTAGATTTGCTCAACAGTGCCCTGGTAGAGCCTCCCACGACTGCCTCATTCAAAATTACAACTGTCCCCTCTCTGCTAAATTCTTCTCCACCACATATAGGCAATGCCATACCCTAATCAATTTCCTTATTGGTTTTGTTTTTTATGGCCTGTTGCGGTTAAGCTTGAATGTCAGCTCCGAGAGTCGCAGGGTGGAGGTTGGTTTTGTCCACCCCACCCACCCAGCCTAAAACAGTGATGGGCACGGCGAATTTGTGAACACTGACCTCGATGCTTTCTTTGCACATTCATTCATTCGGTCCTCCTTCCGCCATTCGAGCAGGTAACGTTCTGATCCTCATCGTGTAGCACGAAGGTTGAAGCGGGCCCTGTGGAGCCTAATGATGAACCGAGAGACGCGAGTCATGGAGTTTGTAAGCAAGGAAGGGGCCCCGGCTGCAGAGTGCATGTTCTGTTGTTGTTGTTTTTAATCTTTTTTTTTTTTTTTAATGTTTATTTCTTGAGAAAGAGAGAGAGAGCAAGCAGGGAAGGAGCAGACAGAGAGAGAGAGAAGGGAGAGGGAGACAGAGGATCTGATGTGGGCTCTGAGCTGTCAGCCCAGAGCCTGATGCGGGACTGAAACTCACAAACCGTGAGATCATGACCTGAGCGGAAATCGGACACTTAACCGGCTGAGCCACAGAGTGCATGTACTTGAACCTCTGACTGCCACTCAAGATGCAATGGATCCTCACGTAGAGCCCCACTGTCGAGCTCATGCTCCTAATGCTGGGATTTCAGCTTCAGAGCTGGCCTGGCCTGGCCTCCCTTTACTGCTCCGGGTATGTTTCAGAATCTCCATTGGTGCACATGAACCAGTGGTAGGTTTGCCCCAGATACACAGGTAGTTAGAGATATTTAAAATAAAACACTTGCGTGTTCCCTCTTACACATTTCTTAACATCCTTCTTCCCGACAGATCTAAGCCGTCACCACCAAGCTCCAAGTCCTGGTTTTATAGCCTGTCCCCGTTCCTGACTTGTAGGACTTTGTTGTAAGTCTCCTTTACCTGCTTTGCCATCTGCTTTCGGTTCCATCCGATTCTATCCCCAAATCCCAGTGTTCTCCTTTCCCAGTTATCCCCAGGAAGAGAGGCTACAATCCCATATGTCCTAGAGTTGAAATTCTTGCCACGGTTGGGAAGGTATCCATAAATCCATTTATGCACGTTAGGGTTTTGTCTAAGTGCAAATATTTGGTTGTAGATGGATGTTGAGTGTAATAGTTGAAGCCTAAATATGCATAAAGTATGGGCACGGTTGATAATAGTTAAAAAACGTCAACTAGACAAAGTCATCACACTTTAATAGATTTATCAATATGGATTATTTAATTGGATCTGGTGATGGGGCTTCCCCCCAAATTCCATGCTTGTCTCTGTCCCGTTCTTCTGTTTTCATCCTGCAATGTGACCCGCTCCCTCTACTCACCCTTCCTCGTGCTTCTCTCCCCACCCCAGAATATTCGTCACCTTCTGACATACTGTGTCATTTACTTACCTCTTTTAGTCTCTTTCTGCCAAAGTGTAAGCTCCTTGAAGGCCTTGAAGGTATTTTTGTTTTGTTTTGTTTGTTCACTGATGTATCTCAAATGCCTTGGGAAGTACCTGGCATGTAGTAGGCATTGAGTAATGTTTGATGAATGAAGGAATGAGTTGTCAAAAGGTGCATGATCTTTCTTTGCAATAGCATTGTATTTAAAGTCCTCTTCTAACCCTGTGCAAATCAAATTTTTAACAAGGATTCTCAGACTTACCAACGATTATTTCTCTAACATGCGGTCTCCAGATTGTGCCAAATGAAGGAACTTTAACTAAGATTTTCTGAGGGGGCACGTTATTTTCCTTTCCCCTCTAGTATAACTTAATTCTAACCCCCTTATGCAAAAGACTGCCATTGGATAAAATACACTGAAACGTGGGACTCGAGTCTCCTGGTAAAGCTGTCGATGTGAGCAAAAGTTTTGACGAGTTAAAAAACATTGTATACTCTTTTCAAATTAAAAATAAACTTCCGGCAGAACTTAGATTACTTGAGTCCGGAAATGCAAATGAACACAAATAGGACATGCTTAGATAGTTATGACAGGTTGAATAAGGAAGGGAAACTATGGGATGAAATACAGCGCAGCTCACATAAGACCAGAGACCCTGTTTCCGAATGACGTCACATTCACAGGTACAGGGGTTAAGACTGACAGACATCTTTTTTTCCGGGGGAGGGACACAATTCAGCCCACACCGGGGGATTTCCAGGGGGAAGCTTCCGTCAGTTGTTTCTTCGGCTGGCTAGCTTAGTGGCGGGGCCTGGGGAGGGGACGTTTCTCTGTGGTCCCTGGTTAGCCTCAGCCCTCAGCAGGTGCTGCGTATCTGGCTGGTGGGTTTTATCCTCCGTGACTCTGGGAGATCTTGTATGGAGTAGATTTTCTTTTCCTCCAGCAGCGATGGAAGGTCCCACTGTAGAGGTTTAGGACCCTGGTCCGGGAGTTTCCTTCATTTTTCCCAAGCAGAGAGCTTTCTCTGTTTTACTCTGTCCCCAGGGGCAGTGAGGACATCGAACGTGCACTGGGAATGACTGGGTTCGCACCTCTTACTAGTGGCTTAAATCTTTATTTTCACAGAAGAAGAGAGTCCAGAAGCCGCCTTGTGCCTTGTCTGCAGTGAACCACCCCTCCTCCGGGCCGCACCAGACCCCAGGCTTTCTCTGTCCTGTCTTTCCGTGAGCACCTGATAGAAGGATGTGAGGCAGCTTCTGTGTGTCTGGCTTCCAGAGGTTCTGTAAACTCAGGCTTGCCCACAAATAACTTTCGGAATTTTTAACTAATCCCAAGGCGTCTAGAAATCTCGACAAGCCTTTTGAGTCATGTGAGGGTCTAAATTATCTAAGCACTGCTTTGGAATTACATTTACCTACGGATTTCTAGATTTGTTGAAACTAGGTTGTACTTGTAGGGCGAAGACTCAGTCAACATCAAGCCTCCAGATCCCCTTCCCAAGTTGGTGTAACATCCCCTGGAACTTGGGGGGGGACCCATCCCATGGAAGCAGTCAGGCAAGGGGTCCCAGTTAATAGTTTGGACCAAACTCCTCCTGAAAATCGTACTGTTGAGGCCAGCTTGGAGTTTTGGGGCTTGTGCTTCCGTTCTTTGATCACGTCGTCATCCCCGTCCCACCCTGCCCCGTGCTGCCTATCCCCGACCCCCCAGTTTCATGGTTTTATTCTCATATTAAGTCACTTAAAATGGCTGTAAGTATTTTCTATTTTGCATTCAATTTACACATCATTTTTCACTCAAGACTTTCTATGGAGAAACGTCAGTTGAAAATGTACAGAAGCCTTTATAGTGAACGGGTGAAATATTCACCCAGATCTCACTTTCTCTATTCAATATGGCGCGTGATCCATTTGTGGTCACCTGCTGGAGGGTCCCCAATGGAGAGAACGGGTAATAGAAGTAAATACGTGAAGGGAACGGAAGATGAGATCTTTGTTTTTTGTTTCTAATTTTATTTATTGTGAGACAGACAGAGAGACAGAGAGAGAGAGAGATTGCACACGCAGGAGAGGGGCAGAGAAGAGGCAGAGAGAGTATCCCAAGCAGGCTCCACACTGTCAGTGCAGAGCCTGACGTGGGGCTTGAACTCAGCAACTGTGAGATCATGACCTGAGCTAAAATCAAGAGTCAGATGCTTAACCAACTGAGCCACCCAGATGCCCCAAGAAGACAGGATTTTTAAAAAGTCTAATATCTATCGCCGTTACTGATAGGTTTGTGAGCTATATGAAATATTTTACAGGTATTTTTTCCTAAGTAATTGCTTACCTTTGAAAAACAGTGTTATTTTATTTAAGTTGGCTTAAGTGGCATATATAAATGAAATACAGTATAGAGACATATGGGGGAGTAAGGATATTTATTGCTGTTTAATTTTGTCAGGTCAGGAGTTCAGCAGAAAGAACTATTAACCTTCAGCTGAAAGAAATATTAAATTTCACTCAGCATCTCGTTTTGAAATTCATGGTTTTTTTTACATGATTAAGTTTATAATAATAACAATAATAATAATGAAATACTTTTATTAAAACTGAAGATCTTTTTTATTCCAGAAAAACAGAAGTCTATCCTATAGTAATATCTACAGAATTGTTCAAATATTTATTAATTCCCTCCTGTGTGCTACAGGTTGTGATGAATGAGGCTTAGCCCATAGCACCTACTGGTTTACCTTCTAATGTAAATGCCAAGGGTTCAAGCTGAATGATTCATTTCCTTCAGTGGATCCAAGGAAGAGTTCTTATGCCATTGTGTATTAACTCTGATAACATTAGTGTCTTTTTAAATAGCATTTAGCCTGTTTAAGTGGAAACTTCAGTAGTCACTAGGGTTTTGTTTTGTTTTTTTCCTAACCAGTATGACTTTTGAATTTATTTGGATTGATTGAATTGACTGGTGGTTTGGCTTTGAGAACACACAAAAATCATTTTCAAGCTGATCCTTAGCTAAAAATGTTAGTCATGTAAACTTTCATGTAGAGGTTATTCTCTAGCCCTCTAAAACATCGTTGCAGACCACTTAAAATTTTTTTTTACCCTGTTCCCAATTGATCTATGGAATACTGGAACGGGTTCAAGGCAAAATACTAAATTAAGCCCATTGAGCATTTCATTTGTGCCCTTTCTTTAAAGCCATTAGAATATCTGAAAATATTTGCTGTGAAGCCCCTGGTTAGATTATGTTTTGGGACAACTTTATAGCTGTCACTAATAAGGAATGTAGGACATGTGTTCATTTTTAGGGAAAGACTTTTAGCCTAAAGTTGGGAATTTACTCTAGAAGAATCATTGGGAACCCGTGTTCTAGGGTTTCCTCATTCCCTGGTGAACCAGGGGCGCAAAAGACCCTGAAATGTGGCCAATGGCTTTCCATCATGATCAGCTTGCTAGCAGTCCAGATTTTGAGAAGGAGGGAATGTGTCTCAGTATGAATCCAAGTGAAAATATCTAATAATCATGTTTCAAGGGAGGCTAGAGTTTCTTTTATTGTGGAAAGTATGATATCAGTTCTAGCTCTAGTCTAACAAAGGTAGCACAGTGTAGAAGTACCCGTTCTGAGGTTGCAAGTGTTATCAGCTGTTTGCCTGGTGTTGTACCCTGTTCCTTTGGCTTGCGGGATTTTTTATTTACTTCACTTCCTGGCCAGGAGAGAGCCCTTTGAATGCTGTTTCTCGCTGTGGTCCACTGACCACCTATACCGGAAACTATTTTTGAGTTTGGGAAAATTCAGATCCCCTGTTCTTAGTCCAAACCCACTGACTCAGAGTCTCCGAGCGGGAGGTCTAGGAGTCCTACATTTCCTCTGCTTCCCGAGTGGGAATATCTATGTCACGATTTGGGGCTTCAGCTTCCACATTTTTAAATCCGAGGATTAGGCCTCATGTGACGCAGACACAAGTCAAGGAATGCTGCTGGCCACCAGAAACGGAAAGAAACAAAGAACAGACTTTCTCCTAAAGCCGCTCTGGGGAATACAGCACTGCCAACACCCTGGGATCAGACTGTGGCTTCCAGAGCTGGGAGAGAAGAACTTCCTGCCGTCCTAAAGTATCAAGTTTGTGGCGGTTTATTATGGAAGCGACAGAGCGCTAATACACCCTGGTGTTCACTGATGATCAAAAGAGAGCTTCCTGGGAATTCCTATTTTATCAACTGATGGACTATCTGGGATTAGTTTTACCTTCTTACTACAAAAAGCTAGAAAACAATTAAATAATGAAACAACTGCTTTCGGATACTGGGCAGCCAGTGGTCTAGTCCCGTGCTCCCTGAGAGAAGAGAACAGATGGGGTGAGCCTTGGAGAAGGAGGGAGGTCGCAGTGAATGAACTGACCGAGTGGAGGAGACAGAGACAGTAGGCAGAGGGACAGAAGTGCTGAAATTGACGGGACAGAGTACAGAAGGGTTGGGAGCCTTGCAGAGAACAAGCTCCAGAAACCCGCGTAAGGGATTCTTTGAAGCTTCCCTACACGCTTATCTGTACACGTGTAGTGCGAAACTCCATGAAGCTATGAAATCAACAATAGCTGGGGGCTATAAGGTGAACAGTTCTGAGAGTTCGCCCAGAATAAGGCCAGGAGACATTCAAATTTCACTCAGCCAGAGTAAGAGGCATTTCGAACTCTTGCGGCAACCAGTACAGATGACGGAAGGGTCACTTCTTACTAGCAGGGCTAAATCATCCTTAGAGGAAAGACTACTTTAGAATTGGACTTGCTTAAACAAAGTTCAAGAAGATTAGCTTGATTGCCACTGTCTATGAAAAAAAATAATTCAATACTTCTTAAAGGGAGAAAAGACAATCCAAACACTTAACAATATAACATTCAAAATACCCAGCATCTTATAAAAAATGATCAACATGTAAAGAGACAGGAAATGTTCACCTCTGATCAGGAAGAAAATCAGTCACTACAAATAGATCCAGAAATTGCAAGGATCTTAAAACAGCTACTGTAAATATTACGAATATGCTCATATAATTGAAGGAAAACAAGAATACAATGAGGAAAGAAACAAAACACACAAAAAACCCAAATGTCACTTCTTTTTCTTAAATACACATTTCTTTTTGAGAGAGAGAGAGAGAGAGAGAGAGAGAGAGATGGAGGAGGAGGGACAGAGAGAGAGAGGGGGCGGAGGATCCAAAGCAGGCTCTGTGCTGACAGCAGGGAGCCCAATGTGGGGCTCAAATTCACGAACCATGAGATCAAAGTCAGATGCGCAACTGACTGAGCCACTCAGGCACCCCCAAAATGTCACTTTTTTAAAGTTAGTTTATTTTGAGACAGAGAGACAGAGCATATGAGCAGGGGAGGGGCAGAGAGAGAGAAGGAAAGAGAGAATCCCAAGCAGGCTCCACACTACCAGCATAGAGCCCAATGTGGGGTGTGAACCCATGAATGGTGAGATCATGACCTGAGCTGAAGTCAAGAGCAGGATGCTTAACCGACTGAACCACCCAGGAGCCCTGCCCCAAATGTCACTTCTAAAGGTGAAAAATACCGTTTCACTGGATGGAACAGCAGCATAGCAGACGAGAGAAAACACAAGTAAACTTGAAGACAGGAATAGAAAGATTCAAACTGAAGCACACAGAGAATAAAAAAAAGAGGTTGAAAGAACTTAATAGAATCTCACTGATGTGGGAAAATTCAAGTGGTCTAACTTACATGAAACTGTTGGATCAGAAGAAATAGGAGAAGGGCAGTTATTGAAGAAATACTGGTCAATAGGTGTTCAAATTTGATGAAATGTACAAATACACATCATTGAAGAAGCTAAAATATCCTAAGAAATATTTTTTGTTTACATTTATTTATTTTTGAGAGACAGAGAGAGACAGCATGAGCAGGGGAGGAGCAGAGAAAAAGGGAGACACAGAATCAGAAGGAGGCTCCAGGCTCCGAGCTGTTAGCACAGAGCCCGACGTGGGGCTTGAACCCACAAACCGTGAGATCATGACCTGAGCCGAAGTCGGAAGCTTAACCGATTGAGCCACCCAGGCGCCCCGTCCTAAGAAGTATTTTTAAATGGGAACTTCATAATTAAACTGCTTAACCTAAATAATGGAAAGAACATCTAATAAGCAGGTGGAGGGAAAAAAAGACATTATATAGCTCACCAGACATAAGAATTATTACAGACTTATCAATGGAAACTATGCAACCCTGAAGACAGTGGAACATCTTACAAATGTTGAAGATCATGTGGGGTGGGAGACCCTTGTCAATCTGGCTTCATATTTTTCAAGGGAAGCCTTTTACATAAAAACAAAAGCTGGGAATACTCACTGTCTGCTGGGCTGGACTGCAAGGAATGCTGACAGGCATTCTTTCTGCCCAAGAAAATGATACTAGACAGAAACTTGGATTTATGCAAAAGAATGAGGAACACTAGAATTGGTGACTGTGGTGTAAATAGAAAACACTTTGTTTTTTTACATTTTTTAATCTATTTCAAAGATAATTGATTGTTGAAAGCACAATGACAATGCATTGTGGAGGGCATAGCATATGCAGAAGTTCAAAAACACAAAAGCACAAAGAATAGAGAGGAAGCAAAAGGACATTGCCTTAAGTTTTTGCAGGTGTGTGAAGACGTATGACATGAGTTGAAGGTGGGTGGTGATTACATATAGATGCATATTACAAAATCTAGAGCAACTCTAAAACAAAGGCAAAAATAAGAAAAAAGACATGGAAAAGGGTAAAATTGGGACAAAGGTCAAGTAGGACAATTATAACAAAAATGTCAGGGTTGTAAATGTAAACCTGACTACATGGATGCATTACAATAAATGTGAATGGCACAAACATTCCAAATAAAAGGCACATTGAGTAGACACGAGACTCAACCGAATGCTATGTACTAGCAACCCTCTTTAAATACTTACATGTGGGAAAAAATATTCTATACAAACACTATTAAAAAAACCTGGTATGGTTGTATTAATATTGGACAAAGTAGTCTTTAAAACAAGGAACGTTACCAGGCACAATGACCAGCACTTCGTAATAATGAAGGTGTTAATTCATCAAGATGATAAGATGATTCCAAATCTTTAAACTAAAATGGCAGAGCACCTGGGTGGCTCAGTCCATTGGACGTCTGACTCTTGATTTGAGCTCAGGTCATGATCTTGTGGTTTGTGGGTTCTAGCCCCACATCGGGCTCTGTGCTGATGGTGTGGAGCCTGCTTGGGATTCTCTCTCCCTCTCTCTCTGTGACTCCCCTGCTTGTGTTCTCTCTCTCTCTCCCTCAAAATAAATAAATAAACTTAAAAAAATAAAATAAAATGGCAATACGCAGACTGGGAGGAAACTAGTTGCAGCACATATATTTGACAAAAGACTGATGCTCAGACTATGTAAGGAATTCCAAACATTCACTAATAAGAAGAATTAAATACTGGGCAAGGATTCAAACAGACACTTCATAAGAGATGAATATATAAAATTTAAACAATATTTTTATATAATTTTTTTCATCTGCTTATAAGATAATTGATTATTGAAAGCATAATGATACTGGCCCGTGGAAGAATATATATCTGCAATGCATGTACCAAAAGATGTTTTTAGTAACCAGGGCAATGCACGTTGAAACTGCAGCGAGACGTTAAAACGGGATAGATCGGCATCACCTACTGCTGACCTGGATGTGGTGCGGCAGGTACAGCCATAATTAATCGTCGGAATGTCAGATGATATAACGAGTTGGGGGAAAGATCAGGCCGCTCCATGTGAAGCTGTCACCCACTTACAATATGATCATGTGAATTTACTCCTAGCCATTTACCCAGAGAAGCGAAAGACACATGTCCACACAAAGACGTGTGTACAAATGTTCAGATTGATTCATTTATAATTGCCCCAAACTGGGACAACCTTGACATCTACCAGCTAATGAATGGACAAACAAATTGTGGTATACCTGTACAATGATACGGCACTCAGCAACAAAAAGGATCCGATTACTTGTATCTACCTGCAAAGGTGGATAAATTTCAAAATCATGGTGAGCGAAAGAAGTCAGGAAGCAAAAGGAAGTTACTGTACGATTCAGGTTGTTGAAAATTCTAGAGCTGGCACACCATGGGAGAAAAAAGATCGGTGGTTAGGCGGGGATGGGGTGTGGTTGGGCAACATGGCAAGAGGGAAATTTGGGGGGTGAAGGCAATTTTTATTCGTAGTTGTGGTAGTGCCACCTTGGTCAAAACTCATTGAACTGTATACTCAAATTACGTGCATCGATCAATTTGATTGGCAATGTGAGGTCATGAATTTTTCCTTGGGAGTTCCAAATAAGTGTTCAGGGAGCGCCATGGGGGTGGGTGAAGTTGGGCCAAGTTGTGGGCTCCTGTCAGCCTCTCTCCTGATTTCAATTCTCTCTCTCTGGAACATTCCGTGTGACGTAGGGACAGTATCATTTCAAGTGATAACAGATCAAGTGATGTCAATGTTGAGCAGAGTGTTTTTCTTTCTATTTGCCACAAGATGGCAGGGTAACCCACTTTATAGCATTTAAAAATGCTTCACCCTCGATGCAGAGCTATGTTTAGAAAATTGCTGTGATTCTAACAATGATCACTGGACATTTTGGATGGCAAACTTCTCTGTGAGGCTGCAGGCTGAGGGAGGGAGCTATCCGTTCAACCAGGGACTCCCGGCCATGCCTTGTCTGTTTGAAGAGCTGTGCACAGAGAGTCTGTCCCACTTACGTTTTCATTCGTCGCCAATGCTAAGCAAATTCCTCGGGAAGCATCAATATAGAGACGGGCAGACCTGAGCACGGCTGGGCGGCATTTAGCGGACTCTTTCGCTTGTTCATAAAGTCAGAATTTTTGAGACGCGGGTAATAATAATTCGACTCGATACAAGGCCTTCGGCAGCCAGGTCAAGAGGCTGAGCGTTACAATCAAAACTCTATCTTGGAAGGCTTCGATCACTGGCTTGCTGTTGCCAACGCTCTATCTTTCACACCTGTTGCCAGCGTGGAGGAGGAGAGGGGAGGGCAGCGGAAGGGAGGGCAGAAGGACTAGAGTAGCACCTTATTCCTCGTCTGGCACAGGGACAGACTCTGTCTTGCCTTCTGCCAGCTCCTGCTGTCCCACACACCAGAAATTATTTCACATGGTGGGAGGTCAGTCATCTCCAGCCCACACGTAAGGGGGCATGAAATATTTAAAGAGAAAATAGCAACAACAATAACACATAACGACAAGCAAGAAATAGGGAAGCGTTTGCAGCCGGGAAATAGGTATTTGACGGTGTGAAATATTGCAATCTTCCACTAAGAAGTTGTTCTTTATGTCCCTCGGAGTCAAGGACTTTTAAACAACAACAACAACAACACTTCTCAAAACAACACCACAGTGATTGGGAGACAAAAATTCTTCAGGGTTTGTTTTCCCTGGAGATTTTCACAGACCTCCCGAAGCGCCATCGTTTACAACTTTGGGGGTAAAAGGAGAAAGGAGAAAGGAGTTGACTAAAACAATAGAAAATGAAAAGCAGTACCTTTGCAGCGGAAAGACTAAGTTTTAATGATTCTAATGGAGTGCGTGCCTAACTCCAGGGATGCCTTTCCAGAAGTTAAATGCGCATTTTTCTCTTTATTAAGAGAGGATGCCAGGTCCTTGATATGCAGCCTGGATGAAATTGCCTATGAATTACGGAGATAGAATTTTCTTCCAAGGGCGGGGTAAGACAACTAATGTCTGTTGAAAGGTAGGCAGCCAAATATCTTGTTTTTGGAGGACTTAACAGAAAAGATGTTCTGCCCCTCAGAGGCTGGTCTCTAGAGGGAAAGGGAAGCTGGCTTTGGCTCCCTGAGGTGTGGATTTCCCCGAGCCAGTCTCCCTCTGGCTGGCTTGCACCTTGACAAATTCTCTGCACGTAACCAGAAAGAGCTGCTTCCAGAGCCATGATCTTGGGCTTGGCGATCTTAGAGTAAGAGTCTCAAGGGCTGGGGGCTTCCTCCCCGAGGAACCGCACGGCCAAGCAGGATCACCTGGACGGACGAGTGTTGTGGATGATGCCAAGTCCAAGGTCAACCGCAAGAAGCACCAAGAGGTAGTAGCAGCGATTCTGTGTAAACCTTGTGCAGAAAGAACCCGAATCTCCCCTGCCTGCCCACCCTTGTCTACAACTCCTTTGGACAGAATGAGAGCGTTAGGGCTGCAGTTAGGAAAGCTGAGAAATCGAGTGAAAAAGTTGTGAGAAACATCGGTGTATTGATACCCCAAGGTCACAGAGCGGTCGTGACAATTACAGGGTGCTTGAAAGCTTTCTAGAGTTTTACTCCCACCAGCGTATTGTCCCGGACCGGTGTGAATCAGCAGAGGACTTTGTTTGGCCTGAGGGGCCCAGGTGGAGTCATTGGATGGTATGGAACCAGAAGCATCAACCAGAAAGAGAACCTGAACCATAACCGTTAAGACCTCTGAGTTCTAGTTTTTCCTTTTGATTTGTGAAAGAAAAAATTGATAGTCAATGCCAGAATACTAGTCATGGATGCTTCGTAGATGATTAATTATGCATGAATAATTGTTATGGATATAACTGTGAATATATATTAGATACATGTCATTGGTATAATACACACAGTACGGTTATGTGTGCGTATGTATATACACATATATGCAAATAGCATAGCCTGTCTGTCCATCCATCTGTCTTAGCCAGGAGATGTACCTGAAATAGGAAAACACAACCCACTATCATAGTAAACTTCCAGGAAGCACAGACCAGTGGGCAGTAAGCATTTAAACGATGGTTCTCAAGTCGGACAAAGGACTGCTTGGGGACCACATTCCTATCTCCTGGGCTGGCCTCGTGTGGCATCCACACACGAAAGGGCTGGAAATTAGAGAATTGGTAGTTCATTATTATTTCCCGGAGTCCTCTGCTAAAATATAAATACATTAGGCCGTTCGCCCTCCATAATATCCGAGGCGAAACGGCAGAAGTGATTGCTACGCACGAGTATAAGTACCTACAGGGAGAGTCACAAGTCAGGGGACACCCTGTCATCTGATGGAACATGTCTGAAGCATGGGGTGCTGACCAAGGAGGGCAGGTCTGAAAAAAACCTGAAATTGCAGAAGATCTCGGTGTCAGGTGAAGGAAGGGTGACCGGGAAGATACTGGGAAGTGTGTTTGGGGATAAGATAAAAGGCAGCTCGGTTCGTGCTTCATAAACTTCTAGGCTTCGTCTTTGATCGGAGCAATGATAGCGTCCAGTGGAGAGAGTTCTGGAGAAGAAGCGAATCCCAGGGTGTCTGGAGAACCATCCTCGGGAGGGTTTGCAGGGTTCAGTCCCGCTTCAACACAAAGAACTTTGTGTGTGTTAGAGACTCTGTTGGTGCAGGAGTGGCGTGGTGAATAGAACATGTGGAACGCATTTGCCGCTCCAAGTGTGGATATAAATACATTTAGCTTGGAGCTACGGCAGAGATAAGTGTATAGGATCTATATTAAGCAACCTAGTAAGGTGCTTAAAAAGAGCATGCCCAAATATTGCTGGTAACCATGTAAATTAGTGCAAATATTCCGGAGAGCGATTTGCAATGTAGATGAACAGCTTCAACGGGTGAGCAGTTTCGACTTGCTAAGCTCACTTGGAGGAAATTCTCTGATGACAGTGACCAGAGATGGGCACACTTAGGTTGCAAGGATGATGGTAAAAAAAAAAACATACGTTGTTTTTCAAAAAGAGACGTATCAAACAATCCAAAAAATCATGTTTTCAAAGAACATGTATTGGAAAAGCAAGACTCTCATCTGAATGATGGCTTATAGGCAAGGTTTTTATTTCCCACTGTTCTCTATTTTGCAAACTTACTGCAATTTTAAAATAGAATTTTAGCAAAAATAAAATCTCAAGCAGAGTGAGACAAAAATTGATCTTTAGCTTACACGGTCAAGGAATCAAGACCTCAGCTTTCTGTGTTTCTGAGTTGCATCGAAAAGACAAAACCATGGTCAGATTAAATATAGCCAAGAGAATCAGTTCCAGCTACTTAAAGTACATGCTTAAAGACTTCCTTTCTGGATGATTGTCCCAGTGTATTGGGGTATTTAAAAAAATTTTTTTAATGTTTTTATTTTTGACAGAGAGAGAGAGAGAGAGAGAGACAGAGCACGAGTGGGGGAGGGGCAGAGAGAGAGGGAGACAGAATCTGAAGCAGGCTCCAGGCTCTGAGCTGTCAGCATAGAGCCTGATGTGGGGCTTGAACTCATGAATCACGAGATCATGACCTAAGCCGAAGTCAGACACTTTACCGACTGAGCCATGTAGGCGCCCCCAGAATATTAGGGTATTAAAGGGATTTTTTAACATGTTCTATCAAGATATTAATGATATCTTTCAGGTATTTAAGCTGATGGCAATGAAATACTTAATTTTCTCAACCAGACTGGGTGTGCCTGTCGATGACGCTCTTTGGCGGGTATGACAATGCACGCTGACGTCACCGGTAGCATTTCTTGCTGTATTTCCGCGTTTCACTCACATGTAGTAGATATTTAGTGGTTGATGTTCTTTGTGCATTTTCTTTTGTTTTGGGGAACGTCTTGCCATCACATGACTTTGGTAATTTCTGGCGAAAAAGCTGGTTCCTGGGAGTGCCCCCAAAAGATTAGGTTTCCTAAGGGTGCTCACGCACTGAGAAGTGGCTTCTGGTAGACCTGACCCAGGGTGGTGCTGGGCAGGCTAGGGCCGGGCTGAGCGCTGTGCAGGGTGACGGAAATTCTCTTTAATAATCTGTGTTTGCCTCAGGGGTGCCTGGGTGGCTCAGTGGGTTAAGCCTCTGACTTTGGCCCAGGTCATGATCTCATGGTTTGTGAGTTCGAGCCCCGCGTCGGGCTCTGTGCTGATGGCTCAGAGCCTGGAGCCTGCTTCGGATTCTGTGTCTCCCTCTCTCTCTCCGCCCCCACCCCAACTCATACTCTGTCTCTCTCTCTCTCTCAAAAATAAATAAACGTTAAAGAAAAAAGGACAGCCATGAGAGTCACGTGCACGTACAGGAAATCACAAAGAGTTCAGAAGGTCTGAACTGGTTTCGCAGCAAAGTAATGGGACCCCTCAGCCCTGACATCAGAATCACCATCCAGGAACAGCCGCTGGTGGGGAAGGCAGCACATCACCCCAGGCCTGTGGGCAGGGGAGCAGTGGACCCCAAGTCTGGGCAGGCTGTGGGCCTAACTTTAGAAAGCAAATCACGCTAGGTTCGCAAAATAGGGCATTCTCCCACTCAAATTTCTAAAATAATAAGTATTTTTTATTTGAAGGTAGATAGACCACATTCTCCAGTACATTACTTTTTTTTTTTCTTTTCTTTTTTTTTTTTTTTTACTATTTTTTGGTTGGCCTGTGTTTCTAACAGCTTTGTTGAGACACGTTTCATATACAGTACACTGTGCATATCAAAGTACACAGTCTGGGAACTTTGACAAGTTTATAAACCACAGTCAAGCTTAGGGATATGTGAACCACGCAAAGTTCATTTCCGCACCTTTGAAACCCTTCCTTCCTACCCCTCCCACCCCTCACCTTCGTCCCTGAGAACTGCTAGTCCACAATCAATCCTCACAGATAAGTTTGCAGTTTAGAGAATTTTACACCAACGAAACCATGCAGCTTATACCTTTACCCGGTCGCGTCTTTCCCTCAGCGTCGTCGTTTTGGGAGTCGCCGTTTGTGACCAGTGTCAGTAGCATATTCCCTTTTCTTGTTGGCCAGCATCCTATTATACGGGCAGACCACCTCTCGTTTATCCATTCATCTACTGATGGACATTTGGGTTTTGGTGGTTTTTTTTTCCCAGTTTGCAGCTATGGCCAAAAAAAAAAAAAAAGTGAATAAAATCTCAAAAAACGAAAAACCGGTCATGAGCATTTTTGCAGAAATCTCTGCGGGGACGTGTGCTTCCATTTGTCCGGAGTGAATGCCTACGAACAAGACGCCTGAGTCATGTAGAAGGTGCAGGTCTGGGTGGCTGAGAAACTGCCAGGCTGTGTCCCAGAGTGATGCACGGGTCGGCAGTCACACCAGCGGCGAAGGGAGCTCTTCTGGAAATAGTAGGCGTGTCCCGTGATGGTTTGAGGGCACATTTCCCTGACGTCTAGCAGAGCAAAGCATCTTTGCATGAACTTATTTGTCATGGCTTTATTGATTTTTTCCATCGATCGATGGCATCATCAACGATTAATAACATTTTTGGCTTTCCTATCACAATTTGTAATTCATTTCGCATCGATGCCCAAGGTGCAATTTTCTTCCGATCTCTATTATTTACTCGTGGACCACACAGCATGACACTAATAGTCCATCAGTGGTAAGACAGCTCTTCTAGGCAAAAGTGAACCAAAATAAGTGCTTAGAGCTTTATACCCAAATCCATTTGAGAGATAAACTTTCCTATACCTCAGTTTATCAAAGACAAAGATGTACTTTCAAATGAGGAAATGGGCTCGTTTAATAAGGAGTGATTTCAACTAATTTGGAGAAGATGGGGAATGCTAACTTGGCAACTTATTTTCTTAAGTATGAGTTCTCAGCCCAAGGGCTTTTCACACAGATTAAAAAAAATTAATATTTTGTTTATTTTTGAGAGAGAGACAGAGAGAGGGAGAGAGACAGAGGGGCAGAGAGAGGGAGACACAGAATCCGAAGCAGGCTCCAGGCTCCGAGCTGTCCGCACAGAGCCCGACGCGGGGCTCGAACTCACGGACCACAAGATCGTGACCTGAGCCGAAGTCGGACGTTTAACTGACTTATCCTTTAACCAGCACGGGCACCTTGTCTGTCTGTACCTGATTTCAGGTGTTTGTTAGCACTTTGAACAAGCCCTGTCCTTTAGGTCTCTTCCTCGGCCACGCCGTATCCAGACAGGCCCACGGCTGTGGTTGCTGAGCTGAAGGATGACAGCATCCTACCTGCCGTTGTCTCCACTGCCTGACTCTAGAAGAGAACTAACACCTCTTGGAGTTTGGTCTCACGGTGCCACACCCCGTCCATGCTTTACGAAGCACTTGCTGTGTGAGCGGGTCATGGGCACGGGAGGGATGGCGCCATAGTCCTTCCCTGCCAGGGGTGAGGGAGGAGGGCTTCTCTCTTGGTGGCAGTCCCCTGCGGCCCATCTGATAGTGACAGTGACCCAGACTATACCAGGCGTCCTCTGAGAAGCCTCAGGGATGAGGACAGTGGGTGGCACCTGTTGGGTGTGACGGAGCCGCACCTGTCTCTCTGCTTGCTGTGGCTGGGGCACCTGTCTCCCTGCTTGCCGTGGCTGGTACAGCCTGTGGGTTCTGCATCGCTGTGCCATCGAATCTTTTGTCACTTTCTGCCTGCCTGCAGGGCTGTGGCAGCCCCGATGGGCCAGGAGATGGAGCCCGCAGCGGGGTCTTTCCCTGTGGTCAGTGCATGGAGTTGGGTTGGAATCCCACGGAAGGCAAGTCCGTGGCCTTGGAAGAAAGGTGGGGCGCCGGCCGCCGAGGCTGCTACCTGGACCGCCTGCCAGTGGCCCGGCCAGAGATCCCAGATGCTTCAGACTCTTTCCACGGTGCTGGGTGAAAGAATAAACACATGTAAATTCTCCCGGAAATGAAAAAAAAAATAACCCAGCATATCGGGATATACTCGCTAATTCTATTCCAGTTCCCTATCCAGGCACTGGTGTCTCGGAGCGGCTTCTCTGGGCCCCGGCTGACGCAGGAGCCTTTTCTAAGGAGGCCAGCTGACCCCTCAGGCAGCCGGAGCTGGCGAGAGAGAACGGCAGAAGAGATCTCGTTCTATTTCAGCCAGGATCTAATTATTACAGAATCTGAAGTGACCTGAAAGAGACGTGGTTTTGTATTTAGTACGTAAGCCTCTTGGGTGGCCAGGAAGAGAACCGGGGCTATCTGGGATGGCGCGCGCGGAGGTTACCGGTACACGGCAGGTTGGCTGGGGTGGCGATGCCTGGTTGCTCGGGCCCACAGCGGTCCGTGTGGAGAAGTGGTGAATACTTACCATCACGTGACGTTAAGTAAAACGCGTTACTCTCTGGCATGCGGGTGGGCCTCAGCCAATCAGGTGACGGCCTGAAGAGCAAAAACAGATTTCTGGGAGAAGAAGTTAATTCAGCCTCAAGACCACGAGGTTGAGTCCTGCCTGAACGTCCAGGCTGCCCTCCTGCCCCGTGGAATTCTGCCTTGTCAGCCCTCACAGGCTCACAAGCCCATTTCTTCAAAAAAAATTTTTGTAAAAATATTTATTTATTTTTGAGAGAGAGAGGGAGACACAGAATCCGAAGCAGGCTCCAGGCTTGAGCTGTCAGCACAGAGCCGACGCGGGGCTCGAACTCACAGACCGTGAGATCATGACCTGAGCTGAACTCAGACGCTCAACGGACTGAGCCACCCAGGCGCCCCTATAAGCCCATTTCTTATGAGAAGTCTCTTTCTGTCTCTCTCTTGGTGCTGTTTCTCTGGAGACGTCTGACGGATGCAGCATGGCAGGGGCCTTTAAAGACAGAAGAGGAAGTTGTCACAATTTGCTGGTAGATCATTTACCTTTTGAGCATTTGAGGCCCTGGCTTCCCCTGTGCTGGCTCCAGTGGCAGGGGCCCAGGCTTGGCCTCCGCCCGCCTCGTCTCAGCCTCAGGGGAGGCTGGGTGGGATTGCATGGTTTTCTGGAACGTGGGGCCCGTTCACGTCTCTGCGATTCCACAGCAGCATGTCTCTGGGGGCACCTTCCTCCCTTATCTAAACAGATCTCCTCACGAGCCTTGGGGTGAGGATCTGAAATGATCCAATTCTCACCGTACGAGTGAATGTGCATCTTGTGGGAAACGTTCCCGACCTTGGTGGGTCTGTTCCAGGCCATGTTTGAGGACAGCGTGTGCTTATGCTTTTCCCTAAAAGACCCGGTGTCATACCCTCTTTTGCTGGAGGGAGGACATGGCACGAAAGGGACCCTTCTTCTGAGGATCCCTTATTTCTGCTTTCGTGCCGTCTGAGAAGAGCCGCCTCTTGGTGGCCCCGAAGCCTTCGGATTTGGTGGGTGTCAGTCACGCGGGGTCGGTATTCCTAGAGCTGTGATCCTTCCAGGTCCACCTCCTTCTTTGCAGCATGTTTGTTTTTCTCGCCAAGAGCTAGGATTCGGCCTTTGACAAATTCTCATTTGCCAAAGGTAAGCAAAAGGAGGGAAAACGCATTTGGGTCACCATTTTACCCCAACTCTTTACCGTGTGATGATTTTGAAGCTTGAAGGGCAACACACACACACACACACACACACACACACCCTTCAAGCATGACAAGAATGTGAATTAAATCAGGCACCAGGCACGGGATGGAACTGAGAGAAGAGAGACGGCTGAGGGCTCTGACAAGCCTTTTCTTTATTCTCTTGAGTTAATTGTGTCACTTCGCACACTGGCGTCAGGAACAGTGAAATTCTGACAGGCTAATTTGAGCTTGTGGGTCCAATGAAATGCACATAAGGCACTTGTTACATCTGGTGACAGTCAGCGTCAGTGTCTGTTTCGGAGCCACCCGATGATACGGTCGCAGGTGGGTGCAGTAGCCTTTCAGGCAAATGACAGGCAGAGTCAGGGTCTGGTTACAGCGGGGACGATGCGGGGTCCAGGACAGGAGGGCAGAGGGAAGGTGCAGCTCTCCATTCTCCGCAGGTTTGTTGACGAAGGGGAGGGCGGGCCCTGAGAAAACACTAGAAAATGGCTCCGATGTGGCATTTGAAATAAAAACAGAGCCCCGGCCTTGCCTCAGTGATTTTTATTTATGCCTCGGTGGCAAGATCTTAACCGATTTTGATTAGGAGGGGTTGAAATGGGGCTTTTGTTTGGTTATTCACCCAACTTGTGTTTAGAAGTGGAAAGATAAAAGCGAAATCCTTATGGGGTTAGAGGGAACACGGAGTGCTCGAACAGAAAAGAAAAAATGAGTAAAATTTGGACGGGGACAGAACCCTTTTTTGCCAGTAGGTGGCAGTACCACACCGCTCCAGAGCCCTGCTTCTCTGCACGGTTCTAACGGGGGAGATACGAGTTGTATAAAATTTCCTGTTGGCAGAGAAGGTGAAGTCAAGGGTTGTGATAAAGACCACTCTGAGTCTCTGAAAATGCTGCATGTCAGTTGCAACTAAGACTGACCCTTAAAAGAAAAAAAAAAAAAAGCTCAGGGACGAGGTCACAGAAGAGGGGACTGAAACAGTGTCCTGGTTGACTGTCTGATGTCACGGGTGGAAATAGTCACCCAGGGCTTGTCGGTGTATCCCAGCCATGAAGCGGTCATGTTCGTGGGGTGACGGGAAGCCTCGTTTCGCCGTGAAAGAGAGAGCCCTATGACCATACCTCTCGGTACAGTTTATTTCTCAGAAGGTGAGGAAGATATTCTAAATAATGTCTCTTCTCACCCCGCCCCCCGGCCCCCTCCCCCCCCCAATCTTGGCGCTTGGAACAGGAAGGACCGTTGCAGGACAAGGGTAGCATGTCATCACGATGCCGGATGGGAGGTTACATCTGCCAAGTGTGATTCTAATTTAGTCCTTGCCTTTAGCCAGTACTAAACGGACCCCACTTAATAGAGCCTGCGTGGGGTTCTGGCCCAGACGTAGGTTGTAATGTTGCAGAAAAGCCACGCATCTTAGACCGAACGAAGACGAGACGGCAGCATTGCAAGTGGGACTGAGTCCCAAAGAGGGGGCAGGAGCATTAAACGCTCAACCAGCATCAACCAGGCTGATGTCCTCTGACCCTGGCAGACCGTAGCTGGAGGGTGTGACCTGACCAGTGGCTTGACAGCCAAGCTCCTGCCTCCTGAACCGCGTGCCCCGGCCATCCCAGCAAGGGTTGTGCTCAAAAGGCTTTGTGGAGCCAGTCGGTTTCCCCCTTATTGAGAATGAGCGTCAGCAAAGGTTGTGGTAAAACCCCTTTCCTCCCCCCGCTCCCCCCCGAGTCGCTGTAGGTTCAGGGCAGTGAAATGCAGTCAAGGCACAGATGGGCTCGTTTTCTAAACAGTGGTCCAGCGATAACTGGGGGTCTGGCTTCTCTCTGGACACACGTGCCGGTTCTAGATTGTTAGGGAGTAGCAAAACCAGGGACAGAAATGGAAGGAACAGGGCTAGAAAAATTAGCGGGGAGAGAGAGGGAGGACGAACTCAGAAGAATCTGGGGGAAGGGGGGTAAGGATGAACGGGGGAGGGGGGGGGCGGAGTACGATTTGTTTGGCTCAGTTTTTTCTTGCCAGGGAGGCTGACTGCTACCAAAGTCAGAGTCCTAGGGGGGCAATTATGGCAATTTTCCAAAAGGATTTTGGGTGGGTCACTTTCATAAACTCCGGTAGCCGAATTCTTCATCATTCCTCGTATGACCCCTCGAGCAAACACCACTTAATCAACCAATCTCCTCATTCACTCGGTCCCAACGCATCCGATTACTGCTACAGGTGTAAGCTCGTACCCCAGCTTTGTCCTTGTGGAGGGGAGTCTGCACTTGGCCTCAGAAGCTCCGACTTGGGCTCACGTCTGGAATTTGCCAGTTCTTGGCTTTACTCCAGCCCAAACGCGGCCAGGCCGTGCTGACTTCACTTTTTGGAGCGTCCCTCTGATGGAGTGTCTCCTTCCCGTGTTTCTGGACTCCCGGAGAAGGAACAGGTGCTGTCAGCCTCTCTGCTCTCCTCTGTGCTTCTAGAAGGTCACCCTACCCCGATTCCTTAATAGTCCCTTCCCTTCCCAATCTTCACCGTCTCATTATGTTGCCCTCTTCAGATTCTTGATGGTCCCGGTCCACTGACCTTCAGCGTGTTCGGACACAGTTTTTGGAGACAGTGACCAGCCTGTCGGCAGTGTCACAGGCCCAGTACAGTGCCGGCTAAGAAGTGGGGAGACATCCTGGAACATGGCGGTCGCTGCATTCTGCTTCCTGGATGTCCCACAGCTCATGCTCTGTCTCCTCAACCTGTCTTCCCTTCCATGCATCTTAGAGTAAAGAGAATCCTCGTGTCCAAGGCAAACCCTTCCAATAGGCAGCTCTGTGTCCTTCTGGATTTTATTCTTTTAATTCTTCCTTTCTGTCTCTCT
Organism: Panthera pardus; assembly: GCF_024362965.1. Taxonomy (NCBI): domain Eukaryota; kingdom Metazoa; phylum Chordata; class Mammalia; order Carnivora; family Felidae; genus Panthera; species Panthera pardus. The sequence continues at coordinate 3,980,454 of NW_026526732.1, forward strand.
TTTTTTCCAATGTTTGTTTGTTTGCTTGTTTATTTTGAGAGGGAGAGAGACTGAGCATGAGCAGGGGCGGAGCAGAGACAGAGACAGAATCCTAAGCAGGCTCCGTGTTGTCAGCACAGAGCCCGATGCGGGGCTCGAACCCACGAACGATGGGATCATGACCTGAGCTGAAATCTAGAGTCTGACGCTTAACCACCTGAACCACCCGGGCAGCCCCCGTTTGCCTCTCTTTTATCTCAACGTTTTCCCTCCTCACTGCTCCTTCTCTGTGACTTAGAGACAGAGAAGATATTTCCCCTAAGATATAGATTTTTTCCCATAAGAATAAAAATGGCTAAACATTCTCCTGGAATGTTATCCAGGATCGCTTTCGGTAGCAAAATAACGGTCCTTCCCTTGGAAACCACTTGAGAGGGTCACCATCTGTCTTCTGGACTTTGACAGTAGTCACGTAATTGGTATCTTAACTTCCATATACGCCCCCTCCGTGGTTTCCCCACACATCAGCACTTAAGACATCTTAAAAAAAACTTTTTTTATTTTAAAAATAATTTTAAAGTTTATTTACTTTAAGAGAGAGAGAGAAAGTGGGCGGGGGGGGGGGGGGAGAGGGAGATGGAGAGAGCAGGGGAGGGGCAGAAGGAGAGGGAGAGAGAGAATCCCAAGCAGGCTCTGCTCTGTCAGCCCAGAGCCCAACTTGGGGCTTGAACTCACGAACCGTAAGATCGTGACCTGAGCAGAAATCAAGAGTCTGACACTCAAGCAACTGAGCCACCCAGGCGCACCCCCTGGCATCTTTTAAACATAAACCCGTTATGTTGGTGTTGGGCTTAGAATACTCCCCGGTGTTCCAGTTAACTCTTAGGGTGCCATCCCAGCTCCTTCCCGTGTTGTGCGAGCCCCATCCCTACAGAAGGCGCAGCCGTGCGGGGCTGGCGCCTGGCTGTGTGAGGCTTAACGCCCTTGCGGTGCACCTGCCGCCCCTCCGTCGACTTTACCGTCGGAACACATCGTGCCCTTCCCGTCAGGGGCTTCGCATGCACTGTCCCCTCCTGGGCTGTTCCTCTTCCGGCGCCCTGTGGCCCCTGCCCCACTGCCCACCCGACCTCACAGGACCCCGCTCTTTCCTTTCTGGCACGGACACAGCTTGTAACTTACTGGTTAGCATGCTTGTGTTTAGCTCTGTTTCTGGCACTAAAATCTGAGCTCCACGAGGGCACACATTCTTTCCGTTCGGCTGTGTCCTCTGCACCCACTCAACACAGCGTGTGGAGTGTTGAACACAACGCTAAGAAACTTCTCGAACTAGCGGATTCATAAATGAAGATGAGTTGATTAGCCCTCTGAGCTCAACCAGCCATCTGTGCAGACGTGTGTCCACGGAGCCCTGCTGCCTCTGCTTTTCTCCAGGGGCCCTCACGGCCCTCTCGAGTCACGCAAACTGGTTTTTGAGACACAGACCCCCATCTCTTCTGTTCAGACGACGCCAGTCCTAATCGGTGTAGACTTAAAGCCATTCCCTTTTCTCTGAGTCTTAGTATGTTACCCTGTACTTTCTACAGAAACGGCGACTTTTCATGAAAGCATGCTTTATGCTTTTTGCTGGATTATGCGCCTTGATGAAAAACAAAACAAAACACAACAAAAACCACGTATGCTATCTTTCCGGCGTCCTAGCGCTCTTTGACAGTCTGGTGATTGACTGATAGATTCGAGAAGGAAGACTCAAGCGGACTCACTTAATGTTTAAACTCTCCCTGGGAGGAAACAAATCACGCAAGACTGAATACCTGTGACTCTCCTCATCTGTGTATGCTTCTCTCTGACATCCCCTTGCACCGTGTTGGAGAAAAAAAAATTAGAACATTTTAAAACAACAAATGACGTGCGTTGTCCTTCGTGGGTTTGAGAAACAGGGGACAGCAGGTAGATAAGACTGTAGTGTCATCAATCCCCCGTGTCCCATCTTTTGAGACGAAACCATTCTTTCTCTTTCTAGAACAATCTCTCAGGTCGTGTTCCGAAACTACTTATGGAGGAAAATCAATGAACGGGAGTCAGTCAGGGAACGAGAATGCTGCCAGTTTTGGATCAGAAGAGGTTCTCAAATGCATGTTCAGGAGGCAAAGGCCACACACAGACGTGGGGGCGGCTGTGAGCACCCATAGTCATGATGCTACGAACCCACTTCATGGGGCTGCCGTGGGCACGGCGGAGACACGCTCCGAACCGGTTCAGCGCCACCCGCCGTCGGACAAAAGAAGTTCTGAAACTGATCCAGAGGGCTTTGTGGTTTGGCTCAGGTTCATGCCACTCCCGTGCCGAGAGAGAGGAAGCCTGTGTGATTTCTTCTCATCAAGATGCACGTGAACGGGACAGCAGAGGCCAGTGTCGTAAATTGAGAATTGAAAAGGCAATAGTGAAAGAGACATTTGGGACGAGTTAGAAGTTGGGGCATAGAGATCGAGGCCAAAGTTTGAACAAAATGCAGCCTGGGTGGTTGTCACTCAAGGGGCGAACAGCCTGGGGGGAGACAGTTGGGTTTAATCAGTTACTCAAATTAGGACTGACCACCGAAGGTGAAGTCACAAGTCTGCAGGACTTGCAAGGCAAGGAAGGGCAGAGGAGAAGTTCCTTGGCCTTCCTGCTTTTCTCTGAGAGAAAGGAGGGTCCAGGAGGCTGGATGGGTCTGTTTCTTGGCTCTCTCCTCCCAAACCGCCCGTTGGGAGGAACCCGACGGATTCATCCATGTGACGCACACTGAGTACCGACCGTGTTCCAGGCACAGTTCTCGGCGGGATTCATCAGTGAACAAGACGGACAAGGGGTCTTGCCCTCTGGAGTTCATCTTCTAATGGGGGTGGTGGGGATCTGAAGACAGAAAGGAACAAACTCACACCATCTTTAAGTTGCACCTTGTCGGAAGATGAGGCGTCCTGTGAGAAGGAACACACAAAAAGCAGGGTGGGCTGAACTGGGTGGGGAGAATGAGAGAGAGGAGTCAGGGTGAGCAGGTTTTGTTATGAACGACTCAGTGCGGCGTGCGTGTAGAACAAACACACTTTCTTCGCTGTTTTGCCCGTTCAGGGTGTCAACTCTTGGGGGATAGGACGTGGGCCACCAATGCCATGACCACCTTCCTGCATCTAATTCGGGCCAGCTCGTTTTCTTACAGAGAAAAGGGTTTGTAGCCCGAATCCATCTACTGAAACTATGAGTTGATTGCAAAAGCAAGTGGGCAAAAAGTGTGGACGAAGTGGCAGAAGCCATCGTCAGCTGGAAACAAACAGATTATTGATTTTCTGAGTTCCCCTCCCTGGTGGGAAACCCGGCAAAGTTGACCTGGTGGGACCTGGATGGGTAGGAGGAGTATCTTTGACCTTCAGCCTTATATGTACGACCTGGAGGGACATTTGATTTGAGTTAGGCTTATTATGGGCCGACGGTAATTACTTGGGGCACTATTTCCAAATGGAAAGCTGAGTCTGAGCTTGCTCAATGAAACCAGAGGGTAGACAGACAAGAATTCTCTCAGGCACTGTGAGAGCAAGAGAAAGAGGTCGACAGAAGGGAAATCTGGTCAACCCCGGAGAGAGGGAGCTGTGGCCAGGCATGTGCCCGCTCAGATTAGGATTGCATGATTGTAAAAGCTTCAAGTGGAGTAGGCCTTAAAGGGAGTCTATAGCCTTCCCTGACTTGTTCCGGAGGGCCGATTTTTAGACGCCTGTAACTTTGGGACATTGTCCATGTTATAGTTACCATTTGGCACACTGCCCTGAACAGAAGCACGTTTCTGCTGGGTAAGTTTTGCGGATAGCTGAAGAAGCTAATGGAATTCCGACGGTACACTAATATCCAGTCACTTTAATACTGGGGTTGGGACAGTAAGTCAAGAATGGAGGTTTGATGAGTCCTAAGTGATGGCTTTGTCCTCACATCACCCTGTGCCTGGATCCTATGCGGTGAAGCTCTCAGCCGGCTGGACCAACGGCTAAATAGGAGGGAGAATATTTTAGTGACGATGAGCCTCCCAAGCGTTTCTTTTTTCCTCCCATGACACCTGTGATGGTTGATTTTAACGTGTCAACGTGACTGGGCAGTGAGGTCCCCAGATACTTGGTCCAACATTACTCTGGGGTGTCTGGGGGAGGGCGTGTTTCTGGATGAGACTCGTACTCGATCTCTAGACCGAGTGAAGCAGATGGCCTCCCACCAGGTGGGTGGGCTCTACCCAACCAGGCGAGGAGCAGAATAGAACAAAAGAACTGACTGGCCCGTCAGGAAGAGGAAATTCCTCCAGCCTGACTGTCTTCAAGGTGAGAAATCATTTTTCTCTTGTTTTCCGGCTTGAATCGTCTACCGGGAGAAACCCCGTTTCGTTTTTTTTTCTTCCCATGTTGGGAAAAAGCCAGCTCTTCCCCCGCGTGTTTCTCTCCTGTGAGTCTCCTTCACCGTCACAGGGAACACGTCACTCCTGACACTCTGGTTACCAAGCGTGGGGAGGCTTTTCCCCACCCCAAGTAAGTCTGCGACACCAGCTGGGTATCCTGCGACGCAACTCGGTTCTGACACTGTCTACCCAGAGGTGGTATCAGACCCCACAGGTGAGGGCTCAGTCCCACAGCACCGCCCATCCCCCCCACTTCAGACTCCACTCATAAGCGTCTGACCACAAGGCTAGAGCCATCAGAGGTTCCAATGGCCCCCTCCTTGGCTTTGACTAACTTGCAAGAGTGGTTCACAGAACTCAGAGAAGTGCTTACTTAGGCTTCCCGGTTTATGTAGATGAACAGCCAGAGGGAGAGACACATAGGATGAGGTCTGGGAGGGGGCCGAGCCCAGGAGCTCCTGGGGAGTCGGGGGGTCTCTCTCTCCCAGTGTGTGGATGTACTTGCCAGCCTGGAAGCTCATCGAACTTTATGGTGGCTTCCTCACGTAGGCGTGGTCAATTATGAACTCCGTCTCCAGCCCCCCTGTCCTCTCTAGAGAGCTGTGGTGTGGGGGTTCCAACACCAGAAGTTCCAACCTTCTCATCATGGCTGCTCTTTCTGGAACCCGGGCCTCATCCAGGTGCCCACCTGGAGTTGCCTCATTACAACCAAAGATTCTCCTGGTGTTCTTCTTTCTTAGGAATTTTCTAGGGTTTCAGGAGCCCTGGGCCACAGGCTGGAGACCGAGACCAATATGTATTTTTTCTTTTTTTTCATTATAAAAATTGTATTTGTTTAATTAAAATAATGTTTTAATGTTTATTTATGTTGGGGAGAGAGAGACACAGTGCGAGCAGGGGAGGGGCAGAGAGGGAGGGAGACATGGAATCCGAAACAGGCCCCAGGCTCCCCGCTGTCGGCACAGAGCCCAACGCCGGTCTTGAACCCACGAACCATGAGATCGTGATCTGAGCTGAAGCCGGAGCTCAACCAACTGAGTCACCCAGGCGCCCCTAATTATAAAAATTTTAAATTGATGTGTGTTTGACATACGATGTTATACAAGTTTCAGGTGTACAACAGAGGATTCGACCATTCTATACATTATGCACAATAACTATAGTTACTGTCTGTCACCATACAAAGTTTACATTTCCTATTATCTCAAAGACTAAAACATTAGGTCTTCCTGTCTCGAGCCTGCTGGTCTCGGGACCAGAACCACCCCATGAGGATTATCATGACCGCCCTGTTGACAAGCCCCGTGTTCACTCTCTTTCCACAGTGCATTGGACTGTTGAGTATTACCTGATGCAGTTCACAGCTCTTTTTGTCCTGCCAGAGCAGTGGTTCTCAACTGGGGGTGATCTGGGCCCCCAAGGTGTTACTCGGTAATGTCTAGAGACTTTTTTGGGGGTCAGAAATGGGAGGGGGTACTGCTGGCGTCCAGGGGATGGAGGCCAACGAACCCCGACAGCGAAGAATCATCCAGTCCAACATGTCAATGCAAAGGGCCAAGGTGCCAAGGTTACCTTTGGTTTGTAACTACCTGATGATTGCATGGGATACTCCTGTCTTATTGGCTGTTTTCTCATCTTCCAGATAACGTCTGAATTTTTTGATTTTTCCAAGATTTGGTCCTGGATCTCATTCTCTTATTTATCTTCTCTCCATGGGTGGTCACGTGTGTTTCCATGTTTTAGAATACCATTAATGTGCTGCTGACGCTGGGTCTGAACACCTGAATACATCTAGACTCATGTATCTAATTGCTTACTCGATGTCGCCATCTGGATGAAAAACGGAGATCACGGACTTCATGTATGCAAAATGGAATTTGGATTGCTTCACCAAATTTGTTCCTTCCCCACTTTTCCACTTCTCTGTAAAGACTACCCTAACTTCCCCAGCAGCTAAAGCCCTATGTGTCATGCGTGATTTCTCTGCCTCCGTACTGCCCACAGTTTATACATCAGCACGTCCTATCAGCTCTATTTATAAGATATTTTCTGATTAATTGACATTTCTCCAGCTCCCCAGCAGCGCATCCAAGATGCCACCAAATATTGCCTGGGTTACTGCAATTACTTGTAAATGATCACTCTGCTTGCGTTCTTACCCTTCGCAGCCTATCACCCATGCGGGATTCCTAAGTAACATTTCAAACACATGAATCACACTAGCTTCCAGTGACTTACACTGTGTTCGGTGAAAAGACTCCGTTCCCTTCCCGTGACCTACATGCTCGGAACCGTCTGGCCACTGCCCATCTCTCTCTTTGCACGCACTGCCTCGGCCACCGTGGTGCAGATGGCAATAGTAGCCCTGAATGCCAACTTCCCAGATCTGTGACTCTTTGCAGTGGGACCTGGAATCTTCTCCCGTCAAGAGTCGAAGCCTGTCTCTCTACTCCGCGAATCTGCATTGGCCTCGTGACTAGCTCGGGTGAAGGGGCATCGTGGGAGAGAAGTCGAGGGCTGCGGGCTGGAGGATCAGAGGCCACGTGGAGCAGAGACGTGTGACAGCTGAGGCGGTCCGTGAGCAGGAAGCCCGCAGCAGACCCAGCAGCTGACCGCTGATGCGACAGTGAGCCCAGCTGAGACCAGACGTGCAGTGCATCTGAACTTGGTCAAATTTGGTGACTCACAGAAAGAAAGGCCAAGTTCATCGTCGCTGTTTAAAGGCATTAAAGATATTTGGGGTGGTTTGATATGCAGCTATGCCAGCCTTCTTCCCATTCCTCTAACAGACAAAACCAGTTCCCTCACCAGGATGGTTATATTTGCTGTTTCCTCTGTCTGGAATTGGAATAGTCTTCTGTCAGCTCATTTTGGTCTTAACTGCTTCCAAGTTCTTGTGATGGGAGAGAAACTTTAAAGTTTTTTTTTTTTTCTTTTTTGCATGGTTTTCTCACTTGATGCTAACGGCATTATTATTTCCATGTTCCCGAGAAGAAGACTCAAGAACCAAAGGGTTAAGGATCCTGCTGGGTTTTCACAGGTAGCCAGTGGGGGAACTGGGACTCAAACCAGGAAAACTGTGATTACAGGAGCCCATGCTTCTAACAGCTGTGCCATTTTCCCTCCATTTACACATACGTAGTAAGCTATTAATAAATATTTGTGAAATGGGAAAGAATGTATAAATGAATGCATAAGGCAAACGTGGCAGAGATACAAGAGGAACAGCCTTCCTTTGGGGATGCTCTGTGGGGAGCAAAACATTTCTTAGGAACCTTGCTGAGGTATTTGTTTTTTAGCATTTAAAACATAGTGGGAGGGGTACCTGAGTGGCTCACTTGATGGAGCTTCTGATTTCGGCTCAGGTCATGATTTCAGGGTTGTGGGATCAAGCCCCATGTCAGGCTCTATGATGAGTGTGGAGTCTGCTTGGGATTCTTCCCCCACCCTCCTCTGTCCCCCTCCATGACTTGTGCTCTCTTTCCCCCTGAAACCAACCAACCAACCAACCAACCAGCCAGCCAACCAACCATAGTGGGAGGGAAAATATATTAAGGAAACATTGAAGATTAACGCTCACAACAGGTTTACTGAGCGATCTGGGTTCTGAATAGTGAATAAGGAAGCAGATCTTTCTGACCCCTGCCACATGGCCCTCCCCACCCCAAAAGAAATGCTCTGGCAGATTTCCCGTCAATTCGACATGTGACATATCGATAGGGTTTCATACACTTGATCTCAACTGGAATTTCAACTTGTCATTCAACTGAAACTTTGTCTCTTTTTCACGTATCTTCTGGCCTGATCCGTAAGCCTATAGTGAGGAAGAAAATATGGTTGGTTATTTTCTTTGTGGTCTTTTTCCTCTCTTAGCTCTGTTTCCTCTGCTCCTTCCTGGGTGAGCGGAGGGAGGAAAGGGGCAGGCGGGTTAAGGTCTTGCTTGACCTGTGCCTTTGCAATCGGGTGTTGATGCTGCTACTGTGAATATTCGAAGATTTCAGTCATGGGGTGGGGGTGGGGTACCTCGCATGCTCTTGAGGAGAGGTTGAGGGAGAGGTTTGAACACATGCCAATAGGGAGTTTTCAGGATGTGGCAAGGGCGCTGTAGGGCAGGCGAGGCAAAGAAAACCCATAACAGGGCACCGAGCAGGTGCCCGGAATAAATATAATTGGTCTGATTTTCACAACCAGGGCCTGTGATACGGTTATTCTTATTTTACAGATGATGAAGCAGAAGGTTACACCAGATATGTTGTTTTTACTGTTTTCTGGGCAAAGGAGCAGACAAATATTTTGATTGGTAACGTTGATGAAAATATCATCACCCGGGAAATATGTATTTCATTGTCGGCGCTCAATTTGAGAAATAATTTTAGCCACCTTGCTTCGTTCATTATCTGCACTCTAAATGAGTGGAATGATAATTAACTTTAACGTCCCATGTGTTAATTGTTTTCCCTTTCCTGTTTCATTTCACACTGAATTCTCAGCTACCAGGTGCTGGGTTAGTTTTGTCAGTAGCGAAGGAACTTGACCACTCTAGTTAATTCCCATCCTGCCGCATTTAACGTTTGTACCAGTCTGGGCCATTACAAATAAAAATTCACACGGACATCCACATGTGCTCTGTTCCTGCCACTTCTCTTCCCGAACGGTCGGAAACGACCTCACTCTTGTCAACTTTACTGCCTTCGCTATACATCTGTTTCTGTGACCTTAATCTGTGGTATCTGGGTTCTGCACAAATATCCATTCAGAATGAGGCGAAAACACTCAGTGTAGGATTCCAAGGGACACCAATCACGCTGTCCTTATCGGAACGCACACAGCGAATGTAAGTGTCATTGTCAAGTACTTTTTAGTCTATGTAGAGATAAGAGACTTTGTTCTCACCTTCCAATTTGTCATTGTCCATCGGAATGTTTTTCCTGTGTCGGGAAAACAGCCCCAGACATTGATTTTTCTACTCGAATAGTCTGAAAGACACAGGTGCCCAAGTGGTTTTTATTTCTTAACGCCTCCCCATTTTCATTACCTTTACTGTCTGTTGGTCATAAATTACCAGACACAACAAACCTGACCGGGTTCTTAAAATATATGGCATCACACATGATAAGGGTTGGGGTTTTAGACCATTTGGACTGAATGATGCTTGTTCCAGTGTTGCTGAACCAGATCGTGACGTTTCCCGATGGAAGTGATGTGAATACGTTAGAGTCACGTGATCTGCCCTTCCTATCCGCATGCACGGTTGGCAGAGTGTAAGCAAAAAATAATCACAGCCTCCCCATCGGGGCTCACATCATGGAAGCAGCTGTGCTAACATGCTGTCGCCTCTCCCCGCCCCCTGCCCAACCTGTCTGGGTGCGTGAGGTCAGGGGTCACGCTTGTGGACAGCTGTGAGGCCCTGGGATCTTTCATCAGGATAACCAGCTCCGGGGTGACACCATCTGTCTTCATCTATCTCGGCAGAACGTCCAGTTTAGAAAAATGAAATGTCTGCGTGAGTTAAGATTTGGGGACGGTTCAAGCCAAGCTGAAATCTCCATTAATTAGTTTATGTTTCCCCGGGCTATGGTCCAGTCTGCGTTAATACAGCAAACATGAAACGCACACAGATGCGGTAACACCGAAAGATAGAGGCACAGGCACATTTTTGGTGTAGGAATGGGACAAGTTATGGGGCAACGATTCATATTTTCCGTGCGTACGACTTACCGAAAAGGCGGCCGGCGTGTCTTGCCTCGCTGTTCGCTGTGGGCAGGCTGCAGTTCCGAAGGTCAGCCGTGTCGGGGTAAGAAGCCGAGAGCCGGTGGGTATCAGGAGTACGACACCGCTGTCTGTTCAGATTTTTCCTCAAGGTGAAGACTCCAAGAGTAAATTCTACAATTGAAGTGGCATTGGGAATATCAGGTCCACAAAACACAATTACGTGGACTGAAAACCGACCTGGTCACAAGAGCAAACGCTCCGTATCGTACAAGAGTGTTTTAGGAGGCCCTCTAAAAGAATTTTCTATCACGTGTGCTTACTCAAGCAGGTGCAATGTGCACCAGCTTACAAAGCCCTCTTCACCCTGGGCTGCTTTTATTGCAGATAATAATTTTGACTCAACTTCTTTCTATCTATTGCCCGAGACACGTAATAAAAAGTTTCTTAGAGCCATGGCTGGTATGGAAAACGTTAGGATTAGCCCATTGCGTGGTTCAAGGGATGTTTAAGAAGAGCGTGTCACACATCCTTTTAAGAGTATTTCTCTGTTTCTAGTCTTCTTCCTCTTGTCCCTGGACCAGCTCCAAAGGAAGGAGGAAGAACGTGACTTAAGATAGCACCAGGCGTCCCTGGTGCTTCGAACAGTAGCTGTTTCTTTGGTTAAGAGTATCGCCACTACTCAATGGATTTACCTAGATCTTGTTTTAATATGTGGGCCAACCTTCTCAAAAAGACCTTTTAACACCAATAGAAAGTTAGCTGTGACTTTGCAAAGCAAAATGGTCCCGGAAGTTCCCCCAAGAGTGTGACAGAGGATTAGTAGGCGGTGAAACAAGACGGAGCGGGGAGGATTCTCTGCCTCTTGGAGGCCGGGAGTGGAGGAGAGCAGGCTTCGTGTGTGTCCCCGGGAGGGGGGCACTCACACCAGCAGTGCGTGAGGGCTCCACTTTCTTCCACATCCTTGAAAACATCTGTTGTCATCTTTTTTATTTTAGCTATCCTAGAGGGTATGAAGAGGCACTTCCTTGTGTGTTGGATTTGCATTTCCCCGATGCCTAATGTTACTGAGCATCCTTTCATGTGCTTACCGGGCATTTGTGTATCTTTCCCGGAAAAGCACGTCCTTGGATCCTTGCTCATGTTTAATTGGGTTTTCTTTCTATAATGATGCATTTTAGCATCTTGATATACGATCTTGAAAACCACCACATAGAAAGTTTTATTAGAATCTACAAATTACATATATTTTTATTTGAGAGAGAGGGAGTGAGCAGGGAGAGGGGCAGAAGGAGAGAGAGAGAGAGAGAGAGAGAGAGAGAGAGAGAGAGAGAATCTTAAGCAGGCTCCATGCTTAGCGAGAAGCCCAATGTGGGGCTGGATTCCACAATCCAGGGATCATGACTTGAGCCAAAACCAAGAGTTGGATGCTCAACCAACTGAGCCATCTAGGCATCCCTTAGAAATTGTATTTTTTTAAAAAAGATGATTAATGTCCATATCTTATGTTCAGCTAAATCACCTTCATTGGGTGGGAATATGATGTTTTAAAAATACAAGTAAACCTTATTCAATTTTTAAAAATATTTATTAATTTTTGAGAGAGAGAGAGAGAGAGACAGAGTGCAGGTGGGGGAGGGGCAGAGAGACACACACACACACACACACACACACACACACACTGAATTCGAAGCAGGCTCCAGGCTCTGAGCTGTCAGCAGAGAGCCCGACATGGGCCTTGAACCCAGGAACCTTGGGATCATGACTTCAGCCAAAGTCACACGCTTAACTGACTGAGCCACCCAGGAGCCTCACAAGTAAACCTTATTATAGGTCAATAAATAAGTATCTATTCCCTTTCTGACCTGAGGTCATCTGCATAATTCACAAGGAAGCATTCAAATCTTAGCAAGGACAACCTGTCAACAAAATTTCAAGCTTCCTCAACAAGTATAGCTAACTTGGCCAGTTGAATGTTTATATTTTTGTGATTTTGATGATGGGAAGCTGAAAAATGATTGTTTCATAGTTTTTCCTCAAGAGTCTTTATTGAGTGCCTACTATAGGCCAGACACTGTAGCAGGTGCTAAGGATATAAAGAAACAGAATGATAATGGATCCTTACTTCTAAGAGACGCTCCACACATGCTCACTGCTGATGGGAATGTTGCTTTGTTCAGGGCACGCAGACCCAGGAGAAATGGCAAAGAAGTTAGTTATTACTTAGCTCTTTGGTCTAGAATGGTTGCTTTCTATAGATTTTAAGATTAGACAGTCCTTCCTTCCACCCACTCACCCATCCATCCACTCATTCAGCAAGCATTTAAATTTTTTTTTCTAGTTTGTTTTTATTTATTTCAAGAGGGAGAGAGAGCAAGTGGGGAAGGGGCAGAGAGAGAGAGGGAGAGAGAGCTCATGCTGTCAGCACAGAGCCCAATGCAGAGCTCAAACTCACGAACCTTGAGATCACCACCTGGGCCGAAATCAAGAGTTGGGTGCTTAACCAAAAGAGCTACCCAGGCACCCTCAGTGAACATTAAGGGTTCACTGGGTCCAGTATATGTTAGTAAATGGTAAATAATGAGTGTTGCTGGTCCAATACTGGCATATGAGGAATAGTCACAATGAATAGGAATAAGCACAAGAACCTGATGTCACCTGTCGCCTGGATTCCAACGAAACGGGGAAGTTGAATTTCAAACTAAGTGATAATACACTGTAACTTTTCCAGGGAGAAAAATCTAAAAAAGGGGGAAACACTAAGGAAGCTCCATGGAGGAATGATTAAGAAGGAAATTCCTTTGTCATTTTTGTTCCTTTTCCCTCAAATCCTCCCTTTCCCTTACATGACGCTCTGGGCGAAGAAAGATTTGCGGATCAAAAGAAATACTTAAGGTATTTTGGGGTTTTTTTGTACTTAAGTTGTCTCCTTTTGTTGTCAATGCTGCCCTGTTTCTTCCTTACCAAATTTGTGGCAACTTTTTCTTGTTCACCAATGGTTTTTGCACATATGCATTTTCTTGGGCGAATCTGAAGATGTTCTGGGTTCTACATCAGAATGGGGGGAGCGTCGGCCCAGTTGATGAGGCACTAATATGCCAAAATCTGAGACCAGGTGACAACCTGAGTGAGGTGAAGAGTAAACAGAATTATCTAAGTTTTATTTATTTATCTGCCCATAGATATATACGAATATGCCTACATCTCTCTAGACCCAGGTCCCTGTCTCTCTGTCGGCCTTTTTGTGTGTCTTTCCCTGTTTCTCTGTCTCTTTGAAGGAAATATTGGAATCAAATTATATGCGTGGGGGTCATAGAAGAGTTGAAGTCACCTGTTACTTATTTTTTTTTTAATTATTTTTTTCAATGTTTATTTATTTTTGAGAGAGAGAGACAGAGTGTGAGCTGGGGAGGGGCAGAGAGAGAGGGAGACACAGAATCCGAAGCAGGTTCCAGGCTCTGAGCCGTCAGCACAGAGCCCGATGCAGGGCTCGAACCCACCCACCGCGAGATCATGACCTGAGCCGAAGTCGGACGCTCAACCGACTGAGCCACCCGGGCGCCCCACCTTTTACTTTTATTTTATATAATCTTAACTTTGGAAAATGTGAAGATGAGTAGAACATACAACTTCTTTATAGAGCTTTCCTGAGATATAGTTCTAGATAGCATGCAACCCACCCTTTTCAAGTGTACAGTCAATATTTTGTAGTATATTCAGACTTGTGTGACCATCACCACAACCTAATTTTAAGACACTTTGATCGGGGTGCCTGGGTGGCTCAGTCGGTTGAGCGTCCGACTTCGGCTCAGGTCATGATCTCATGGTCCATGGGTTCGATCCCCGCGTGGGGCTCTGTGATGACGGCTCAGAGCCCGGAGCCTGCTTCAGATTCTGTGTCTCTCTCTCTGCCCCTCCCCCGCTCAAGCTCTGTCTCTGTCTCTCTCAAAAATAAATAACCATTAAAAAAAAATTTAAGACATTTTGATCGCCCTTCAAGAAATTCATACTCCTTAGTGGCCAGTCTCTGTTACCCGCTCCCCCAGGCCCTGGCAACCACTAAGCATCTGCTTCCTCTCGCTCTATGGACTCATCTAATGGTTCTGGACATTTCACGGATGGAATCCTACTGCACACGTGGTCTTTCATGACCGGCCCCTTGTAGGTAGCACGCTGTTCAAGGTTCAACCAGACGCACGGCACGCATCACACATAATTCCTGTGTGATATGCCGTTGTCTGGACATGGCACTTTGATTTTCCTACCGACGTGCTGATATACTTTTAAATCATTTTCACTTTTTTGGGTATCATGAATAATGCTGCTGTGAATATTCCTGTACATATTTTTGTGTGTGGATGAATGTTCGCTTCTCTTGGGCATATATGTGAGGTATGAATTGCGGGGTTAAGTGACAGCTCCACGTTTATCATTTTGAGGAAACCCCAGACCAGTTTCCTAAGTGGCTGCACCATTTTCTAGTCCCACAGCATATGAGGGTTGCAGTGTCTTCACATCCTTGTCAACACTTATTATTCCCTGTCTTTTTTATCTTATCCAGCTTAGTGGGTGTAAACTATCTCGTTGTCCCTTCAGTTTGCTTTCCCCTAATGACTGACCGTATTGAGCATCTTGGCATGTGCTTATTGGCCACATATATCTTCTTTGGACAAAGGTCTATTCAAATCCTTCATTTAAATTTTGAATTGGATTACTTGTCTTTTTGTCTTTTAATCGTTCAGCTCATTTCACTCACCATGATAAATTCGCGATTCATTCACGATGTGGCGTGTACCAAGCGTTTATTTTATTGCTGAATTAATCATAGGCCACAATTTGTCTCTCTGATCACCAGTTGATGGACATTTGAGTTGTCTTGATTCCTGGTGAATCTGAACAAAGCTACTGTAAACATCTTGTACAGGTCTTTGTGCAGACATGTGCTTTCATTTCTCCATTTCCATTTTCTCTTCTCTCTTAGTGTATCAGCTATACTATTTTTTTTTGTTTACCTTTTCTTTTTGTAGTCATGGAGTTTGCAATACACATTTAGACCTACTCCAAGTGCCCATTCCAATAACACTATCCCACTTCATGGGTGATGTACCTTATGGAAACAAAATAATCCTCATTCTTGCCTCTTGCCCCTTGTATTCCTTTTGTCATGTATTTCACTTAGATGTAAACATACGTAAGCCTACATGCACATAAGTACACGTATATACATATGTACATGCGTGTATAGGCATACATAATTGAGTATATTGTTGCTGTTACTATTTTGAACAAACTGTTTTTGTTAGAGCAACTAAGAATAAGAAAAATCAAAGTTTAAGAAAAAGAAGAAGAAAAATTTATCTTACCTTATTCCTTCTCTCGTGCTCTTTCTTTCTTTACGTACATCTGAGTTTCTCACCTCCAGCGTTATTCTTCTCTCTAAAGAACTTTCAATATGCAAAATAAAATAAAATAAAGTTTATTTAAAATAAAATAAAATTAAAAATAAAATAAAATAAAAAATAAATAAAATAAAGTTTATTTAAAATAAAAAAAAAGTTTATTTATTTTTGAAAGAGAGAGAGAGATTGCAAGCGGGGAATGGGCAGAGAGAGAGGGAGAGAGAGAATCCCAAGCAGCCTCCTTACTGTTAGTTCAGAACCGACGTGGGGCTCAAACTCACCAACCTCGAGATCACAACCTGAGCCGAAATCAAGAGTCAGGCGGGTCACCGACCGAGCCACTCATATGCCCTTAAAGAACTTCTTTTGACATTTCTTGCAAGGCAGGTGTCCTGACAACAAATCCCTTCAATATTTGTTTGTCAGAGAAAGTCTTTATCTCTCTCTCACTTTAAAAAGATACAATTTTCAAGGTACAGAATTCTAGGTTGGTGATTTTATTCTCTCAACTCGAGGCATTTCACCCCACTCTCTTCTTGCCTGTGTGGTTTTTGTGGGAAAGTTGATATAACCCTTACTTTTGCTCTCCTACAGGTGAAGGGGCTTTTCCTCTGGCTTCTTTCAAGACTTTTCTTTTTTCTTTATCTTTGATTTCTTGGACCTTGAAAACGATAAGCTTCGGTGTGGTGTTCTTTTGTTTTGTTTTGGCACGTACCCTGCTTGGTGTTCTCCAAGCTTCTCGAATCTACAGCTTAGTGTCCAACATTAATTTGGTGTGTGTGTGTGTGGGGGGGGAATTCTTAGTCATTCTTGTCTCAAATATTTTTTTCTGTTCCTTTCCCTCTTCCTTCTCGTGGTTTCCTCATTGTGCATATGCTACACCCTTTGTCCCACAACCCTTAGAAAGAGTCTGTCTTGTTTTTTCCGTCTTCGTTCTCTTTGCTTCCTCAGTTTTTGAGGATTCTAGCGATGTTTCAGCTAGCTCAGAGATTCTTTCCTCAGCTGTGTCAAGTCGACTAATGAGCCCATCAAAGGCGTTTTTCGTTGTTGTTATGGTGCTTTTATTTCCGGCATGTCTTTTGGGTCCCATCTTAGGATTTCTCTCTCTCTGCTTATATTCCGTTAAAGTTCTTACCTCATTAATTATAGCTGGTTTAAACTTTCAGCCTGATAATTCCAACATCCCTGCCAGTCTGGCTCTGATGCTTGCTTGTCTCTTCCAATTGCCTTTTGCTATGCCTTATAATTTTTCCTTCAGAGACAGACACGACGTACCTGCTAAAGGGAGCTGCTGTCACAGGTCTTTAATGCTGTGATGCTGAGGTGTGGGGGAGGGGAGCATTCTCTAGTCCCAGGTGACGTTGATGTGAGCGTGTTTACTTATGCCAATTTATGGCAGTTAGGGGTGGGGGATCTTGAAGATTCGGGGATGATGCCCAAGTTTCTTTGGAGGGTGCATGGTAGGGACAACTTCCATGATCGTTGAAAAGAGAATTTTATGGGGAGAGGCTTGGAAGGGAGGCGGTCAGTTCGTTTGTGGATCTGTTGTCATTGAGATGCTTGTAGGCATTCAGGTGGGAGCGTATTATAGATCCTTGATGCCCAAATGTATCTGAGCTGGGGAAATACATTCGAGACTCGTATGCCATGAGAATGGGGAGAGAAGAGTATTTGTGGGACTGTGGTTGCAAAGATGGAAAGAAAAGCTCAGTGGTTTGGTTTAGTTTTGACAGGAAGTCAGAACTCAAGATGAAATGCGTCGTCGTTGTAGACAATGCCTCTTTGATGATGTATCGTTTGTCAGAGTAGAGCTGCTTCACGGGGTGAACCCCGTATTCATTTATTTTGTACCTCACCTTGTTACCAAACGCACTTCGGGTGGCTTTCAAGGGTGGATGATGTGTGAGGATATGAGGTGATTTGAGGACGATGGTGTGAAGAAGAAGGAGGAAAAGGAGGAAGAGAAGGAGGAGGAGGAGAAAAAGAGGAGAGGAAGAGGAGAAGGGAGGGAAGAAGGATGGGAACAAATTGCAGACCAGGACAATGAGAACATGTGTCCTATTAAGGCCTGCAGGTGTTCTAGGAGAGAGTCTTAAGACGTTCTGGTAGCTCATGTGACAAAGGAGATCTATAGAAATATTATTATATTAATTATTATTGTTATTATTTCTTTATTCTTACTTATTTTTATTTAGTATGTATTGTTAACATATATTAATATAACATTAATATATTACACACATACATATTATTTATTATTATTAATTATTAATTATTAATATATCACATACATACATATTATTTACATATATAATATTAAATTTAAATGCTTATAGATTTATATTTTATATATTTAGGATATGTATATATACATATTCTATATTTAGAATTGGAGCCGATCTGTGGCTAACATCAGGCAAGAATTCAGAATTCAGAACAAAGAATTACATTCTACAGGAGCGCCTCGGTGGCTCAGTCAGTTGAGCATCTGACTTCGCCTCAGGTCATGATCTCACAGTTCATGAGTTCGAGCCCTGCATTAGGCTCTCTGCTGTCAGCACAAGACATCCTCTGTCCCCTCTCTCTCTGCCCCTCCCCCCTTTGCACTCTCCCCCCAAATAAGTAAATATTAAGAAAAAAAAGAATTACATTCTATATAGTATCACAAAGCCCTCAGCTGTGTCTTTACGGCAGTCACGGATTGTGCTGTGAATAAGGGAGAACTTTCTGCCACCCCGGAATGTCCCTCCACATGGAGGATGCTTCATTAAAAAAGAGTCCTGTGTCTCCCTCTCTCTTTGCCCCTCCCCCGTTCATGCTCTGTCTCTCTCTGTCTCAAAAATAAATAAACGTTAAAAGAAAAAAAAAAAATTAAAAAAAAAAAAAAAAGAGTCCTGGCCTCTCTCCACCCTCTCATTTTCCTTGTGAGGTCTTGGAAAGCAAAATTCGCACGAGTAATACAGGTGTGGCTTCCCCCTGTCCTCGAAGGTGAGGTGCCTGCAGGGATACGGGCTCTCCTTTGCTTCTCGAAGTTTTTACCTCTTAAGCGGGAACTGTTGCTGCCATCAGATATGATGCAAAAAGGTGCCAGGCTGTGATTGCTTACGACTGGTGGCGCTCATCTCCTGATTCTGTGAATTAATCCTAGCAATCCTATTGCCTGAAGATTCTTTAATTTTAGTATATCAGTATATCAGAAGGTGATATATTGGCTTTCCACTTCTTTGCTTGTTTGCATGTTTCTCAGTTGGCTCAGCTCTTTCGTGGCCAAGGGTTGTCTACTTCCGGATCCCTGGAAATGCAATCATTTCAACAGAGTTATTTATTTTAAAGATAATCCATGTAAGCTGAGGTCAAAAAGAAATGCAATTTAGTCTAAATAATTCTACAGTGTACAAACTTGATTTTGGTACCGCGTTTTGCTGGATTTTCTAGATCCAGGAATAGATTTTAGAATGTCTAGAAGAGAGTGGATGGTCTGCATGGCCTTGAGTTCATTTTTTCTGCCAGTAAATGGTCGGGAGAGACACCGGCTTGGGAACCGGGAAACCTTTGTTATAGTTTTACCTCTACTGTTTGTTTCGGGACTTTGGACAAGTCAACAAACATCTGGGGAGCTTCTGCTCCTTTAAGCCTCTGCTCCCCAGACCTGCAGCCCACACTTATTCAGGAGCTTGTCCTGTGTTGTGTCCCAAAGCTTCTGAGCCAGAAAGTCACTTGTGTGCAATGCTTGCATCTGAATTTAATTAGCGGTTCAGGAAGTAAAGGTCTCTTCCATGGGCTTGCTGACCTCTCCAGCTGATGGACCAATTTTCTTTTTTGTTAATGTTTATTACTTATTTTCGAGACCGAGACAGAATGCGAGTGGGGGAGGGGCAGAGAGCGAGGGAGACACAGAATCGGAAGCAGGTTCCGGGCTCCGAGCTCCGAGCTCCGAGCTGTCAGCACAGAGCCCGACGCGGGGCTCGAACTCATGGACCGCGAGATCATGCCCTGAGCCAAAGTCGGACGCTTAATCGACGGAGCCACCCAGGCGCCCCTGATGGATCAATTTTCTGTCTCACCCTTTGTAGGTCGCTGACCACACCATTCCCAGTATCCTCATGTGTTTTTATGTGGAAGATTTTCCAAACTGATTGGTGATATAGCACCTTCAGGCAGGGCATCGGGTTTACACTCACTGGTAACTGGAAGACCCCAGATGGAGCAGGGACGGGAGGGAGACTGGTCTCTTCTGCTCGGTGCTGGAGGTGACGTGCGGTCCCTGGTTTCCGCCGCTAGTTGCCCGATCCGGGTGGCTTTGAACATGGCCCCACTCGCTTCCCTTTCAGATCACTCATTATTCGCCTGCTTCACGGAGGAACAAAAGTCACCCATGCCTAGGAGCCTGGGGCCTCACGGTGGAGCTCCGACCGTGCGTCTTGTCCGCCGGCTGCTCCTAGACACGAATTAAGAATCTTTCAGACAAAGTGTGCTGTCAATCTGCGGTTTGCGCATTTGCATAGATAGGATTTTTTGACGTGATGGCTTGGGGCAGCCCCACATGTGCTTTGTCAGTGTGCTGTGCCAGTCTGCAGGGAACAGTTGTGATATCAACAGTGTCACGATGGGCCAAGCTTATTTCGGGCCCGATGAGCCGATCTTACGGAAGGTGCAGGCCGTGGGGTGGGGAGCGCTGGAAAGTGAGAAGAAAAGGGATTCGCCGTTTTTTGTTGTTGTGGTTGTTGTTTTGTTTTGTTTTGTCCATAAAAGGGCATGAGATAGATTATCGGTTGTTTGTCCTCAGCTCTCTGAGCCACCCCCCAGGTACCATCAGCCCCACACATGATTTAGGGAGGGAAAGACGGAGGGGCGGTTTATTTAGTCAAATCCCCTCACTGCAAAAATGACGAAGGTGGGTTTCAGAGATGGGAAGTGATTGATCCAAAAATACGAAATCATTTACACGGTGAAAATAGTAACATGATACATTCTTCCTGTCAATTCCCAGCCCTGTGAAAGTACTATGTTTCCATTGCCTAGCTGTCATGTCATGAGTGTATAATATCTGACGATTTCCTAATTTATGCATCCACTGCATTATCTTCTTGAAAATCATTTCCCCACCCGCTTATCAAAAGTGATACACATGCCAGTGACTCGGTGGGTTTCTGACGTGGGCTTTGCAAAATTTGGTTGGCATGGAGCCACAAGGGATTCAACGATGAGAAAAGTCCTCATGAGAAGGAGCATCCCATAGTTCATTCAAATATGCATTTCTGGAAGGATACCGGGATTATCCAATTTTAAATAGAGAGCATTAGGAGCAAAACGCTGAGACCTGGGCTGAGATGGAGTCTGGACAGCAAATGGCACGATGTTTAGTTGCTTTAAACCGGTTAATACGCACTTCCCTCATGTTATATAGACCTTGCTAGTTAAAGATGGAGGTTCTGGAGACCAAATTAGTCGCCCCTGAAAATAAAGGGGCCCAGGGGTGCCTGGGTGGCTCAGTCGGTTAAGCTTCTGGCTTCGGCTCAGGTCATGATCTCACGGTTTGTGGGTTCAAGTCCCACGTGGGGCTCTGTGCTGACAGCTCAGAGCCTGGAGCCTGCTTCGGATTCTGTGTCTCCTTGTCTCTCTACCCTCCTCCTCTCACTCTCTGTCTCTCTCTCAGAAATAAATGAACACTAAAAAAAAAAAAAAAAAAGAAAAAGAAAGAAAGAAAAGAAAAGAAAGGGTCCCGGAAACACACATCCTTGTTGTTCTTTTGTTCCCCCCTCATTAAGAGAGTTAAATGCATCAAACGGGCTCCAGTGAAACAGGTCATGTTACTCCTTCTGTTTCTCATTTCATGTGTCTTTCATTCCTGGAAAGAGACAGAGGATGCTGGCTTTGGGACAGAATTTGAATCAAGCTTGTGATCACGGACCAGTCGATGTTAGCTCTTGATGACAAGTCGGTGGGGGAGGGGACGCTGTGCTCTCTATGCGCCAGAGCAGGTAAGTGTGGGTGTCAGGTGGGAGGCGAGGTGGGACTTGGGACAGTTACTCTTCTAGGTGACCGGTTGGGATGATGCGTCTCTGTGGCATTTCTTCCTTCATAGACGTTCGCGCTGATCTGTTTAGTCTTGCAATTATCATGTCAGTGTCTTGGGAGTAACTGTTGGGCAGGCGAACAGAGGAAAGGCTCCGTCGTCTCTTTTTCAAGAGCTCATGCGTCACCTGTATCTTGAAACCCTCTCATGTACCAGCAGCTCTGTTAGGAGCTATGGGGAACGCCAACGCCAGGAAGGTATGGAAGAGCCCTACACCCGAGAACAGGGGTGAGGTGACCCCAATTCTTTTTAAGGTGCTCTGAAGATGTGAAATGTTACTGTCTCCATTCAGTGTATTTAAACACTGAGATCATGGGGCGCTCAGTCCGTCAAGTGTCTGACTTAATTTCAGCTCAGGTCTTGATCTCAGGGTTAGTGAGATCAAGCCCACGTCGGGCTCCGTATTGTCGGTACGAAGTCTGCTTGGGATGCTTTCTCTCTCCCTCTCTCTCTGTCCCTCCCCTGCTCATTCTCTCCCTCTGCCTTCCTCAATGAACGAATGAATGAATGAATGAATAAAACAAATATTTAAAAAAAAACCATTGAGACCATATCAGAATAAGCAGAGAATATTTTTTCTTTTATTACACCTTGTGGGCCACCTCTTAGGGTATCATTGTTTCAAACTTGGCAGCTTCAGAACTGACAATGAAGACCCCCCTCTCCCCACAGCCCCCTCCCAAACAGGACACCCCTATCACTCGAATGGGGCTCGAAGATATGATGCCGATGCAGGTCGTCATACTTCTAGAAGAAAGCCCTGTGTTCGAATGATCTGTCATCCTGCATTTCTAGTCTGGGCGTTAAACTGGAAAAATTTTTAAACATCACGTGTTCATTATGTTAACTCCATAAAAGCAGCCTTTTTGCTCTCCCTTCGGTGTCTTAGATTTTATGAATTCATAACATTCAAACATTGGGGAAATCCTGCGTCTGGAAACATCAGTACTGAGCTGACGAGCCTCTGAACCCTCTTGCAGCCTTTGCGAAAAAGAAGCTTTGTCACCTGAATCTGATCTCTCTTCTGTGCCAGAATGAAAGAAATTCTGGTGAACCAGGAGGGCGAGGGCTTTAGTGCACACTGTCCGAGACTGGCTTTGTAACCAGAATGTTCCTAGGGCGCAGGGTGGGCAGCAGCAAGAGCAGGAAAGCAGACAAACATGAAGACAGGAGACCTCATGAGTAATACGACACTGCCGTCCTGGCCGCCTTCCTGCCTTGCCTCCGCTTATGTCCCAGGGTTGCTCCTGAGCATTTTGGCAGGATTTGATTTGATTTGATATGATTTTACTTTACTTTACTTTACTTCACTTTATTTTATTTTACTTTATTTTATTTTATTTTATTTTATTTTACTTTACTTTGTTTTATTTTATTTTATTTTACTTTATTTTACTTTACTTTGTTTTATTTTATTTTACTTTGTTTTATTTTATTTTATTTTACTTTACTTTGTTTTATTTTATTTTACTTTATTTTATTTTACTTTATTTTATTTTATTTTATTTTATTTTATTTATTATTATTTTTAAAGTTTATTTATTTTGAGAAAGAGAGAGAGTGGGAGTGGGAGAGGGGCAGAGAGAGAGAGGGAGAGAGAGAATCCCATGTAGGCTCCGCATGCGGGACTCGATCCCATGAACCGTGAGATCATGACCTGAGCCGAAATCAAGAGTAGGATGCTTAACCAACTGAGGCACCCACGCACCCCTATTTTATATTTTTAAGAGGGGGAAGGGGGGCACCTGGGTGGCTCAGTCAGTTGAGCATCTGACTTCAGCTCAGGTCATGATCTCGTGGTCTGTGGGTTCAAGCCCTGCGTCGGGCTCTGTGCTGACAGCTCACAGTCTGGAGCCTGCCTCGGATTCTGTGTCTCCCTCTCTCTCTGCCCCTCCCCCGCTCATGCTCTGTCTCTCTCTCTCTGTCAAAAATAAATAAACGTTAGAAAAACAAAAGAGAGGGAGGGAGAGCTTCTTCTTGAGTGAAGACTTCACGTGGTTACGGTTCATCCCCAGTTGCTGGATCTCTGGGTGGGTCAGTTTGGTTCTCAGACAGGAGCCTATCACGTGGGATTAAGTTTTGAGATGGTAATTGGGGTTCGAGGCCGATCCCCGGGGGAAGCCCTTTCTAGAACTCTCTGCAGAGGAGGGATAAGCTGAGCACAGACTCCCACAGTCCTCACTGTGATGGAGACCCATGTCATGGTGAATCCAAGAATTCCTGTCCCCTGGAATTTCATCGAGATGGCAAATGCCATTCCTGCTGATTTCGTTCCGCTGTGTTTAAAACCTTCTGAGCGTGGGCTATTTAGAAAAACAAGGCATCCTGTTCAGAGAAGCATGCAAACCACGTAGAACATTTTAATGTGGCAATTCAATACGTTTTGTGAAGTAACCATAGGCATCTGAGAACACAAATTTGTGATAGCCCCTAGCACAGCAGCCCCATAACTCCCGGACTTGGGCAGGAAAGGCCGAGCGAAGGGACAGAGGTGACGTGTGATGTCAGGGTGGCTTAGTCTCCCTCTCTGGAGACCTGGCGAGTCAGATGCCGGCTGCTACGTGGCAAATTACCCCCAAACCTACAGACAAAGAGGACACTCACTGCTTCACACAAGTTTTGAGGGTCAGGCTTCTGGGCACGGCTTCGCCGGGTGCTTCTGGCTCAGAGGTTCTGCAGGTGTGGCCACGGGGCTGGCCGCGGCTTTGGTCATCCGAAGGCTGGACCGGGGTGGGAGAGCGGCTTGCGATCTCCCTCACACGGCCGCCGGTGGGAGGCCTCAGTTCCTCGCCACATGGGCTGCTCTGTGGGGTTGCTCAGGACTCGACATCTGGCTTCACACAGAGACTTCACACAGGGCGAGGGGAGAGAGAGAGAGGGAGCGAGAGAGAGAGAATGTGGAGATGTAAACACAGTGTCTCTCACACCATCATCTCGGAAGTGACATATTACTTCTGCCGTATTCTCTTGCTCACGGGGACCAATCCTAGTACAGTAGGAGGTGGGGTCATTGGAGCTATCGTGACCTTCTTAGAGCGACCTGGATCCTTCTCGTCCTCTGACTATTTGATGTATGAATTTATTTGGAAAATGAGACCCATCTTCTTTTCCTATTTGGCTCCGTTAAGTGAATGTAAGAAAGGCACTAATATACTTCTTTTTTTGCAATAAATATGACAAAACGGCCTTATGATACTCACAATGAAATGGAACATGCTTTTGTAAACTTTGACCTCTTTGTCTGCGGCCTCATAGCCTCCTGAGTATGACGTGCGAGAGCTTGGTTGAACCATGGATGTATTCCTCTGAGCTGGAGGCTGGGGCCAGAACACCTCTGCAGAGACAATGCAGGAGATCAGAATCCTAGTAATGCCCAGACTACCCTCCTTGTACGGTGTTACAAGCCCCTGAGTCTTTACAGTACAGAAGGTGGAGCAAAGCAAGTGTGTGTGTGGGGAGGGGCGGGGGGGTGGTCCAAGCAGGTGTGGGCAGAAAGAATCTTGGGTAGAGACGTCTGGAAGACTCACAAGCAAGTCAAGGAGAAAATGGGTCCAAATCATGTTCGTCAGCAAATCAGCATTGACTTGAGTGGGCGAGTCTGGGTAAAGCCCATGGACGTTGTTCTTTTGTTGTTTTCCCCAAACACCGTTTCACCGGTTCAAATAATTCCCGCTCTGGCCAGCATCCTGGCACACAGCAGGCCTCTGCCATGTCACCAATAAAAGGCAATTGCCTCTAATGGGATGGAAACCCATGGCAGGATAGGATCAGCGATTACATAAGATTACGTTCTGTCCTCAGGCTGTAAGAGGCTCTCACAGCGGTGGAGATCTGTGTAAATGGCATTAACTTCAGCTCATTAGGACCCCTCCCGACCTGAGAAATCTGAATTCCGGAAGCAGACATGAGAACACTTGGACCTGTTTGCTGAGTTACAAAGCAGCTTACAGTTGCCTGTGGCTGGTGCTCGTTTAAATCCTCACGTCGTAAAGGGCTTAGCGGAGGCTCTTCGTTCCAGCTTGAACAGAGCAACTGGCCACAAACGCTTGGACTTGTCCACTGAGGTCGTTAAGACTTTGGCCGTGGGACTGTGTTCGGACTGGGTCCACCCGGTTCAGACCGGTTAAGAATGTGCGGAGGCCCGCTTCCCATCAGAGCTCTGAGGGAGACGAGCATTTAGGAACATGATACAACCCCTTTCTGGGTGCGAATGGCACCGCTCTTTCTTCTAAGATGTCCCATGCACTCAAGGGCCACCTGGGGGGTCCTGCTTTTCTTCAGATTGCACCTGACTTAAGACCCTGACCATGCTAGGGGACACCTGGGTGGCTCAGTCAGGTAAGCGTCCGACTCTTGACTTCTGCTACGCTCATGATCTCATGGTTCATGGGATCGAGCCCTACATTGGGCTCTGTGCTGACAGTGTGGGGCCTGCTTGGGATTCTCTCTCTCCCTCTCTCTCTCTGTCTGACCCCCTCTCTCTCAAAACAAACAAACAAACAAACATTAAAAAAAAAAGATGCTAAACAAACATCAGGGAATCATCCGCCCTCTTAAGTTCAGTTCTTGCAGACCATCCCTAGCCTTTGCTTAGGTCCACATTCAAGCTTCCTTGGATACACAGGTTGGGGAACCAGTTTCTGTCAAGGTTTGTGTATTCCTGGCTACATATCACCTCAGGGGTACCCTTCTAGATCAGTGTCCCCGGGTTCCCCTCTCTGACTGCCGCTGGTTGGCCCTCCGAATTCTCTGCCATGTGGGGCTAGTGGAGGGTGTGGAGAGGGGTCCTGTCCTGTCGGGAATACGTGTGGAAAGCTGGGCCTTCGCAACCACATTAAATACTTCCTTCCCTCTAGAAATCTTGCTCTTCCCTCTAGTGCAAGAAAGTGTGTCCAAAACAGGCACACACACGATAGAGGCAGGGTTGACTACATCATGCTGACCTTGTCCGTCCTAGACAGCTCTTAGCTTATTTGCATAGGTGTCTAGAGTATTGGCTAAGAACTCAAGCTCTGGGTCACACCGTGTCTGAAGACTCTCTCTTCTCCATGTTTGACCTGGAGCAACTTCCTTAACTGCTCTATGTCAGTTTCCTCACCTGAAAAGTGGATATCTATTATCTATCTATCTATATATCTAATCTATCAATCATCTATCTATCTATTATATATTACCCATCTATCATCTATCTATTATCTATCTATCTATCTATCTATCTATCTATCTATCTATCATCTATCTTTTATCTATCTACCTATTATCTATGTATCTATCTATGTATCTATCTTTTATCTATTATCTATCTATCTATGTATCTATCTATCTACCTACCTATCTCTATCCTCTTATCTATCATCTATTGATCTATCATCTTATCTGTCTATCTATCTATCTATCTATCGTCAAGTATCTATCCACACCTCATGGGTTGTTATGAGGATTAAACAGGTTACTATACGCAAAACGCTTTGAACAGTGCCTGGCAATATAGTATATAATAAATGTTAGCTTTTAAAATGGTCTGGTGGCACCCTTAAACTTGCCCCTGATAGCAACCAATATTTTCCTTCTCCAGTCTTGTTCGCATACAGGCCCTGCTGTGTTGCTTTTATCTTTAACTGTTGTGGAAAGCGCTCGCCTTGGCAGCACAAATACTGACTGTTGTGTATGTCTTTCTCCCTATTGTACTGAAGGGCGGGAAAGACAGTCGGAAATATTGTAAAATTGTCGATTCTGACACAATAAGATGTGTATGTTTAGCAAAACTCCAGCCAAAATCTTAATGCTTTGGCTTTTAGAACTGGACAAGACTTTGAAATTTGTAATGTAGAAGAGCATGAAAATAAAGGTATATTTGTCAATCAATAATGAGACCTCTTGCCATATGAGACCTTGCGCTAATCACCCCGGGTGGGGTAGACGGAAGGGCGTGCGGCCTCCGTTGGGTGTACTCACACGTGTAAAGACGAAGGATACAGCAATGCGGCACACTGGTACTCATCATCATCAAGCATGAAGAAACATCCAGATGCAGCCGCCTTCCCTCCCCCACCCCTTTCCCCCTTTCCGGGGATGTGCTTCGTGAACCACTGAGAGATATCGCTGGGTGTCAGAGGAGACCAGACAGAAGTGTAGCGAAGGCATCTTTTCTGTCGGCTGGTGCGGAGCTGAAGCCAGTGTGTGTAGCCCAGGAAGGCTGGAGCACGGCATCCGTCTCTCACCCCTTAACAAGGCAAACGCACGAATTCAGAACATCTCCAGGGGGGTTTCAAACCCTAAACAGCACAGGACAAACCATTAGCCAACCCATCTCATCCTTCTTTTGGCCAACAGTCAGGACGACACTCTGAGCGTCCCCAGAGGTAAGCCTAGAGTGTCCCAGTCCCGCTGGGAGACAGCCACGCTCCCACCCAGTTCCTGCATGTACTTAAAAAAAATTATTTTTTAATGTTTATTTATTTCTGAGACAGAGAGAGACAGAGCATGCGTGGGGGAGGGGCAGAGAGAGAGGGAGACACAGAATCTGAAGCGGGCTCCAATAGTCGCAACGTCGGGGATTGGTGAAAATCTAGACCACTACAAGAACAAAATACATATTAAAATTGGTGCCACACATCAGTGAGGAAGGGATAAATCATTCAGGAAATTATATCTCGGTTTGTTCTAGCCATTTGCTACTTTTCTGGAGCAATCACTTTTATTCAATGATAGAAGTGACCTTTAATTTTACCTCTTAGTAGCTCAGGGACTCTTCTGGCGGCAATATTTCAGTAAGATGTCAAGAATACGCAGATTTCCGGAAAAATGTGTTATTGCAGTTTTCTGTCAAATTTTCAAAACCGTACTATCATACATGACCGGTGGCATAGATTTCGGGGGAGCAGGACACACACACAAAAAGATTTGTTTGATGTTCATTTTTACTGGAAGTTCATGAAATTTACTAAGGAATCTGTTCTTACTTGATTTTTTAGATGTTTTCTTTTTTAATATAAGCCAAATGCATGTCTAATCATGAACTTTAACTCCGTTATTTCTTAGCCTCTCTTTTTATCCATCAGTGTTTTCACAGGCATCCTTAAAAATACGTTTTATAAGTACAAATTTAGGGGCACCTGGGTGGCTCAGTCAGTTGAGCGTCCGACTTCGGCTCAGGTCCTGATCTCAGGGCCCATGAGTTCCAGCCCCCCCTCGGGCTCTGTGATGACAGCTCAGAGCCTGGAGCCTGCTTCCGATTCTGTGTCTCCTCTCTCTCTGCCCCTAACCCACTTGCATTCTGTCTCTGTCTCTCTCAAAAATAAATAAACATTAAAAAAAATTAAGTATAAATTTAGGGTCATCTGGGTGGCTCAGTCGGTTGAGCATCCAACTCTTGACTTCAGCTCAGGTCATGAACCTATGGTTCATCGGTTCAAGCACAGGGCCTGCTTGGGATTCTCTTTCTCCCTATCTGTGCGCCTCCTCTGCTGGTTCTCTCTCTCTCTCTCTCTCTCTCTTTCTATTTCTCTCTCTCTCTCAAAATAAATAAATAAACTTTAAAAGATAAAGGTACAGATCTAACTTCATTTATCATCTTCAACATATTTGTTAGTTATCATTTGTGCGTGTTGAGGAATGCGTTCAGTTCTGTCTTCTAAGTCTGCTTCTGGGATAAGAGGTTTCTTGGAGCGTACATAGGCTGATCGTCAGAAAATTATTTATTTCCGGGGCACCCAGCGGGCTCAGTCAGTTACGTGTCCGACTCTTGGTTCCTGCTTAGGTCGTGGTCTTACAGTTGGGTTTGTGGGACCGAGCCCTGTATGGGGCTCAGTGCGACATTCTCTCTCTCCTCTCTCTCTCTTTCAAAATAAATAAATAAACTTAAAAAAACTTGTCTACTTCCTCATTATTATGAGCAAATACATTGGCATTCTGTGTTGCAATCTGCTGGCCTGGCCTCCAGAAATCTGGGTTAGTTTAATTTTTTTAAATTTAAAAAATTTTTTACGTTTGTTTATTTTTGAGAAAGAGAAAGAGGGAAAAAAAAGTGTGAGTGGGGGGTAGCACCAAAAGAGAGGGAGACAGAGAATCCGAAGCAGGCTCCAGGCTCCGAGCTGTCAGCACAGAGCCTGACACGGGGCTCGAACCCACGAACTGTGAGATCATGACCTGAGCGGAAGTCGGACGCTCAACCCACGGAGCCCCCTGGGTGCCCCGGGGCTGTGTTAGTTTAAATCAGTTCCCTGGCGCTTCTCTTCTTTCTCTTCATCCTCTGGAACTGAGAATAAAAGGAACATTCACAGCACAGGTCAGACAAGATGGTCCTACAAAATGACTTAGGGCTGGTGCACGTGAAGTTTGAACAAGGTGTTTTCAGGGTCATTCCTGGTCAGAAAAATCTAACATTCCACAGCAACTTTGCTTATACAGTGGTAACTATGTTCTCACTTCGTAGTGTTTTGGGGCACATGCTCTCTGTGCTCGAGTTTTATACTCATGACTGATGCTCAGCCAAATACACTTGCACATTTTATTGGTCAAGACACACATGCAAGGGAAGAAGCGTCGTCAGTGGAAAACTGCAGAAATGCACAAATGCACCCTTTTCCTACCCCTCATGAATTAGAAAGCTTCATCGGTGATCGCTTTAAATTACAGGCTCCTGGTCTCACCGCCTAGTAGTCACATCATCACCAACTCCTTATCTGTTGCCCACTAATCTACCATTTGTAAGGTGTCCTTTCTGGAACGACAGGGTAGCTCCGCAAGAGATTCTAAAATAAGAGGGGTGGTGATAAAAACTTCAACGGCTCTGGCAAATGGGGACACAGCCATCCTTATCTCATCTCCGTTTCGTTTCCTCGTCTGCGTCACAGTCTCCCTTGAAGACCCGGGCGGCCGCTGGGATGTTTACGGGATGATGCCGATGTCTCAAAGGATCGGACCGCAACACTGACTCTGATATGATAAAATAAAAAAGTGAACACATTCAACCTTTAACGTTCATGGAGATCTTGGATTCCTTCTTTCCTTGAAGCGAGTTATATAAACACCTACTGCTAATGTGAATGAAACCCTTTAATGTTGCCTATGTATGTGTACGTATTAAATATTATGGGATTACGCAAGTTGGGCATTTAGAGATGTTTCCTAAATTAATTTTATAACTAAACAGGATACCTGGAGAATGAAACCCATGTGCTACTTAAAACACAACAGACATGGGAAGACCACGTTTAACAACCAGGTCTTTAAGGTGAGAACTTGCTCTGAGATGCTTGCATATCGTGGCATCACCACTAGAGTGTAGGGATTTTAAAAGTCCGCTGACCTCCTGGATGAGACGAATCACACAGAACCAACGTTTAATTTTTCCTGATGCAGATCTTCAGGTTAAAAAAAAAATTGTTTCAGGAACTATGCCAGGCACTCGCATCATTGATTCTTCTAAAATAGCCCCATTTGTGGTGCTTGGGTACCTCAGTCAGTTAAGTGTCTAAGTGTCCAACTCTTGATTTTGACTCAGGTCACGATCTCACCATTTCTACATTCGAGCCCCACGTCGGGCTCTGTGCTCACCACTCGGGGCCTGCTTGGGATTCTCTTTCTCCCCCTCTTTATGCCCCTCCCCACTCATGCTCACTCTCTCTCTCTCTCTCTCAAAATAAATAAATGAACTTAAAAAATAAAATAGCCCATTTAACATCTGAAGAAACTAAGGGAGAGATTTTAATTGAATTTGCTAAGGTCGTACAAGCAAAAAAAAAAAAAAAAACAAAAAAAAAAACAAACCAAGTTTTTCAAATTCCCTGCTCATTGGCAAGAATTTACTGACGTGGCCATCGTCCCAGTATACAAAGATAAAAATTGAGATCTTGTTATCAGCCAGAAAGGAAAATAGATGCTGGGGCAGAAATTAAAGTTCCAACATGTATCAAGTCAGGGTTCCAGAATGAGATAATAAAGTAACGCTGAGGAAATTTTCCGGAATTGACAAAAGGCATTGATCTTGAGTGTGAAAAAAAAACAGTAAGTCTCAATCAAAACACGTGAACCCAAACTTTGTCATAGGTACATTATCAGAACACCGTGAACCATCAAACACAGAGAGAAATATCTAAACAGCCATCAAAGAGAAAAGACAGAATGTCTAGAAAGAGGAGTGACAGCGTGAATGTCTACTCTTTGGGGGAAACGAATGTCATGAGATAATGAAATAGCTGAGCTGTCGTGTTGGGTGGGTAATGGGAAAGGCTGGACTCAGAATCTCTTCACGTGTCTTCCTGGAAACAAGAGTCCTAAAGGAGCATAAATGAAGTCACACGCAAGCCCCAGCACCCTAATTGCTGGGAGGCAGAGAATACCAAAAATTTCAATGATCTAAAGAAGCAAATGTCAAATTCCAGAGGAGTTTCCATCACCGTTACAAGCCATTAAGTGCAGAAAACAGGGGAGGGGAAGGAAGGCTTCAGAGACCCTGTGAACAATAGAAAAGGACAGTGGGAATCCACAATGGAATATAGGCAAAATCACTCTCAGAAAGAGAAAGTCCGACCCTGAGTCTAAACTGCTCAACCTTGGTCAGGGACTGGCTCCAGGGGTAGGGATTCGAGTCTGCAACACTGGATTTTGCGGCTTCAGGGAAACACTGCCCCTTGGGGAGAATCAGATCTGTAAGGGGGGTGCCTCTCAGAGGGGCGTCAGGGTAGAGAGAGAAGGAAGAGAAAGAATTTGCAGAAACTAAGAAATGAGATGTACCCACCTGTAACCTTCTACCAATACCTAAATCACCACTTAGTAAACTCGGTTTTACTAACCTGATGAGAGAGAAAGTTTGTAATGAGGAGCCCTCTTCATAAATGACTGGGAATGGAAAAAAATCAAAGCAACTTCATAGAAACCTTTTCTAAAAAACTAGAAAATGCAAATCACAACCTTTACTACTGATAAAAATTATCCCCCCACAAAACAACCAGGAAGCAATAATTATAGATTATCTATAATCTAAATCATATACACATATTATCTATCTATCTATCTATCTATCTATAATCAATTGAAAAAAAATTTCACATTTATTCATTTTTGGGAGACAGAGAGAGACAGAGAGTGAACAGGGGAGGAACAGAGAGAGAGGAAGACAACAGAATCCAAAGCAGGCTCCAGGCTCTGAGCTGTCAGCACAGAGCCCAATGTGGGGCTTGAACCCACAAACTGTGAGATCATGACCTGAGCCAAATCAAACACTCAACCGACTGAGCCATCCAGGCACCCTGATATACATATGTAATCTAAATATATAATACATATATAATCTGAATATGTATATATATAATCTTGACATACATACTCACATATATACCTGGATGTATATAGTTTGAACATCTGTAAACTGCGCATATATAACCTGTGTTGGTGTGTATTTCTTTTTTAATGTTTATTTAGTTTTCGAGAAGAGATACAGTGCGAGCAGGGGAGGGGCAGAGAGAGAGGGAGGCACAGGATCCGAAGCAGTCTCCAGGCTCCAAGCTATCAGCACAGAGCCGACACCGGGCTCGAACTCACAAACTGTGAGATCATGACCTGAGAGGAAGACAGACGTTTAACCGACTGAGCCACCCAGGTGCCCTGAAAAAAAAATTTTGGTCAAGTGAAACTTTTACATTCTGCATATTTTTTCCAGGTCAACAAAAGCAATTATGAAATGATAAGGCACAAAGGACAGAAAAAGGAGAAATAAGGGGAAACTCCCCAGCCCTGGTTGACATCTCTGTTAGAATATCTGCCCTAAGTTGAGGTGCTGCTTTGTTTTTTTAAATGTTGATTTATTTTTGAGAGAGAGTGCATGTGAGCTGGGGAGGAGCAGAGTGAGGGGGACCGAGGACCCAAAGCAGGCTCCGTGCTGACAGCATAGAGCCCCACGCTGGCCTCAAACTCAGGAACCGTGAGATCATGACCCGAGCCGAAGTCGGATGCCCAACCGAATGAGCCCCCCAGGCGCCCCTGAAATGCTGCTTATTTTGATTTTCGGAGGTTTCTCTGTCTTAGCAGTGGTCACGCTGACAACTGGAGACCAACTTACTGTGCTCTTGGAGTGTCTCCTCCAAAGTGGCTGGCCCTGGCTGTAGCAGATATGCTCCCATCCGCTGAGAAGTGGGATTATATGGGAGTTAGGATCCCAAACGGTAATTAATTCATTAAAACGAGGAAGGAAATAAAACAGCTATCTTATGAAATCATCTGCTTAGTTCATAAGCTAGTGGTTTAGATTTCAAATTTCCGATCAAACTTCAAATCAAGTTATTAATTCGATGCATAAGCCAACTGCTGTCCTGGGTATGGAGGCCGCTATGGACACGGGCAGGTTAGACCATCAAGGCGCACACGGTCCGGCCATTTCTCTGCAAATACGTGGTACCATTGATTCAAATGCTGGCATATCTGAGGACGAGAAGCTGTATGGTTCTTCAGAGAGATCATGGCTTCCATGCTAAATAGTTTTCAGAAGTGCCGAGAAATTCATTGACTTTCTGAAGAACTTTGCCCGCCCGGTATCCATCCTGTTCTGTATTCTAGGTATGAAGGGCCAGGCCTTCAGAATTTCGCACGGTGCGGTTGGTTCTTCATCAGTATGGGGGCTCCTGTCTCACTGTGCTCACTGGAGAGGTTGGTAAGTTCTGCCTGGTCCATTGTAATTTCACTGTGATGGGTGCTGTGATAGTGATGTGATGTGGTGAAGTGCATTTCACGAAGCACCTGCTGATGTTGTTTGAGCTCTGACATACCCCCTATGGTATGTTTTCTCTCCTTATAATATGGTCCATGCTTTTTTTTTTAAAGTTTATTTATTTATTTTTTGAGACAGAGAGAGAGAGAGAGAACGAGCAAGCACCAGCTGGGACGGGCAGAAAGAGAGAGAGAGAGAGAGAGAGAGAACTCCAAGCAGACTCTGCACCATCCGCAAAGCCCAATGAAGGGCTCGATCCCAAGAACCTTGACATCACCACCTGAGCCGACACCAAGAGCCGAACACTTAACCGACTTAGCCACCAAGGTGCCCAACCATGCCTGGTTTTTAATAAAAAAAAATATTATCCATATTTAAAATTTTTTTAAAAATGTATTGATTTTTAACGTTTTTGCTATTTATTTTTGAGAGAGAAGCAGAGTGTGAGCAGGGGGGAAGTGCAGAGAGAGAGGGAGACACGGAATCAGAAGCAGGCTCCAGGCTCAGAGTAAGACACGGGGCTCGAACTCACACCCAGCAAGATCATGACCTGAGCCGAAGTCGGGCGCTCAACCGACTGAACCACCCAGGCGCCCCCATACCCATATTTTTTAAAGAGGAAGAACGAAAACTTCCCAGAGCAAAGACAGCCCTCTCTTGAAATGTTCAGGGGAGGAGATAGCGTTTAGAAAGCTGTTTAAGCTTTTCTTTTACAGATGGCTCACTGCCTTTAAAATGTCGCGATCGTATGGCAACTTTTATAAGTAAAAGAGGAAATGCTCTACCTTGGCAGAGAATGTGGAATGTTTTCATCCATTGATAGTGAATCTTCTGGACTTATTGTTGATGAAAATCAGTGGGCCTCTCTTTGAAGAATGCCCGGGTAGTTTATATACAGAATAGGATCTTCGATCCTTTTTATTTTATAAAAGCACACAGTTAACGGATTTCTCCGGTGTTGGGAGTCTTCCCCAGATTGCAAAGGCTATCAGGAGCCAAGAAGCATCACGGTCATGGGGAGTGGGACCCGTCTCATTTCCTGCCGGAAGTCCTTCTTCCAATGCCCCAGGCTTTCTTTTCCCTTGTTCCTTATGAGTTCTGCCCTTCGAAGAAGAGGGTGAATTCATGAATTGATAATGTTTCTCATCGTTGCAGAAAATAAAATTTGCATATATATTTCAGAGCATAAGGCATTTATGCGGATGACAAACAGAATCCTTCTAATCAATAGTTCAAATGTCATCTGGTGGTTTTTAGCCCTGGCAAAAAATATATTTTTCTGGAAACTTATAACAGGACACTGGATAAAGTCTCTGCGATCTGCTCAAGGCAAATGTCTGACACACACTCCAGCCGGGTTTTCTCTGATGCCATTGTCGGCTGAAGGAAAGAACACATCCTACTGTGTGAAATACAAAGAGTATTGACGGGGAAAAAGTCTGCAAGAGAGACCTAATGAAAACACTTCCATCACCATCAAAACATCTCCTACCAACCATTATCTTGGGAAGAAAAGTCATCAGACTGGCTAAGACCTTACGTATGCTCAATCGTCCTGATCTGCTTTTGAGGAGTAGCATCTATCTATCTATCTATCTATTTATTTTTAGTTTATTTATTTATTTTTGAGAGGAAGAGAGAGTGACAGAGAGTGAGAGAGAGAAAGAGAGCTGGGGAAGGGTAGAGAGAGAGGGAGAGAGAACCCCAAGTGGACTTTACACTGTCAGCACAGAGCCCTATACGGGGCTCGAACTCGCGAACTGTGAGATCATGACCTGAGCCGAAACCAAGAGTTGGACATTTAACCGACTGAGCTACCCTGGCGCCCCGGGGGAGCAGAATTTTTTAAAAATGATATTTGGAATCAATGTCTTCCTCTGATTACAGGACAGTAAGTCCGCTGTACCTGTCTTTCTCCCTCCCTCCTGCCTCTCTCTCTCTCTTTTTCTCTTTCTGACATTGTGGAATAGAACGGTGACATTTTAAGCTTAGGTTATGATCATTCCAATCTTTTATAAAGGAAGGGAAGAGTAAATGTGCCTGAATTAGATTTTGGTGGAAAAACCATGTCTAAATAATACTCGTTTTCAATGCATGTAACTTTAGGGTCTAAAATAATTCAGTAGTAATTCATTCAACATGTATTCAGTCAGCACTTACTCCCATAATAGGGGTGGTGTCCTCAGTCGGACCCTGGGATTAACAAGGTGACCAAGAATCTGTCCCTCTTCTCTAGAATTTCAACATCCAGTCAGGGAGACAGGCACATCTGTAAATGATTTTATTCCAGGGCAGATATCTGAGGAATAAGGCACAATATGGTACTGAGGGCAGAGAAGGGGAGAGGGCTGCTTTATTTGTGGATAAAAACACACACACACACACACACACACATATACAGTCAGTAGAATAGCCTCTTGAAGAAACCAGAACTGGAGAGATCATTTGAAAGATGTCCGGAATCAAGAAGGGTAATTCACGCAGAAGAAACAACTTCGGTGAAGAAAGATTAAGTACTGATTGTGTTAAGGGGAATAGAACTTCATCACCTTATGGGATTTTTAGGGGCCAGGGTGAAAAGCTGGCAATAGAAAGCTACGGAATATTTTATGACAAAGGAGTGCCCTTCTCACAGTTCTAACAATGTCAACAGCAACAATAACATTCCACTGTCAAGGGCTATGGTAGCGAGCTTGCAACGGGGCACTGAACAATTCTCAGACCTTGGTGTTGGCGTCTATACTGGGTTGAACAGGCTCCCCCACCCTTCTCCTCTAATCATGTCCACCAGAATCACAGAATGTGGTATTTTTTTGGAAATAGGGCTTTTGCAGATGTAATTGAGTTAAGATGCACTCATACTAGATTGGGTGGATCTCTAAATCCAATGGCCGGTGTCCACATATAAGACACAGACAAAGCCTAGAACACCATGCGAAGGTGGGTACAGAGATCAGACGATGCGTCTACAAGCCAGTGATGGCTAAGAATCACCGGCAACCACCAAAAGCTAGGAGAGAGGCGAGGAAGAAGTTCTTCCCTCCAGAAGGAAGCGACCCCTAAAGACACCTTGATTTTGGACTTCCTGCCTCTAGAGCTGAGGTAGAATGTTGTTTTAAGTCACGCGACTTGTGGTACTTTGTTACAGGAAACTAGTACAAGGTCCTGTGCCATGCAGTCTTCTCTCGTGTGAGATAGGGCTGGCCTGCATGGCCAATGGGATATTGCCAGAATGACAACACGTGGCTTCTACCTTGTTCTCTTGTGCATGGAACTCTCTGGGGGAAGCTGTTTGCTATCTCTGAGGACACATACACACAACCCGGTGGGGGGGTTCAGGGGTGAGGAGTGTCAGGGACCATCAGCACTGACCTGCTCGGTCTGAGAACAGGCCACCCTGAAACAGACGTTCCGGCCCCGGTCAAGCCCAGATGACTGCAGCCCCAGTGCCCCTCTTGGCTGCAACCTCCTGAGAGACCCTGATCCTGAAACTCCCAGCTGAGCTGACCCCCGATTCCTGTCCCACAAAAATTGTGTGAGATACTGAGTTTACTTTCTTGAGCTGCTAAGTTTTGGGGGTAACTTGTTATACACTAATCCCAAGTATGCACATTTGGGAACTTTCTTTTCCATGGCTGCTTTTTAGTAGGTTGTGCAGAGTATGCTCTCTTTAATGATGGAATAACTTGCATTTTACTCCCTGCTTATGCAGAGTTTAGCTCTTGAAGCCTTTTTCAAGACCTACCCAATGGTCATGGAACTTTTTAGACCAGGATCATGGTTTTCGGGCAGCACCCTCTCCTCAGAAGCTGTGGGCATTCTGACCTGTTTATTTCTGGTTGGCTGCATGTGGGACTGACCATACCCCAGTTCATTCCTGGACATGCCTTTTAGCTTTGCTTCCTCTGCCCATGCTTCCCTGCTGCCATTTTGAACCTTAAACCACAGGCTCAGGGGTGGAGTCTGGTAGTGAACACACATCCGGGTCACTGGTCGACCGAGGAATCTCATTAGCCTTTGTGGCCCAAAGCTCTGATTGGTCTTATTCTCTTCCATTTGGGGCCAGAAGCACTTGGTTTTTCTAACCAGACTTGCTCAGTTTCAGATGTTCTGTGTTTCCTTTAAGTTCTTCTTGAAAACCATCAATGTGTTGCCCAAGCTTATTTTGTCCCTTGTGAAGGGTGGACCAAAGCAGCCCAAACATAGTGCTCTGACTCTGTCCTGACCCACTATGCTCTGCCGACCATGTTACTCAGGACACAGTTTCACCACCTGTTCTCCGTGGCATCACAAGACTCTCCAGTGTGCCGTGTTGCCTGCCACCTTCCTGCTAAAACCATGTCACGAATTTAAGGTTTCCTTAGGGCAGCACCCCCCTTCAAGATAACAAGTTCCGTATGGGTGACTGTAGGCTGATTGCTATAAAAACCAAATGCCCAAGTTCCATGGGTTTAACACAGAGAAAATGTATTTCCTGTGCATCTAACAAGACCCTATGGGTCCAATTGAGAGTTGGTAGATGTGGGATATTCTGTTCCTCGTGTTTCATTCAGGGACCCAGGATGCCAAACATTACTATCTTTATATCACTGGCCAATGTTCAGCCAGCAGATATGTAAGAATATGGTGGGTTGTGCATACAATGTTTTTACAAGTATGACTTGGCGGGTTTACAAATCATTCCCGGCGGCCGCACATGGGAAGTTGGAAAATGCAGCCTGGCTGTGGCCTGAAATACGAGGAAGTAGGACTGATGGTCAGTTAGCAGTCTTGGACACAGATATTGAATCTCAAGAAATACCATCACTTCAGGAGTAATTATAAGAAGAAAGAAAAAAAAAATACGATTAAAGAGAAGCTGTTCAAGTGGAGTGAGGACCCGCAGAATTCGGTGACCAAAACGAAGCAAAACAAAGAAAATGATAGTTCTAAGATGGAGGGGTCAGATCTGTGTTTCAGTCACGTACATTTCTCCTCTCACCACTTACGTGTTCACAGAAATATGCTACATGCATCGGGTGTGTGCGTGTGTGGGTATATCTAGAAAGGATGGGTTCACACGCTGGGTGTAAGCAGTAAAGTAGAGAGCAAATGACATCTGATTACCTACAGTATCTCCTATCTTAAAACCTACGCAAACATGTGGAATGAAGTAAAGGACGAGCGGATTAAAGTTATCTCTGCCCTGGCTATAACACAAGTTGATGTGGTTAAGTTGGTCAGTTCTCCAGGCAGCGTGGTCGAGATATGAAGAACGAAGTCTCCGGCTTCAGACACGTTTGGGCGAGAATCCCAAACCCGCCTCTCTCGTAGTGAGACCCTCTCGGAGTCTCAAGTTCCCCATCTTTAAAACGTAGCAATCACGGTACTTATTTCGTACAGCTGATAGGATTAGTTAAAACGGTAAGTGGAAATTCTAAGCACAGTGCCTAGAACATAGCAAAATATACAGCAATAGCTGCTTTCTTCATTTTTAAAGAAAGCGTCCAAGCAGCTTGTGGTTGTGGCTAGAGAATACCTCTAGGGGGCGTGCAGTTTCCCAATCCCCTCCACCCATAGGGATGAGCCATGCCAATGAATATGGGGAACGTGACCTTCCCTCTGGCAAGTAAGTCTTGTACACTTTCGTAAGTAAAGTAAGTAAGGCTTTTGGATGGCAAAGCCCAGTGGTTAGAGAAGATCTGTTTCATGTCCTTTTCTGATGTTTTTTGTCGCTTAGAATCATCTCTTATTGTATTCTGCTTCCACGAGGGTGATGATGAAACATGGGCCAGAATTCCTCCAACATGG
Source organism: Panthera pardus (assembly GCF_024362965.1). NCBI lineage: Eukaryota > Metazoa > Chordata > Mammalia > Carnivora > Felidae > Panthera > Panthera pardus. Next base: position 4,020,524 of record NW_026526732.1, read on the forward strand.
GGAAAATACTTCTCCCGACCCTCTTTCTCCTAACTCCGAGTTATAAAGCCGCCTAGTTGCAACCCATGGGACCCAGGACAGAGTAAGCCTGGGAGAGACCACATAAACTCTCATTTTGTCTGATCTTTACTGAAGGAAAACCCAACATTTCATGCTGACACTGAGAGCACACTCGGACTTTTTATGGAGATTGGAGGCTGAATTTCTAGGAATCACTGAGGTGCAGTTTTTTTCTGGAGTGCCTTTCGTGATAGGTGCCCAGAGGAAACTAGCAGAGAATGAATTTTCAGAAATTCTGACTCTTTGGTTCTCTCCCCAGAAGAGAGAACATAATAGTGATGAGAGAACAAATCAAATTCGTAAGTGAGACTTCCGCCTGGAACTGAATTTTGTTCCCTTTCTAGTTTGCATTGTTTCTCTCTCAGTCGATCATCTATCAGCTTTTATTTTAGGAAATGTCGGGAAGCACTAATCATTTCTTTTTTTCCTTTTTTACACTTTTTTAATGTTTGAGAGAGAGAGAGAGAAAAAGAGAGAAATAGAGCACGAGCAGGGGAGGGGCAGAGAGAGAGGGGGAGACACAGAATTTGAAGCAGGCACAGAGCCCGACGTGGGGCTCGAACTCACAAACTGTGAGATCATGACCTGAGCCGAAATCAGGTGCTCGACCAACTGAGCCACCCAGGCGCCCCGAGAAGCGCTAATCATTTCTAACCTACACATGGGTACTTCTTGATAAAGTACTTCTTTCAGTACTATAAACACTTCCAGAAGTAAGTTTATTCACATCATATCCAGTACAGTTTGCTTAGGACAATATCTAAATAGGATTCACTGTTGGGGTAAATCAACTGTTGAACTTCTTTTCTTACCATTATTTGGGCTGTGATTATGTTACTGTGGTAACACGGCTATGTCTAATTCTGTGCTATGCACTCAATAAACTTTCGAGGTCTGAATAACAATTAAAAGCAAGCCAAAAATACTAATTTTGTATCAGAGCATTAGCTCATCTCTTTCTTTCTCGGTAATAAAAATATTTTTATGACGTTACTTGTTTCTAATCTATTTCAAAAGAAATGTAACCTCATAGCAGGGTCTATCAGAAATAGAAAAAATTGAGGAAAAAATTAGAAATTGTTACATAAAAATCATTACTAACACATTTTTATATTCATTTCCTGTAGTTTTTTTGGTAAACATATATTTAAACCCGTATTTATGTGGTGAAAGAATCTGCTTACACAAATATAGATGTAGAGAACAAAATTGGGGTAACCCTGTATGTGATATTTTGTGTGACAGAGTTATAAAACGTTTTTGACTTAATATGATATAATGAGCATTTTTAGATGGTATTAAATATATTTTTAAAAATAACCTAAAAGCATTGCATAAGATCTCAGTATAGATTTGCATTTTAAGCCTTATTCCAATGTTGGTACTTTGGTTTTCTGTTATAAATAATGCTGTGAATACTAATTATTATATTTATTATTATAGTTATCATTATTGTTTCTTTAGAATAAATTCCTGGAAGGAGATTGAAAGGGTGCAATCTTTTTTATAAACCTGCCCTGATTTGCTTTCTCACCAATAATGCATATTCACAAAATAACTGCTTTAAAATCTTGACTAAGATTAGAGAGAAATATACTGGAATGTATCATTTTTTTTCAAGTTGTAGTTCTGTCATTTCTCATGAGATGGAATTTTCCCATATTTTTATCAGACGTTTGTATTTCTTTACACTCCTAGGAGAAAAAAAACAAGACAGAAGGTAGGTGGCGGGGGGGGGGGGGGCGGTGGGTTGTGGTGGGTGGGGAGGAGAGATGATAGCAACACCCTGACTCTGCAGGTCAGGGTCACAGGGAGAGAGGAATCAGGACCACTCTGCGGCAGTGCATGCTGGGATCTGTGGCTAGTCTTGTGCTTCACTGGTTGGGACCATTAGGAGGACCCACCATAGAAGACCCAACAGAGCCCAACTGGATGAATGTCTACTGAGCCCTCGGAGAGTGGGATAGAAATTATGTCGGTCAACTCGTCCTACACCTGAATATCCAAGGAGGGATTTTGGTTGTCATCCAAGTGCATGGGGAATGGGTCAAAAGCAAGCCACATACCCCTCCTATTGGTAAAAAAATGTTTCTGCCTAGAACTTGACTTTATTTTTATTTTTAAAAAATGCTTATTTTTGAGGGGGGTGGGCAGAGAGAGAGAGAGAGAGACTGAGGATTCAAAGCGGGCTTTGTTCTGATAACAGAGAGCCCAACACAGGGCTCGACTCCTGAACCGACAGATCATGACCTGAGCCAAAGTCAGACGCTTCACCGACTGAGCCACCCAGGCGCCCTTGAGAGCTTGACTTATTTTAACAACAAACAAAGTGTTTCATGGAATACCAAAAGTGCAAGTGACTAACATCTTGAGTCATAGAGAGAAGTTTACATAACATTTAATTGCTTTATGACCCGAATAAGAAGAAAAACGTAGAAAACTGCTTAACGTTCTTAATAGGTTGTAGGGTAGAATAAACTCAGAAACGCATAAGAGAAGAGAAGAGAAAGCCTCACCAGGGTAGAATAAATAAAGAGAGGCATGAGGCAAGAAAGGGCTGCAGTGAAAATTTAAAAACATAATAGTACACTTAAGTCAATGTGAAAGATTTGTCTACAAAATCATGACTGCATTTTGGAGTTAGAAGTGAGAACAGATCCATTCCTCTGTCCACATAGGTATTTTTTTCTTTTTCTTTCTTTCTTTCCTTCTTTCTTTCTTTCTTTTCTTTCTTTCTTTCTTTCTCTTTCTTTTTCTTTTTTTTTAAGTTGACTATATATATTTTTTTTAATTTTTTTTTTAACGTTTGTTTATTTTTGAGACAGAGAGAGACAGAGCATGAACGGGGGAGGGTCAGAGAGAGGGAGACACAGAATCGGAAACAGGCTCCAGGCTCGGAGCTGTCAGCACAGAGCCCGACGCAGGGCTCGAACCCACGGACCACGAGATCATGACCTGAGCCGAAGTCGGCCGCTTAACCCACTGAGCCACCCAGGAGCCCCAAGTTGACTATATTTTTTAGAGCAGTTTTAGGTTCACAGCAAAATCGAGCAGAAAGTACAGGGGTGTCCCGTATGTTCTCTGACCCCACACGTGCACAGCCTTCCCTCGATGCTACTTTTCTTTTTAGTTACAAGAGCTTGGAAAGATTCTGGAAGTATTGGAGACATGTGAATAGTTTACATTCAGAGGTGCAACAACTTCACTTGCCCTGGAAACTTCATTTCCTCCGTCCCCAGTTTCAGAAGACAATTGTGCTATAGTCAACAATTTTCGAGATAAATGCCTGCTACCCAAGAAATGTGCCCGGAGAAGTCTTTTATGGAGAAAGGCATTTAAAGCATGTTTAGATATACAGGAACGGGGAAAATATACTGCAAATCTGCTCTTCTTAGAGAAAAAAGAATACTTTGAACACGTACCAAGATGTATTGAAGCTATGACTTTAAGAGCAAAATATTCATGGATTCAAAGGGCTGACGAGGCTTCCCTTCCTGGTTTTCACTCCAGATCCCGGCATCCAGGGGTGCTGTGTGCTCTGGCCCGCTCCGCAGGTGGACCCCAGCTTCCCTCGGTGGTCCCATACCTGTCTGTTCTTCTCACCAGGAGCCCCCTCCCCTGGCCAGACCCCCCACAGAAACAGAACCTCCTGCTCAGTTTCACGTGCACTTAGTATGGTTGCTTTTTTTCTCTATTAAAACTTAATTTTGGTGAAATAGGTCCCTCGTTTGGACTCTGAGACCAGAGAATTAAAAAGTCAGCCAACAGAATCTATTTTGAAGTGTATGATGCTATTCCTATTATAGATTCTCCATTCCCTTAATTTAGTCCCTGGGGTTATTTAAAACCTCTCCTCTACTGACAATCAAAATATTCTCAAGGTTCATTAGTTTAGGATTCTTTCAACATGTATTTATTTACTGATGATTTTATGCCAAGTTACCGGGCTGGGCACTGGGGATAAAATGATGGCAAAAAACAAACACGATTCCTATCCTTGGGAAATTTAAACCGTAACAGGGAACGCAAGCATTAGTCAAACAATCCGCAGACTCATGCAAATGGCTATAGCGGCAAATATTGCAAAGTGGGGGTGCACAGTGCTGTGAGGCCTCTCTAGGGAGTCAGAGTAGTGTGCGAAATGGTCATTTAATACATTGTTTTTGTAAACATCAGTTAGAATATCTAATACCGCTTTCCCCTCCTTTTTGTTATTAGAATCTGACCCCAGCTGGTTCAGGGCAACACCATGCAACTGCGAGGGGGAGCGGGGGTGGGGGTGGGGGTGCGGGGGGGCAGGTGAGCTGGTGCTGGCCCATAGGATGTGCTGGGTGGGGTTGTCAAGAAGGCTTTCTTTGAACCAGAGACTCAGTGGCCACGTTCTCCACAGTTTGTGTATTTCCTCCATTTACTTGAGGAAAAAATACAGCTCAACTGAGATATAACCCACAGACCATCATTTTTTCCTTTTAATTTATAGGCATCAGTGGTTTTCAGTATATTCACAGAGGGGCATGCTCATCAGCCCTGTCTGGTTTCAGGTGTGTTTCATCCCCTCCCCCCACCAGGGTTAGAAAACCCTGTACCTGCCAATGATCAGTCCCTCGTCCTCCGTCCCATGTAGCCTCTGGCAACCAGTTGCCCGCTTTCTGCTTTCCTGCGTTTGCTGATTCTAGACATTTCACACAGGTAGCACCGAGCAGTCTGTGACCTGTTGTGTCTGGCTTCTGTCACTGGGCGTGCTTTACGGGTTCATCCATGTCGTCCCTGTGACAGTACTTCGTTCTTTCTATTGCCCAAGATATATCATTGTATGGATTTGCCACATTTCGTGGTGTTAATTCCTTAAACATTCGGTGGAATTCACCCGTGAAGTCATCCGGGTCTGGACTTTCCTTTGTGGGAACATTTCGTTTACTAGTAGAATCTCTTCCCTTGTTATGTGTGGATTCGTATTTTATCCTTCTTCTTGAGCCCCTTTTGATAGTTTGTGTCCTTCTAGGAATTTGACCCTTTCTTGTAGGTTATATATAATTTCTTGACACAGTTGTCCATAGTATTCCCTATAGTCCTTTTTGTTTCTGTAAAGTTGGTAGTGATGTCCCCTCTTTCATTCCTGATTTTAGTAATGTGAGTGTTGTCTCCCTTTTCTTCTTGGTCAGTCTAGCTAAACGTTTGTCAGAGAAGAAACTTTTGGGTTTAGTTGATTTTTCTCTATTGCTTTCTATTCCTTAGTTCATCGTTTCCACACTAATCTTTATTATAGTCTTCCTACTGCTTGCTTTGGGTTAACTTTTCTCGAATTTTTTTTGATGTTTTTATTTATTTATTTTTGAGACAGAGAGAGACAGAGCATGAGCGGGGGAGGGATCGAGAGAGAGGGAGACAGAATCCGAAGCAGGCTCCAGGCTCTGAGCTGTCAGCACAGAGCCCAACGTGGGGCTCGGACACATGGATTGTGAGATCATGACCTGAGCAGAAGTCGGATGCTCAACCGACTGAGCCACCCAGGCGCCCCAGTTTTCTCGTGTTTTTTCCAGTGCTTTGGGTAGAAGGCTAGGTTATTGATTTGAGATCTTTCTTCCTTTTAAATGTGAGCACTCAGAGCTGTGGAATTCTCTCTGTTCCAGGAGTACTTGAGGAGAGTGTACAGTCTGTTGTGGGTGGTGTTCTATAGATATCTGTTCAGTCTGGCTGGTTCTTAGTGGTCTTCCAGTCTTCTATTTCTGTTTTGATCTTTCGCTTAATTTTTCCATCTGTTACTGGAAGCGGGGAAATGAAAGTCTCCAACTATTCTTGCTGAATAATCTGTGTATCCCTTCAATTCTATCGGGTTTTGGCTCATGTATTTTGGGATCTATTATTCAGTGCATGTAAGTTTATAATTGTTATATCTCTCCAATGGATTGACTCTTGTTATGAATATAAAATGTCGTTCTTTGTCTCTACTAACAATCCTTGTATTACAGTCTGTTTTGTCAGATATGAGGTTAGCTACTCCAGCTGTCTTTTCATTACTCTATGCCTGGGAAGAGTTTTCTACACTTTTAGTTCCAACTTATTCGTGTCTTTGAACCCGAAGTATACTTCTTGATCTATACTTGGATCATTTTTTTAAAAAACTCATCCTGCCAATCTCTGCCCCTAGATTTTAGTGTTTAATTAATTTATTTTAATGTAATTACTAATGTATGTAAGATCTGTTATGGTAATTACTATTTATTTTCTGTATATTTGATGTCTATCATCTTTATTCCTTATTAATGTCTTTTTATGTCTTACTAATGTCTTTTTTATGTTAACTGAATATTTCCTAGTGTACCATTTTAATTCCCTTATTTCCTTTGCTATATTTCTTGGACTAACTTTACTAGTTCCCCTGGAATTACAATTAATACTTTAGCATCTAACCATTTCATTTTAAATTTAATTTTTTAATCTTTATTTATTTTTGAGAGAGAGAGACAGAGACAGAGACAGAGCATGAGCATGGGAGGGACAGAGAGAGAGGGAGACACAGAATCGGAAGCAGGCTCCAGGCTCTGAGCTACCAGCACAGAGCCCGATGTGGGGCTCGAACTCACGAACTGCGAGATCATGACCTGAACCGAAGTCGGATGCTTAGCCAACTGAGCTACCCAGGCATCCTATAACCATTTAGTTTTTATCGATTTAATTTCAGCAGTACACGAAAATGTTGCTGTTATTCAGGTTTACTCTTCCCCCTCCATTGTGCTATTCTTGTACAAATCACAATTTTACAATCCACGATCACAGTTTTACCATTATAGCTTTATGCAGTATTCCTTTAGCTAGAGGGATGAAACCATTGCAAACAAAGACTGTTTATGGTGTTGTTTTACATTTACCTACATAGTTCCCTGGACTAGCGCTCTGTCTTTCCTCGTGTGGATTGAGCTGCTATCCATTGTCCTTTTATTTCCATCTGAAGTGCCTCTTCTTGGGGATCCCTGCTACTGACAAATGTCCTCAGTTTTTGTTTTTCTGGGGAGATCTTCATTTCTCCTTCATTTTTGCAGGGTGGTTTTGTTCAGTATAGAATTCTTGTCTGACATTCTTTTCCTTCCAGCGCTTTGAATGTGTTATTCCATTGCTTTCTAGTCACCGTGAGAGATTAGCCGTTAATATTTTTGAGGATAGGTGACAATTGGCTTCTTTCTTGCCGCTTTCAGTTTCTCTCTTTGACAGTTTACGATGTGTCTTGGTCGAGATCTCTTTGAAGTTTTCGTATGTGGAGTTTACGGAGCTTCTTGAATGTGTAGATTAACATTTTCAGAAAGTCAAATTTGGGGCGGCGGGGGGGGGGGTACCTGGGTGGCTCAGTCGGTTAGGCATCCGATTTTGGCTCAGGTCATTATCTTACAGTTTGTGAGTTCGAGCCCGGCGTCGGGCCCTGTGCAGATAGCTTGGAGCCTTGTGCTTTGGATTCTGTGTCTCCCTCTCTCTGCCCCCCTCCCCAGCTTGTGCTCTCTTTCTCAAAAACAAATAAATGAACATTTTAAAAAATGCCAAATTTGGCAAGTTTTCAGACATTATTTAAATATCCTATTTGCCCATTTCTTTCTCCTTTCTCTTTCTGGGACTCCCATTACATATATGTTGGCCCAGTTAATGGCCCATAGGTCTCTGAGGCTCTGCGATTTTTCTTCATTATTTTTTATTTCTGTGCTTCCGACTGGAGAGTATCAACTGACTGGTTTAAAGTTTACTGACTTTCTTCTGCCAGCTCAAATCTACGTTAAGCCACTCTAGTGAACTTTTTGGTCAAGTTACTAAACTTTCCGACTCCAGAATTCCTATTCAGTACCTTTCAAAACTTCCTCTGTTTGATATTTCCTATTTGGTGAAGCATTCCCCCTCCCCCCATATTTTCCTCCAGGTCTTTAGATGTGGTCTCTTTTACTTTGAACATATTTATGATAGTTGACCTAACATCTTTGTCTGGTAAGTTCAACATGTGGGTTTCCTCAGGGGTCATTTCTATTGACTGTTTTTTCCCTGCACATGGGCCGTATCTTACTGCTTCTTTGAACGTCATGTGATTTTTTTTTTTTTTTACTGAAAAGTAGACTTTTACATACTAAAATATGACAACTCTGGAAATCAGATTCTTCACCAGCCCCTCTTCAGAGTTTGTTATTGTGGCTTTTCTTTCTGTTGTTGTTGCTGATGATTTTCTTTAACGACTTGATTGAACAGATTCTGTGAAGTCTGTCATGTAAAACCACTGAAGTTCCTCCCTTGTTGACTTGGTGGTCAGCTATGATTGGACAGAAATGTCTTTAAATTGAGTCACTAGGTCTCCAGTGCTTGCTAAAGGCTCTGCGTGTGTGTGCTGGGTTTCCACCTCAGCGCTTCTGTATTTTCCAGCTCTGCATTGTCTCCTCCTCATGCTTGCACAAAGCCTCAAGGTTCGCGAGATGGGGGCGTTTAGGACCTTGTAAGGTGTTTGCTGGGAATTCGTGTAGCTTTGCATGTACATGTGGGCTGCTCGATTTCCAGAAGTATGTTGGAGTTTTTCAAACTTTCTACGGACGTCTCATGCTTTGGATTTTCTTTGTAACGGTTTTTTTTGCAAACCTCTTGTTGTATCCAATGGTTATTCCCTCCTCAGGTGGCTGTAATGTTTAGCAATCACCACCGATCATTTTTAATAACTGTCTAGAGGAAAGGAGCTCAGAGCGTGTGACTTCTGAGTAAGGTCAAATAAAGAAAACTCCGAAAGTAGGGGTTTCCAGAGAGCTCGCAGACGGGTCAAATACTGACAGTTCACGGAGGACGGGGCATGGGGGGCTCTAATCCAGTTCCTCCCCGTCCCATGGTGGTGAGGCTGCCGGCCTTCCGATCGGCGGTGGTGGGGCTGCTGGTTTGCAAGGCTCTCATGGAGGGAGGGGGGTGAGGAACACAGCAACAGGGCAAGTGAAAACACCAACACCTCACTGAAGGGATGTTGTTTCTCTTGAATAAGCTCTTCTTGGAGGGTTACAAGCCTTTGTTTAATTTCCAGAGTTCTAAAAATGTTGATTTGCCATTTTTGCTGGTGTTGTGATTACTTTTGCGGAATAGCATATTTTCATATAATTGGTTCTTTTTTTTTTCAAGAAAAATTTTAAGTTTATTTATTTTTTATTTATTTTGAGAGAGAGAGAGAGAGAGAGAGAGAGTGAGCAAGCAGGGGAGGAGCAGAGGGAGAGGGGGAGAGAGAATCCCAAGCAGGTTCTGCACTGACAGCACAGAGCCTGCTGTGGGGCTCCATCTCATGAACTGTGAAACCATGACCTGAGCCAAAGTCAGATGCTTAACTGGCTGAGCCACCGAGGCGCCCCTGTAATTAGCAGTTAGTTCTTATTAATGTACTTGGTCCTTACTCCACCATTCTGAATGTTACCTCTCCCTCTCCCCACTCTTCTTACCAGGAATGTGGAAGATATGTTTGGAGTGGGAAGGGAATCTCATTACCATGAACCCAACCGTTGCACAAGTAAGGGCGGTGGAACAGGAAGATAAATAGAGCTTAAATCCTTTATATGGTTGGACCGTCATGTCCATTCTGTACTGGGATTCCTATTTGTGGGAGAGAATCAAACCCTTATTTTAAAAAATCGTCGTTTGAGTTTCGTTGTTGTTACTTGTAACTGCAGGCAAGTGCAACATGGGGTGTGGCACGGAACACTTGTTCAATACGTTATTTTTGAAAAACATTACTCGATCATCTCAACTATATGCGACTGAGCAGAGGTTTGCTAAGAAATGCTTCTTCTGTGACAATTTGTGCTAATTTAATGAATGGCTTTACTATGGAACGCCCCCCCCCCCCCCGCCCCCCGGAAACTTACCTCGAAGGAGTTCCATGGGCAGAGCAGGGTGGGAGGGGGAAAGTGTTGGGAGTACAGCATGGCAAATGGCAAGGAGACAGAGAAGGGTGGGGCCCAAAAGGGGATGCTGAGGAAATGGGGTTCCATGCTGGGATTTGGATTGAGAAAGCCACCTTTCCATCAGGCATCAGAGCGTCTTCAGTGGCATGTTAGGGGGTTTGGCCCTTCTAACGTATGCAAATAGGTGGTGGAGTCTGTCTTTTCCCCCAAGTTAAGAAAAACCCCCTTAAAGATACTTTCAGCCTTTGCTTTAAAAGAGTGAGAGCCGCACACCCCCATTTTTCCAGCCTGCCAGCTCTCGGCTGGCGTGCAGAGATAGGACCGGCCCAATTTCAATTTCGCTATCTCTTCTACAAACACATTAGAGCATGGCCAGCAATAGAAATGGAAAACTCATCCTATGGCTTGATAAATGCCTCTCGAGAAGTGCCTGTTTTCCCAGGGGTAGCATCATCTTCTGCAGGATGGGAGGCCTAATGAGGAGGGCCACTCCACCGGTGTGAAGGGCAAATAAAATGCAGAAAACATGGAACCTAAATTCTTCCCAACAACATATTATTGTTTCACAGAATCGCTCCGCGACGGTCATCTTTACGGGCCTCTTTAAAGCAAAACAACTGCGTCACAACTGTTTACCAATTTGTGGTACAAGCTCTCCCACGTAGAAAGGGGAAATACGGGAATGGCTAGTTTTTATACCAGGAGACACGGGGAAAACAGTTCCTGCGGAAACATACAAATCACGAGCACACTTGAAGCTGACTTGAACTGGAAGCGACAGTAGCTATTAGACGCTACCCTACCCCCCACCCCCCGCCCCCAAATAGGGAGTCACTGCAGCCCGGGTTTATGTTTCATCCATGGGAGGTCCTTATGAAATGTTATTTTCATGTTATTAATATTCCTGTCCATGAATGTACTGCAAGTGAGAATCAGTAAAAACACATTCTTTCTGGTGGGAGCATATCACCCCTCTCAGGGATATATTTCAAGAGGAAAAAGCAAGAAAGTAGGTTGAGAGGAGTTGATCTCTTGCCTACGTGGACAGTAAAGGTCAGTGTTTATGTGTGGGTACAAGACTCCATGAGAATGTGTCCCTCGTTCGCTTTCCCGTCTCCGTCAATATTTAATCAGCTCACCACTTTACGGATCTTTACTTACAGGCTCTCGCTAGATTGCATGAAAGAGACCATTATCTCCCATGATTACCTGCCTTGCGTTCTAACCGAGAACTGCCCAAACTATCCTTTCTCTTGCTCAAAATATAAAATAATGAAAGCTTTAAGTTTCCATTAGGTAGCCTCCCTGAGTACCTTTACAATATCAGTATAGGGCTGGACAAAATGGAGAATTAATGTCTTTCTCCTTTTGGATCTGAAAATAATGTGCTTTCCTTGCATATTATTTTTATTTTTTATTTTTTATTTTTTTGAGAGAGAGAGAGAGAATGAGCAGGGGAGGGGCAGAGAGAGGAAAACAGAGGATCCAAAGCAGACTCAGTGCTAACAGCATAGAGCCTAATGAGGATCTCCCAAACCACGAGATCATGACCTGAGACCAAGAGTTAGACACTTAACCAACTGAACCCCCCAGGCCTCCTTCTTTGTGCGTCATTTTATATTAGTGCTGTCCAATAGAACTTTCTGCAGTGGCCACTGAGCACTTGACATGTTGTTGGTGGGACTGAGGAAATGTTACATTTTTCTGCTGTTAATTAATTTACATTTAAATAGACCCAAGGTATTAGTGGCTAATGTACTGAATGTACTGGACAGTGCGATTCTAGAAAACTCAGTGCGTGGTTCAAATCATAATAATTAGACAGCATGCCCAGGAAAACTTTATTAATTTATGTCTGAGTGCACATTTCCTTTTCAGCTTCAGAAAAAGGCCTCTGCATGTGTGTGTTTGTTCTTGTGTCTGTGTTTTGTTTTTTAAACTAAGATTTACCAAGGTCTAATTTACATACAACAAAATACACCAATTTTTAGCTACAGTTCAATGAGTTTTGATAAGCATTTACAGTTGTGTAACCACCACCAGAAAGTTCCCTGCACAGTCACCCAGGTCCCTCACCCCAGCCCGTGGCCACTGCTGGCATCTTTCCTGTTGTTAGGACCTCACTGTTCCTTTTCGTCCGACATCATCTCTCTGTAATGTTTTGGGGTTTACTCGTGTTGTGTTTTGTATTGGCAGCTTGTTCGTTTTCGGTTGAATAATACGCCATCGTAGGGATCCGCCACAGTTTGTTTGTCCTTTTACCTGTTCAGGGACATTTGGATTGTTCATATTGTTTTGTTATTATGAATAAGTCTCAGTGAAAATAATTTTTACAATTTACTTTCAGTAGGTTGGAGGGAGATTGCTGGGTTGTATGATAAAAGCATGGGTAACATGTAAGAAATTGCCAAAACCGTCTTCCAAAGCAGCTGTCCATTTTGCACTCCTGCGGGGCATGTGTGAGGGCTCTGGTTCTTTCCTTTATTGGCCAATAGGCAGAAAAGTCAGTGTTTTAATTTTTCACCATTCTAGGGCATCTGTCATGGTATCTCACTGTGGTTTTCATTTGTATTTGCCTAATAACTACTTACAGGGGGCATCTTTTATTATGCTTATTAGCCATTGGTATATTTTCTTTGGTAAAATGTCTGAATATTTTCCCCATTTTTTTCAGATGGGTTTTTTTTTGGTCTTTTTATTGAGCTCTAAGAGTTCTTTACATATTCTGGATCCAAGGTTTCTTTCTTTCTTTCTTTCGAGAGAACATACGAGTGGAGGAGAGGGGGCAGAAAGAGACAGAGAGAGAATCTTAAGCAGGCTCCTTGCTCAGCACAGAGCCTGACACGAGGCTCAATCCCATGACCCTGGCACCATGACCAAAACCAAGAGTTGGAAGCTCAACCAGTTGAGCTACCCCGGTCCCCAGTGGATCCAAGATTTCTAAATTGGATACACATTTTAAAAATATTTGCTTCCAGTATGTGGATTGCCTGTTTCATTTTTAAATGCCTTTAAATAGCAAAATTCTTAATTTGAAGAAGTCTAATTTTCAATTTTTGTTTCATGGTTTGTGCTTCTTGAGTACTACCCTTGAAATCTATTCTTAACCCACAGTCATAAATTCTTTTCATCTGAAAATACAGGTTTAACTCTTACATTTAGATTTGACTTTTGTTTGCAGTGTAAGGTGAGGTTGAATCAGAGGAAATCTGAATCTGCCCTCTGCAGTGGGGTTTGAAATCATTAAGGTGGTTAAATCCACGTGAAAGTTTAGAAATACAACTTTAGAGTTGTTTGCATTCTTTAAAATTTTTTTTTGATGTTTATTTATTTTTAGGAGACAGAGAGACAGGTGCAAGCAGAGGAGGGGCAGAGAGAGAATGAGACACAGAATCTGAAGCAGGCTCCAAGCTCTGAGCTGTCAGCACAGAGCCCGACGTGGCCCTCAAACTCACGAAGTGCAGGATCATGACCTGGGTCAAAGTCGGAGGCTTAACTGACTGAGCCGCCTAGGCGCCCCAAGTTGTTCACATTCTTAATTTCATCAGTTACCTTAGAAAAAAATTCTGGCAACTCTTTGGGAGAGCTGAAATTTTAGGCTAAAATTAACTGGCTAAAAATAGGCAGGAAATTATGATTCTTTTGCAGAGGATATACCCTTGCAACAGCTTTCAATGTCTTCTTCGTTGTCAGAAAACATATGAAGCTCCCATCTCTTGGCTTCTTTAACCACTAGATTATTCCATGTATTCCCTCTTGTATGGAAACAACTCAAATCTACCAGCCTCTCCCCTCCCTGTAACATTTTTTAACACCTAGTAATTTTGGCCGTAGGGTTAGATAGGGTCTACTATCTGGAATTTACTTTATCTGCCGACAGTCTTTTATTTAGGGATTCATAATATATATTCATCTACTTTATCCACCCCATTAATATTTAGACAGATGCCCACCAATTAAATTTTTTTTTAACGTTTATTTATTTTTGAGACAGAGAGAGACAGAGCATGAATGGGGGAGGGTCAGAGAGAGGGAGACACAGAATCTGAAACAGGCTCCAGGCTCTGAGCAGTCAGCACAGAGCCCGACGCGGGGCTCAAACTCACGGACCTCGAGATCATGACCTGAGCCGAAGTCGGACGCTTAACCGACTGAGCCACCCAGGCGCCCCAGATGCCCACCAATTAAGAGAATGGGCTCAGTACCTTAAAAGGTATTTACAGAAGAAGGTGCACATTCTGAGACTTACTTAGCTCTTATCTCGCACCCATTTGATAAACATATCTATCTTCCCTTTATGGATAGATCAAAAATGATTACAAGGCCAAGCCCTATGTTTTTATCTCTTTCTCTCTTTTTCATCGTGTAAGCATTCGGTTGGAACCGAGTCAGCCACTTACTGGTTCATTGAGGATGACTGCAGACCTCCATAAAGTGCAGAAGGTTCATGTTCAGAGGGGGCAGAGGAAGGGCACTGGATTGGGGCATGGGGAAATGGCCAAGAGGGTGAGGGTTCCATGGCCCAAATACAGTGTGGTGGGTGTCCCCCCCCCCCCCACTCTGGGGAGTTTGGAGGGAGGACAAGATGGCACTGAGGGGTTGAGTTCATTGATATTGCAAGAAGACCTAGCTGGACGTTGGTGGTGCCTCTAATGGACATATGGCGAGAGGGAAGCCAGAGAACCCAAGGTAGCAAAGCCAAAGCCTCAACTAGATCAGAACGCTGATAATACGTGGGGGCCATATTCACTCTCCTCCCTTCATAAGCACCCTGCTCAGTGTTGGGGGGCAGCGTGAATGCAGTGCCCGGCCTGGGGTTCTGTGTGCAACGTTATTTTGGCAACGTCGCTCTCCTGCGGTGGCATCTGACCGCCTGCACCTGCTCCAGTCCCTTCTTCCTGCCTCTGATCAAATGACTCCTCCTTTTAAATATAAATGATAAAATTAAATAGTCTCATCTGGATTTTTTTAAAAATATTATTTTCACAGTCCGGCGTCTGCGGTTTTATTTCTAATCAAAACACGTATTCGAAGACCCTAGTATCTGAACACTTTCAGAAAGTGAAGTATTTTATGACATAAAATATGGAGAAGGGAGGCCTCGCTGGCTCCGTGGGTGGAGGATGCGACTCCTGATCTCGGTGTCATGAGTTCGAGCCCCATGTTGGGTGTAGAGATTATATTGTTAAAAATTATTATTACGTTATTACCATTATTAAAAAATATGGGGAATTGATGACACAGGACAAGCCCATCGTACTGGAACATCTATCGTTCCCTAAATGTGACCTACAATTTTATTCTTTCTGGCTTTTTTCTGTGGTATCCTTTTCTCCAATCCTTCCCAGCCTGAAGACCTTGCTTACATGTGGAATCCACCAGAAGCCTTCTGTTCTTCCTGTGCTGCCGTGAACCTGTCTGTACTAATCCTCCCAGGATGGCCGTGCGAGAAGTCTCTCTGTATTTATTCTCTTATGATTGTGTATATACCTCCGCTGTAGCACATCTTATATTTGTCTTGTTTGAGAGCAGGTTGTAAAAATCTTCCTGAGGAAAGGGACCTAATTTTTGTATGAATTTGCCTCAAAACACTTAGTGTACTAAAACATAGAGTGGTCCTTATCACGTCTTGGTTGAATAGGCTTAAGCTAGAAAGCATCAAGAAAAGCATCAGAAAGCATCAAGATTTCAAAATACACAGAACGATAGAGCCAAGAGTAATAAAAACCATGTGAATATCCTGTCACCGCTCTCAGGCACCCACTGATTGATGAGTTGGCTTGGAAGGGTCAGTTACGAATGTAAATCGTTTCCGTGATGGGTCCTATCCTGGTTCCTCTCATTAGCCTCTCCCCGTAGAAAGAGCATATTTCTAGTCACATTTTACAGATGCTACATTCCTTGTTAAGTATGAGAACACTGTGTGAATGTGCTAATGCCTCAAATTAGGAAACGAATCTTAAGGGAGTTCACCTTGAAATAAACACACAAACGATAAACTTAATTACATAAATGAAGAATTTCTTACTGGGGCTTTCCTGCCTAACATTTGGTGATTATCTGCAACACAAATTTGCATACATAAATATTTTTGTACATTTAGAGTACATTAGGGTATTTTGGTCTCCTAGTTATGTGTACACACACACAAGCATGCACATATGTGCACGCACACACAGATGTGCATCCAGAAGCATGCACATGTACACACTCACACACAAGCATGCACACATGGGCACACGCATGCACACACTCACACAAGCATGCACACATGCACACACACGTGCACACACAGCCAGTTCACCCAAGTGAATTAATGTTGTACCTTTAAATTTTTTTTTTTTCAACGTTTTTAATTTATTTTTGGGACAGAGAGAGACAGAGCACGAACGGGGGAGGGGCAGAGAGAGAGGGAGACACAGAATCTGAAACAGGCTCCAGGCTCCGAGCCATCAGCCCAGAGCCTGACACGGGGCTCGAACTCACGGACCGCGAGATCGTGACCTGGCTGAAGTCAGATGCTTAACCGACTGCGCCACCCAGGCGCCCCAATGTTGTACCTTTAAACCGAATGTGATTGTGGGGCCCCTGGGTGGCTCAGTTGGTTAAGTGACTGACTCCGGGTTTTGGCTCAGGTCATGATCTCATGATTTCACGAGTTCAAGCCCTGTGTTGGGCTCTGTGCTGTCAGCATGGAGCTTGCTGGGGATTCTCTCTCTCTCTCTCTCTGTTCCTCACCCACTCACACTGTCTCTGTCTCTTAAATAAAGAAAAAAGTTTTAGAAATTTTAAATTGAGTGTCATTACTTTCATTTTAAGACATTGAAAAAAATTTAAATGGTAGAGTTAGTTTCTCAAGGCTTTCCTCGTGTCTTATGTTCTTGGACTCTAAGCTAGGACTTGGATTTTGGTGCCCATCTTTTAGCTCTCATGCATTACATAATGTCTAGGCATTATCTTGCCTCCCCATGACTCATGAGCATGTGGAGACATGTAAGTAACCTATAGCTACAAGAAATGAGGGGAAGATGGTGTACCCAAGGAATAATACAGTCATTACAGAAAGGTCACATGATGTAACACATTTACTTTCTCACAAAACGGAACAAATTAAGACCTGAGGAAACTTTGAATGTTTGACGAGAAAAAATAAATTTTGTTAAGGAAAAAAAGCTCCTATATCTTAAACTGTTCCACAAATATTGAAGTTAAGGAGGGGTGACCATTGGAAGACACTATGAAGAGCACTGTTATATAGGGTGTGCTTTTGACTAGATAGTGGATTTATGAGGTGGCCCTGGGGACACGGTCTGAGCTGGGAGTGGGACATGAGTCCATAAGTTTGCACTTTTCATTTATCTTATTGTTTTTTTTATCTTGATGGTGATATTTATAAAGTTTATACTTTTGTAGAACAAATGCAATAATCACTTGCCTCGTACAACTTACAGAGCGGATTCCGTACACAATCATAGTTTAAGTTCTGTCATATTTTCAGTTAATGTACGTACTCTTTTCATAAGTATTGGGATTTTAAGTTGTTATAGCGCACAGTTGGGGTGGGGGCTATGTTGCGTACCCTCTTTGTTTCCCCTCCCCCCTGCTCCCCGCCATGTGCAATCAGGACCATGGACAGCCGCCAATGTGGTAGTTGTATCTATGCTTTCTTTCAATGCTGAGACTTCTATGATTTATGTTTAGTCTTTCTCTTTCCTACTGAGGTTGGGTCCTAATGTATTGAACATGATGAATTTTTCTGTATATATTTCTAAAGAAAATACTAGACACGAAATTGGTTAATGAAGAAAGCGTGAATGAAGAACTATATTTTACCTTATATCAACTGTAAATGGGATTCCCTGGGTCACCAATTCCTGTTACTTTAGTTTATAACATTGTATCTCTTATGCCTTTTACTATTCCATTCTTTAAATTCATTCTCCATTGATACATAGAGTTTTATGTTTTTTTATGAAGAATTAAAAAAAGGATAGATTTCTTTGGGTTTTCCAGTTTAATAATGCCTTTCTTATTTTTTTCAAATTTTTGTTAAATTATAGTTAGTTAACATAGAGTGTAATATTGGTTTTGGGAGTAGAATTTATTGATTCATCACTTACAGATAATACCCAGTGCTCATCCCAACAAGTGCCCTCCTTAGTACCCATCACCCCACCCATAATTATGCTTTTAAATTTACCTGGTTATGGAAGTCACTTGATGTCATATTAAGCTACTTGATACTAGAAATTGTGTTCTTGAAAACAGTGTAATATTGAAGCTGAAAATCCTCAGACTTGATCTGTAGTTCTAATTCTACATCAACATGCATTAAAAAAACCCAAAAACCTAATTTTAGACTGGCTTTATTGCATGTGACATCTCCATCCACATTCGGAGCACCCTTACGTCGAATGAGGGACTGAAATACCATTTTCCACTGAAAGGAATAACAACTACTTAGAGAAATAGCTGTTCTGGGTCTGTGGCAGTAAAACCTTTAGCCATTCTATTGTGCTGGAAAGTAAGGAAGCTATCAGAGACTGCAGGGGCAGCTTTCTTTGAAGTTTTCCATTGTTCACATTAGGTCCTAGGCTTGATCTCCAGCCCTGTTTGCCTCTGGCTGCGGATGTGAATATCCATTTACATAGAGTCAAAGAAGTTTACCGACTTTCACATTATGCTCTACATTGTGATTCATGGATCTGAGCCTGCCATTTTCTCTCTTTAAGGAATCTATGGCACTTGGGAATATCCACCCAAATCTACAGTCTTTATAATTCTCACTATCCCCCTGCTTTTTTTTTTTTTTTTCAAATCCTGGAGACACTGCAGGAGCTGGTGTATCTCCTTCTGTGTTTGTCCTGTTCCAGTTTACACAGGCCAAGGCCTCAGCACTCATACTTTTACGTACCTGAGGGGTCCTCTGAATACACCTCCTGCCGTGCCAGTCTTAGCAACGTCACTGCCTTAGCAACGCGCAGCCAGGCGTGCAAGTCCAGAAGCCCATCCCATCCAGAATCCCTTCTTAGGACCTCGACTGTCACCAACCACATTACACTGAGTTCCCTAAAAGCAGTTGCCACTGCAGGGCTCAGTGGATGTGATTTATTGAGAGAGTGCACCCCCAGAAAAAGCTATAGGTTGGGAAGGCCAGGAGGGCAGGGAGAGCACTGAGCAAGGTGGTCTCAGGTAAGGTCTACTTCGATGGGTTTGGTGGACCAGTGGCCACCAGTGGCGGTGACCTGGCAGTCATCACAGATCCATCTACAAGGAGCTAACTGAAGCTTTGGGGCATAGACAAACATACTAAATCTAGGATGTGGGTGTATTAATTTGCTGTGGGGGACATAACAAAATACCACAGCATGGTCTAAGTAAGACAACTTTATTTCCTTACAGTTCCGGAAGCCGGAAGTCAGAGATCAAAGTTTTGGCAGGCTTGGTTTCCCCTAAGACCTGTCTCCTTGGCTGTGATGGCCACCATCTCATAGCATCCTCACATGGTCTCTCTTCTGTGTGCCCGTGTGCTAACCTCCTCTTCTTGTAAAGACACTAGTCAGATTGAATTAAGGCCCACCCCAATGACCTCATTATAACATAACTACCTCTGTAATGGCTCCCTCTCCAAACACAGTCACATTCTGAGAGGTAGAGAGGAGTAGAGCTTCAAATAGGAGTTTTGAGGGCACACAGTTTAATCCTAGTCCAAAAAAGGGGGTGGGGAGGGGAACCTACTATAGATTAAAAAACATCAACAAAGTGTAAGATAAGGGCCTTCCTAGATCCTAATTCAAGCAAATCAACAATAAAAAGATATTTTTGAGTGAATGGCACCTGTTGGGATGAGCACTGGGTGTTTTACAGAAACCAACTGGACAGTAAATTTCATATTAAAAAAAAAAAAAGAAATCCCAATTCAGACTGGGTATTATAAGATATCAAGAAATAAATTTTAATTTGGTTAAATGCATTAATGGTGGTTTTATTTTTATAAAAATGTTCTTATATGAGAATAGGTACTAAGCATATAGTGATGCCTGGGATTGGTTTATTTATTTAAAACTTTTTTTAAAACACTTATTCATTTCTGAGAGACAGAGAGAGACAGAGCGCAAGAGGGGTGGGGCAGAGAGAGAGGCAGCCCTGGAATCTGAAGCAGGCTCCAGGCTCCGAGCCGTCAGCACAGAGACCAACATGGGGCTCGAACTCACAAACTGTGAGATCATGACCTGAGCTGAAGTTGGATGCTTAACTGACTCTGCCGGGGATTTATTTTAATGTAGCCTAGATGTGCTGTCCCCCATAACAAGAGTGGAAGCGTATTGCTGAAAGAATAAAGGCAAAAATTCAGATGTGTTTGAAAGTGGGTCATTGAAGATTCGTTGTACCACTTTTTCTAATTTCTTTTTTTTTGCATTTTAAAACGTCCATAAAAATGGTAATTAAACATAAATTAAGAAGGGTGTTCACGTTGTTCCATGACAAGAACATATATGTTGAAGCGAATAGACACCCTTACTCTCACTGTATATTACCATGGGTCAGGGTGATTAGTGCATTTCTTTTATCTTAACTATTAAAATGGGAGTTAACTGAGGGCAAAAAGCACGTTTTCTTCATCTTTTTTATCCATTACATTTTTCATGGGGTCTTGCACAAAGCGAATTCTCAACAAATAAGGGAATTAGCTACGGATTAGAATGTCAGGTTCATAGCATTTATTTTTTTGTTCTTGTTAGATGTTCTACATTAAACATTTTTTTTGCCTGTATTGTTATTTATCGGAAATAATTTGGATGATTTCCCAAAGATTTTTTTTTTGGCTGAGTAATTTTGACTTTGAAATTTCTCATGCAATAACATTTTTGTCAGTAGGCATATTAAATGCATTCAGATGGTAGCTCTCATTCAAAATCTAATAGGCATAGTAAAAAGGTAGCATGAGTAACTGTAGAAATTTCTTTTGAATACCCTAAAAAACCTCTTATTATGAAGACTTGAAGTCATTGTACTGATTGGTGGCCAATATATGAAGTGCTCATAAACAAATGTTTATGGTTAATATCTATTTAAGACCTTTTTTTCTTTTGTTTTCTCTTTCTAGGGGCCTCCCAGTTGACGCTGTAGGAAGTAACATCCAAAGCTTTAAGTTTCCTACAGACCAAATGCTGGTGAGATGCTCGCGTCTCCTTCTATCTCCGTCTTTCTCTGTCTCTCTGTCCCTTTTTTACTTTAAACCTAGTAACAAACATAGAGTTTGAAAGCTGAGAAGCAGGTATGGGTTACAGTGGCCAAAGGGTTGGCACACTGGTCTGGCTTCTCATCTCAGTCACCTACCAGATAATGACAGTCTCTTGCCTCTCAGTGTCTGTGCACGAGTTGTCAAATTTGCGGTGGCAAATCTCATGCACTTAAGTGGAGACTTCATGCTCTTGCTTGTCCGACCCTTTCTCAAACTCAAAAGAACCAACCAAGAGGCTGAAGTGTCTTGATATAGTCTACCATTTTACTTTGGAGTTGGCCTTTCTTCCCTGGTAGACTTTGGTCTCCTTTTGCTTTCGGAATATCTCTGTTGGCAGCCTGAAAATTGCTGAGCGTGTTGATAAAATTCGGATTGCAACACTAAGTCCCAGCTGGAAAACAGGCCCTTTGGCTTTGGGACATTCTTTATGTTGATGCGTAAGATTTCTTCTTTTCTGCCTACTCTGTTCTGACCCTTGTTTTATTTCTTTAGTGGTAGCCTGAAAAATCTGGCATGGTTAAGAAGTGTCATGTTCTGGAAAGATTAGTTCATGAAATAACTTGTATTCGTGGGCAGTGTATTGGAATTTAAAAAATCTTTAGTAAATAAAGAGTCCTGGGGACTCTTTCCAAAGTTTCAACTAAAGGGCACACGATTTAAATCAATTCCACCGTATGTTTGTTATTTCACTATTGTTTTTGCTTTTTAACTAAACAGACAGACAAAAAAAACCCAATAATAACCCCAGCTTGGGAAAAGGGCTTAAAAGTATGTCATCTCATAAAACAAGTTTCCAATTACCTTTGACCTGCATTTCCTTTTTTTTTTTTGGCCTCCATTTTCTGTTTGGATCCAATTGTGCTAAAACAGCAGTAACACAAACAAAAGAAAACAAAAGCAGCCTCATTATTTCCCAGCCTAGGACACACACGAGCCATATGGACCTCACACTGAAGTTCTGATCATCAGTCTATGGCAGGGCATTCACGTTTTATCTCCAGAAGATCAAGCAGATAGAGAAGCCACTTCGCGTGGATGGGGAATTCTTACTCAAAGCTAAGTAAGCTTTGTCCAGCTTGAATAATAGCTGGAATAATAATGAAGGAAATTCTGCAAAGAGCTAAACTAGTCACAGGTGCAATTTTTTCTTTCCTTTTATAACTTTACCAAGTCTGAAAATTCACGGACGTAAAGACACGGCAGAGAAGAAGAGCACAAATATAAAGTTTCTATTTAAAGTGGTGAGCTAACAGCCATGGATTAGTGGGTCACAGAAATCCCGACGATTGTCCATCGGAAACGCCACAAGAAATACCCTACACTTCTTTCTCTTTGGTCCCAGTGGTGGAACAACGTGTTAAGAGTATTACAAATATGTACATTTCATTTTTTTCCACACTAGAAGAGGGGACATTCCTCTTCTCTTCCTCTTCTGAAATACCAATAAGACACACACACACACACATGCACACACACATGCACACCCGTGTGCGCACACACACAGAGATTGCCACACAAGTGTTGGTTGTGACGGCTGTCACATGGCATTAATGGATTGTATCAGATGGCACAACGTGGGAACAACTCTGCCTGTGAGTCATTTGTGGGTTTTGTTGCTTTTTCTGAAGGTAGAAACTATATCAAGAGGAATGTAATTTGTTTCTATAAGAGGAATGGGTAACTCTTTTGTAGGGTCACTGAGGTATGACGAAAGCTGCCATACTTCATTAGACCAGCTTGTCACACACTGTTTAGTGGAAATACCTTTCAGCCTTTCTGTCAGTTGTTCTGACAGACCAGAGAGACCTCAGATTTTAAGGAAATATTCCATTTGACGATGGGAAGGGAGCTGGCAGGGTGAGAGGACGCAAGAACGACTGGAAGGCACAAACGCACGTGGAAAATGTAAGTCTTCCCTGGGTGTCACCGGAATAGATTTCTTTAAATTCTTTTTTTTTTAAACGTTTATTTATTTTTGAGACAGAGAGAGACAGAGCATGAACGGCGGAGGGTCAGAGAGAGGGAGACACAGAATATGAAACAGGCTCCAGGCTCTGAGCTGTCAGCACAGAGCCCGACACGGGGCTTGAACTCACGGACCGCAAGATCATGACCTGAGCCGAAGTCGGCGGCTTAACCGACTGAGCCACCCAGGCGCCACACCGGAATAGATTTCAAGATGCTGCACAATGAAATTTAAGGCAAAGTTTTCCAGAATCTCACAATTCAGAACATCCTCAAGTCTTTGGGTTCCACGTGAAGGTTAGTCTGGCCTATTGATGTTAGAATAATACTATTTTCATCTTACTACTAATTTCTGACACTGTGTAGTTTATCGTAGGTCAGGGCACAGTGGAATGCGCATCAGCTTACGGGATACACTCTTCCTGTCACATTCGTGTTCTGCTGTTTTTATTTTTTAACTCTGGCAGGGGTAAGAGTAGCCATATGCCCTACAATTAAAATGCAAGCATCTATTTTTATGCAAATTTTCTCATCTAAGAGAAACTTCCCCTTGAATGTTGGCACATTATATATGTTGATAATAAATAGCAATTTATGTTTGGTATTATGGAAGGAAAGTCACAAAAAAGGTCTTTGATCTCTATGGGCCCCAGTAGATAAAACAGGACACTGCAATTAGCAACTGATGTAAGCCCTGGAGAGGCATAAAGAGGGGAAGGAGGAATAGGCATTTTTCTTCTGGAAGGATTTTAAGAGAACTAAAGCAAAGAAGGATATTAAAGCAGTAAGATAATGGTTTCTTTTATATGTCTACCAGGATAACGGTGTCCATTGTTATCTGTGTAAAAAACATTCATTAAACATCTAATGGCACACCGAAGGATAATAACACTAATTCAATATTTTAGTCCAGAAATCATTTACGAAAGTTGTGAGTACCATAAAATTCTCCTTGGAAAGTTAGACTCCATCAACATTTGCTAGAAGAAGAGTTCCATTGGTTCAAAGCAATGCATACCACGGTTTCAGGGGCTGCAAAGTCAAATTCTTTGTGGAATTTTGTGATACCCTCGTTGTCTCTTAAAACCATAACCATTTGTTTTTCGAATTTCAAAGAAATTAATGTAATTCAATTCTGAGGCTTGTTGAAATGCCTGAGCATGCTCTTGAAACCATTGGCAGGAGTAGCAATTTCTAATACACCAGGCTTGGAATTACTGAACTACGGGAAGAGGTGATATACTCGGTTAATTTGATAAATTTCTGATTATGAATTCACAGTAACAATGTTTTAAGTTTTTTTTGTTTTTTGTCTTTTGTCATACAGCCAGCGGAAAACACAGTGACACATTATAAGCATACAGCCGAATGCCTGATCACACGGGCACAAACCTACGATTCCTCCATCCAGGATGGGATGACGTTGAACAGCGCGGACACCTTCAAAGCCCTCTGACCTCTTCCCCATGCCTTTCCCGCCCATAGGTAACCATCGTGTTGGCTTCTAACCTGACGGATTAGTACTTGAGTCTTATGCAAAACGAATCATATATACGTATTCTTTGTGTCTTGTTCCTTTCACTCATGACGATGCTGGTAATTCTCATCTCTTGCGCGTGGTGGCGGTTTGTTCATTACTTTGTGACGCCCCATTGTATTCCACAATCTATTGTCTCTCCACTGCACTGTGATACAAACTGTCCATTTATGGGGCACCTGGGTGGCTCAATTTCATGACATTTGTATGACAATACGGGGGCGAACTGGCATACAAGGTGGGTCTCTCCACTGTAACTTTCTCTGACGTCGTATATTTTTTGGCGTACCAAACACTGCATGACAGTGACTGGCACATCTGTAACAGGAATATACGTAACTTGTAAAGATGTTATATTAAGTCATGTAGTACTTTTGCTCTTTTTTTTTTAAGCTTAAAGCAATCATAAAATTATAAACAGGTTGTGAGACAGGACGAGGCTTTTAAAAATCCTGAACTATTCGATGCTTCATTTCCTCTAAATATTTTCATCTTCATCTCCTACGAATGCTGACGTCCTCCTACCTAACAGCGATTAAAATCATGTCATTAACACTGATACAGTAATAATATTTAGTTCAGGCTGCATTTGAATTTCTCTGATTGTCCCAATGACATCCCACAGCAAAGGAATACAGTCCAGAATCAGCGTGTTTAGTTGTCGGGTCTCTTTAATCTACCCCAGCCTGGATGAGTTCCTCAATATTTGACTTTGGGGAACTGGGCACTTTTGGAGATGACAGGCCAGTTATTTTGCAAAATGTTCTTGGTTTGGGTTTGTCTGCTGTTCCTCATGATTAGATTTTGGAGTTGAGTTTGGTCAGTTAATGGGCAACTAGACAGAAGCGACCCCAGAGAGCTGGTAAGCATCATCCCCCGGTGTGTCTGTGAGGGGGTGCGTGCAGGAGACGAGCATTTGATTCCGTACATGAGCAAAGAGACCCACCCTCACCACCGTGGGGGGCACCGTCCCTCCCGTGGGGGACACAGTCCCATCCATGGGGGGGGGCACCATCCCATCCGTGGGGGACCTGATGGAACAACAAACCGAAGGAAGAGAAGATTTCTCTCTCTTTTCTCCAGCTGAACATTCATTTCTTCCCCCTCCTGTCAACCACCAGGGCTTCTAGTCCTCAGGCCCTTCAGCCTCAGACCGAGTGACACCAGAGGCTTCGCGGGTTCTCCAGCCTGCACATGGCAGGTGGCAGGACTTCTAGGCGACCGGAACTGCGTGAGCCAATCCGTGTGATAAACGTCCCCTTCCATGCCGGTCTATACATCCTATCGGGTTTGTTTTCTGGAGAACCGTAACACAGGAATACAACGGTGGGGCTATTCTCCTACATCTTACACGGAGGCTCGAAAACTTTATTTGTTCTGCTGCTGAAGATGATGAATTGGATGACAGTGATGAATGCGGTGTCTGCCAGGGTCCCTCCTGTGAAGACACTTGTTTACTCCTTGTAATTAATGAACGCGTTTTTTTTATGGGGAGGGATTTCCAAACCGTGTGGTATAACCCGTCCCTTACGCGTGGAGGTATGTATGTAGCTATCGGGGACTACTGGTTTCCCATTGTATCCAATGAATTACAATTCTATTTATTTGTTTGTTGTATTCTGATGTTTCAATGGTCCCAGATTTGGCCACTGGAGGTGCTTCAACTTGGTTTCTGTGTCCTTTTGCACATCATTTTTTGAGCACTTTTTTTTGGTTTGTTTGTTTTCAAGAATCGCAAGATATTCCAGGTACTTTTTTTTTTTTTTTTTTTACTTTCTCTGTCCCAGATCTAGAATCAGCCCATTCTCCAGGGAGCCCTGGTTCCTTCTGGCACACAATGGTGTTAAGAACGTACTATGTGTGCAGCACTAGGTGTAATCATCGCTGCTGGGGCCCAGCTGCTCCCAGGCCTGGCAGTAGAGTGGGACACTATACGAATATGTGTACATGCACGATAGGTGCGTGTATGTGCATGAGCGAGTGTGTGCATGTACACGTCTATTTGCTTCTATACCTTTCTGCATATTTTGAAGTATGTGAGCTCACACACTGACAACTCTAATTATGATCTCATACCACAGCATTAATTCTAGCTTTCTTCTCCCTTGCAATCCAAAAAAAAAAAAAAAAAAATTTAACTGTTTAATCTTGAGAGAGAGAGAAAGAGAGAGAGCAGGAGAGGAGCAGAGAGAGAGAGAGGGAGGCACAGAATCCGAAGCAGACTCCAGGCTCCGGGCTGCCAGCACAGAGCCCGAGGCGGGGCTTGAACTCACGAACTACCAGATCACGACCTGAGCCGAAGTCGGACGCGCCCCCCGGGCGCCGCTCCCTTGCAACTTTTTGGTCACCTGTTTCCTAACATAAACCTGCTCTCATTCTCTTGAAGATGTTTACCTCCTTGGCCAAGCCTCACATGTAACCCATCAATTTCTCCTCCCCCCTCTCCTTGGATGGGGACGCTCACCCTGTTCAGGTTCAGACGCCACAGGCCAGACCTTCCACCCTGCCGGCGCGCCCTCCTTGGCCCGCTCATCACTCTGGCTCTGACTTCCGGTCTGCTTCCCCTCCAGCCCGAGATCACCCTGTTCACCCTGCTTGGACTCACTGCACAGCAGGCCTGCCCCTCTGCTTGGGTCTGAGACCCTGTGGGGCTCCCACGCACGCATATCTTCCTTCCACTGTTCCGGTTCCCAGACTCCGCACTGGGCCACCCCCCAGGCCCCAGCAGAAAGCTGTTTTGCTTGGCTCCGCACCGTGGCTTGGAGCGGATTTGTTCAGGCAGAGAAGGAAAGGAAAAGGAAGCGCTACCTCTGTATTTTTGTTTCCTCTTTGTTGCTGGTAGTAAAAAATGTGTTCGAATTTGGCATTTTTACTTTTCTACTTTTGTATCTGTAGCAGGTTGTTAGAGAGAGCAACCTTTCTAAACATACCTATTAATTCTAATAAATTATGTATAGACTCTAGTCTATACATATATATATATATATATATATATATATATATATATATATATATTTCCGTATACTTTTCTTTCTGTTTCTCCCCTAGGTTAGGGTGGGTATGTAATAACGGCAGCAGGTAGGATTTAAACACAACCCACTGTGGAGGAAGGCTTTGAACATTCCGCCACTGAGGTTGTTTTTGCCATTTTGTGTATTTCACAGATGCTCTTTATCAGATTAACGTTTACCTTCCATTCTTAGTTTCCAGAAAGACTTTTCATCCTTTTTTTAAAAAAAAATATTTCGAAAGAGAGAGAACAGGGGAAGGGCACAGAGAGACAGAGAGAGAGAGAGAGAGAGAGAGAGAGAGAGAGAGAATGCCTGCACTGACAGTGTTCAAGCTCATGAACCAAGAGATCATGACCTGAGTGGAAATCAAGCTGAAATCCAGAGTCGCACGATTAACCGACTGAGCCACCCAGACCCCCCATCCTTAATAGATACATTATAAAAATGTTTTCTGTGTTCATTGATTTAATTATATGAATTTCCCCACCTACTCTATTGATTTGGAAAATTACAATGAGTCTTGATATTATTACCAAGACCTTGCTTTTGAGGTCACTTCAATATATCTTAGTAGATTATCCTTTTTATTTGCTGCTTGATTCAGTCTGCTTCTTGTTCAGGAGTTTTGTATCTATGTTCATGACAGATGGGTCTGAGTTTCCTTTTGTAATTTTTTTTTTTTTTTTTTAGTTTTGTTATAAAGATTTTCGCTGCCTTGGCTATTCCCTAAAACAGTTAGTGTAAGAATGTCATTTCTTCCTTCAAAAACGTGCAGAATTTTTTGGCAAAGCTTCCTGGAACTAGAATTTTTGTTTCATTTTTATCTGGTAGTTTTTCATTGTAAGTTTACTTACTCTAATCATAATAGTGCTATTCAGTTAGTCTATTTTATTTCAATATACCCTGGAAAGTTTTGCTTTTTGGGGGCATTTTCTAATTTCATCTAAGTTTTTAAATGTGTTGGTCACTACAAAAACTACAGCAAACTGTTGCCTACTGGCAACATCTCACCTGCTTAGGGCTGTGATTTTAGTGAAGGCAAACACAAGCCGGGGCAGAATTTAAAAGGACGCTTAGATAATGAGAAGGAACTTGAAAAGCTCTGATCTAGTCCTTGTGATCTAAAAGGCCGCGTGCATATGCACAGCTGTGTGCAAGACCAGCAAAGACTTTGCGAAAGAGTAAGTACCATGAGTTCACCTCTGGCTGACCTTGACTGTATGCACAGCGGGGAGTGAAAGTTAAAGCTGTCTTGTTAAGCGCCTGATGTTTGAAGACCTGTATCCACATACTGACCCACCTGGCAAAAGTAGGAGACATACAGAGAAGGCACAGAAAAATATCTTCCAACGAAGTAATCGTTGGTTGGTCACTAAATTAGACTGATCCAGGTCTGACCCATATGAAGCCAGTTTTAAAAATAAAGATGAGGATTTAAAGACAAAGTTATCAGAGAAGTCAGTTGCTTTATATAGCCTATATAAAATAATACATAATAATAATACACAATACATAATAATACATAATATTATATATAGGATATATAATGCTATATATATATAGATATATACATACATAATACATAATATTATATATAGGATATATAATGCTATATATATATCTATATGTATAATGCTATATCTATATATAATGCTATATATATCCTATATATATTATTATAATATACTATATATTTCAATACACAGAATCTATAGATTAGTTTGGGAAAGTTGCTAAACAAGTGAGCTACAACGAAGAAAATTAAAATCGGCAACAAACACAACAATGGGATGTGTGTGTGTGTGAAGGAGTCTAATACTAGATATGTTATTATCTAAAATGTTCAGGTTTCGATAAAAAAGTATGTGTCATACAAAGAAGTAAGAAAGATGGGGCGCCTGGGTGGCTCAGTCGGTTAAGCGGCCCACTTCGGCTCAGGTCACGATCTCGCGGTCCGTGAGTTCGAGCCCCGCGTCAGGCTCTGTGCTGACAGCTCAGAGCCTGGAGCCTGTTTCAGATTCTGTGTCTCCCTCTCTCTGACCCTCCCCCGTTCATGTTCTGTCTCTCTCTGTCTCAAAAATAACTAAACATTAAAAAAAAAATTAAAAAAAAAAAAACAAAGAAGTAAGAAAGAATGACACACTTACCGTAAAAAGAAAAGTTGACAGAAAGTGTCCCTGGGGGGCTCAGATGTGTACTTAGTAGACAGAGAGAGTCTAAACAATGAAAGGAAAATGTGGCTACAAGGTCTTACCAAACAAAGAATGTCAATAAAGAGAGAGAGATTTATCTTAGTCAGTTCAAGCGGCCATAACAAAATACCCATAGACTAAATGTGTAAGAATATAATTTATTTCTTAAGTTCTGGACCCTGGGAAATCTAAGATCAGCATGCTGGCAGATCGGGTATCTGGTGAGGACCCTTTTTCTGGTTCATAGGCCATCTTCTCATTGTAGCATCACATGGGGGGAGAGAGAGAGAGAGGGGGAGAGCTTTCTGTCGTTTCTCCTTATAAGGGCATCAATCCCATTCTAAGGGCTCCACTCTTATGACCCAATTAATTTCCAAGAAAATATCCTTCTGATACCATCATATTATGGTGAGGGTTTCAACTTCTAAATTTTGGGGCATACAAACATCACTCCATAGCAAAATTTATATAGCAAAATATATATTTATATTATTTATATCATCTCAAATAGCAATTTTGGACTCAAAAACTAAATAACTGAAATAAAAAATTTACTAGATGGATGTAATACAGATTTGAGCTGTTAGGATAAAGAATCAGTGAACTCGAAGATCTGTCAGTAGAGATTATACAGATTATACATAAAGAAAATGGAGTGAAGAAAAGTCAATAGAGCCTCAGAGACCTGTTGGACCCCATCAAGGGTACTGGCAAATGCGTAATGGAATACCACAAAGATTAGAGAAAGACAAAGGGTCAAAAGGGTCAGAAAGAGTATTTGAGGAAATAATGCCAAAAATTTCTCAAATTTGATGAACAAAATTAATCTACACATCGAGGAACCCCAACAATCAATCGGGGTAGTGCGTCATATTCATAGAATAATGGAAAAATCAGATGAACATTTCAATAGATACAGCAAAAATCATTTGACAAAAATCCAACATGCTTTTATTATAAAAACTGTTACTCAACAAACTACAAGTCAAGGGAACTTCCTAAATCCAACAGAGGTCATCTGGGAAAGTCCCACAGCCAATATCACACTTATTGGGGACACATTAAGTGCTTTGCCCCTAAGGTCAAGAACAAGACGCTTCTATTCAACATGGCACTGAAGGTTCTAGCCAGTGAAATTAGGCAAGAGAAAGAAGAGAAAAACACCAAGATTGGAAAGGGAGATGTACAGATAGAAGAGCTCTATCTGCCCATTATATGATCTTGTTTATAGAGAAATCTAAGAATTCCCCAATAAAACTATTAGAAATAATAAGTTCAACAATATGCAAATTAAAAATGGGCAAGTGATGGGAATAGATATTTCTCCAAAGAAATGGCTAATATTTCTCCAAATGGCTAAAAAACAAAGTGAACAGGGAAATGTAAGTTAGAATCACAACTGTGTGATGCCACTTCCTACACGGTAGGATGGCTATAATAAGAAAGGCAGACAATGGCATCCATCAGCGAGGGTAGGGAGAAATTGAAACCCTCCTACATTACTGGTGGGAATGTAAAATGATGCAGAACTCTGGAAAAGTGATAGCTGCCAAAAGGTTAAACATGGAGTCACTGGATGGCCCAGAAATTCCGCTCATAGGTATAGTGAAGGAAAGCAGGCACAGAAGACCATGTATGGTATGATTTCACTTATATAAAATGTCCAAACAACACATACAGAAAGTAGACCGGTGGTTTTTAGGGACTGGGGGGATGAAGAAGGGATTGGAGAATGACTGCTACTGAGGACAGGTGTTTTGGGGATGGGGTGATGAAAATGTCCCAGTGGTAATGGTTGTACAATGATGTGAATATTGAAAAACCACGGATATGTACATTTTAAATGGGTGAATTTTATGATATGTGAAATATATCTCAGGAAAGATGTTTAAAAATCGAAAACTTTAGGGGCACCTGGGTGGCTCAGTCGGTTAAGTTCTGAATCTTGATTTCAGCACAGGTCATGATCTCACAGTCATGGGATTCAGCCCTGAGTCGGGCTCCGTGCTGAGCCTGCTTGGGATTCTCTCTCTCCCTCTCTCTCTCTCTCTGCCCCTCTCCCCTACTCGCACACACATACTGTGTAAATAAATAAACATTATGTAATGTAAATAAATTAATAAATTAATTTGTAAAATTTATTAATTTATTTATAATTAATTAATTTATAAATTAATTATTAATTAATTAATTTATAAATTGATCAATTTATTTATAAATTTATTAAATAAATTAAATAAATTTACATTACATTATGTAATGTAAATAAATGAACATTAAAAAAATAAAAATTGAAAAATTTAGAGTTTCTGGATCATGTCCTCCTTCCTCATTTTTTTTTTTATGACATATATGGAGTATGTTAAGTAATGAAGTAATCACTTAAATTCTGCTGAGGATTGTTTTTAAGCCTTTTTCAGGCTGGTCCATTTTAATCGCCTCGCCCTTATTCGGAGAAAGTGGCCCCTCTGGTATTTTTATTACAACTGCTCCACCTTGACCCAAACTCCAATCTCTGGTAGCTTTCTGTGACATTCAGTCCCTCTGTGTTGAAAATGTCAAAGTTCTGGGTAACGGTGTTGGGATGAATGTGAGGTCTCACCTCATTCTGCTTCCCTTTGGAGGACAGGGACGCTTCATTCTTTCTCGCTTTGGCTACGCTCCAAAGTTTTTTTTTCTTTTTTTTTGGCAGTGTTTTCTTCATTTCCCCAGATTTCATGTTTCCTGCTGGAGATGTGATAACAACCCAATTCTCCATGACAAGTACTGAACACCCCTCTGTAGTGACTGCTTTTAGCAGGGAGAATCTCAAGACCCCTATGGCAGACGTCCTTCGTGCTGACACACCCGAGCACTGCCTCCCTCCTTGCAAGACGTGGGCGTATTTCAAAAACTATGGGGACCTCCATTCCAACCATGGGATTTGAGTGGGAGCTGCCAATCACGGCACTCCCACCCCCAGGCGAGCCAATCAACCATAGATCTCTAGTTTTTATTCTTCACTGGTTACATACACTCTTTCCTGTATAGTTACACCAATAAGTTTGTCTTATTCTTTGAGTTAGTTCCTACTTTTGTCCTAAGCAACGAGGCTTTGGATCTGTAGACCACGCCGTGACTGTTGTGCCTTCACACCTTGATTCAGAAAATATGTATGGATATTGGTTTTCTGTCCACAGTTTGGGGACCATTGCTTTAGGCAATAGGGAGAAATAGAATATTATTTATCAAGAGAAACACATGCCTGGATTTATCTCAAAAAGCTAGTTTTGATCACAAGGCAGCACAGGAAATAGGGAGGGAAGAATCAGAAGTCAGAGAAAAGAATTGAAAAGCGCAGTGTAATTTAGATAAGTAACAAACCAGGAAAGTTGTAGAAGATGAGCAAATGAGAGAAGATGGGTATGAGAAGTATTCTGGCAGGAGGACTGACAAGACACGGATATTGACGAGAAAAGAAAAATGGAATAAGAAGAAATCATAATTTCAGAAGTTGCCAAGAACTGTCACGGGGAGGATAGGATAGAGGAAGAAACCTCGTGTGTGTGTTTCCTGGGCATCAGTCCTTGAAAATATTGGTGGAAACCACAACTTACCCTGTTGTCACATGGTCTGCTCATGGACTCCAGACTTGGAAACAATCAGAACTCATCTATCCTTTGTTATTTCCCTATTTTTGCTCTTTGATCTATTTCCTGGGATGGCTTCAGCTCCCCAGCTTCTCAGAGATTCGGGATGTTATAAACATGCTCATCTGTAACTACGGTGATGTAACATTGGAAACGATACCCAGCTTGTTGGCTGGGTAAACACGTTTTATTTTTCTAATCATGTTTTAGATAACAAAAGAAGAAACAATCACATGTATCGGTAAGCAAATGGAACCAAGTCTGGATGAGCTCAGCGTTAGAACAATGACAAAATGTTGACTCAAAAATAACCAAGCTTCTTATATGTAACAGTGTCCAATGTGTTTTGATTCTTATTTTGTTGTTTTTCTGTCATCTTATCTATGTCCTTGGAAATTGTAGCCTCATGTTTTATTATAACGAGAAGAAATATTCCCGGGATGCATACAGCTGTGATATTGAACTTGTGACATTTAAAGGGCAATAGAATGCTAATGTGACTAATAAAACAGAAAAAAAAAAAAAAGGTTTTCTAACAGGCCATGTGATCATCCTCGGTTCTTGTTCACTTGTCTTTTAAACTGACTAAATTTGACAACTTAGTTTGTAAAAATTGCGATAAAGAGGCGCCACGGATTCAAACTGAAATATCACTAAAACAAAGACATTTCTTAGCTTTCAATACACAGGTTGTCATCCTCTTCTCTCTTTTTTCTGTAAAGAAAAATCTATCAGGAAAGAGGTGAAGAGTGTGTTTCTATGAATGTGACGGTCTCTAATGATTTTTGGATTACTCTGGGAGGCAAGAGGTTGCAATACAAAAGTAATCCTTCTTTGGTAATTGATTTTTGTACTTTTCCTTTGAACACACAAAATTGGTTTCAGGGCTGGCGTATTACAAGGTGCCGGTGAACAAGGATATTGATAACTATAGTACGTGAACTCTGCAAGCTTTCAGTGGCCAGTTTTGACCCCGGTGGTTATAGCTGGCATGTAAAAGCCACGTCTCAGTAGCTACAGTGACTGTGTTTGGGGCTGAGAATCAGAGCACTTGGTCTGTCAAAGGTAAGTGTGCGTAAGGGAGAATATTGAGTGAGGTTATTCAAAATAAGGATACTCTAGAAGTTCTACGGCATCTAGCTACTCTAGCTAAAAGCTATTTTAAGGAGAAAAGACCAGGACATCCTTCCTTCCTTCTTTCATGAACTCAATAGGCATTTTATGACTGTGTGGTAATCACCAAACACTTGAATAGGGAGTTGGGAATGGAACCATGAACAGGACCTCCTCTCTAACCTCCTCTTTTTTTGTAAGTTTTCAAATTGATTTTGAGAGAGAGAGAGAGAGAGAAGAGAGAGAGGGAGAGAGAGAATCCCAGCAGGTTCTGCACCATCAGCATGGAGCCCAACATGGTGCTTGAACCCACGAACCGTGAGATCATGACCTGAGCCGAAATCAAGAGTTGGATGCTTAACCTACTGAGCTACCCAGGCACCCCCAACTTTTCCATTTTTAAAAATTATAGTCAGCTTAGTGGGTATAAAGTGGTGCCCAGTTGTGGTTTTGATTTACATTTCCTTAAAAATGAATAATGTTGAGCATCTTGTGTGCATGTTGGCAATTTGTATCTTTTGTTTGATGAGATATCTATTCAAGTCCTTTGCCCATGTTTAAATTGAGTTGTTTACCTTTTTGTTCTTTCTTTTTTTTTTTGGCATTTACATATTTTATTTGAGTGTAGTTGGCACACAGGGTTCCATTAGTTTCAAGTGTATAACTTAGTGATTTGCCAAGTTTACAGAGTATGCTATGTTCACCACAAGTATAGGTACCATCTGTCCCAGTACATTGCTGTCACAGTATCACTGACTGTATTTCCTATGCTCTGCTTTTTATTCCTGTGACTTATTCATTCCATAACTGGAGTCCTGTGTCTCCCACTCCCCTTCACCCAGTTTGCCTCCCCACCCCAGCTTCCCTTTCCTCTGGCAACCATCGGTTTGTTCTCTGTATTTATAATTCTGATGCTGCTTTTTGTTTGTTTATTCACTTTTTTTAAGATCCCATTTATGAGTGGAATCATATGATATTTGCCTTTCTCAGTCTGACTTACTTCACTTAGGACAATACTCTCTAGGTCCATTCGTGTTGTCTCAAATGGCACAATCTTGTCCTTTTTTATAGCTGTGTAATATTCATTGCGTATATCTGTGTGTGCACATTTTCCTTATCCACTTATCTGTTCCAAGTGATGGTCACCTAGGTTGCTTCCATGTCTTGGCTGTTGCAATAATGATGCAATAAACATAGAGGCTATATCATAGATCTTTTCGACTTAGCGTTTTCATTTTCCCTGGCTACATACCCGGTAGTGGAATTATTGGATCATATGCTATTTCTATTTTTAGTTTTTTGAGGAACCTCCATACTGTTTCCCACAGTGGCTGCACCCATTTACATGCCCACCAACAGTGCACAAGGCTTCCTTTCTCTTCAAGTCCTGCCAACACTTGTTGTTTCTTGCCTTCTTGATTTAGCCATTCTAACGGGCATAAGGTGGTATCTTATCGTTCCTTAGATGTGAGAGTTATTTATACATCTTGGACTCTAGACTCTTACCAAACATGTGATTGGCAACTATTCTCTCCTATTTTGTAGGTCATCTGTTATTTTTTTGATTAATGTCCTTGGATGCACAAAAGTTCTTAACTTTGATGAAGTCCAATGTATTCATATTTACTTTAGTTTCTCATGCTTTTGATGTCATGTCAAGGAATTCATTGTGAAATGCAAAGTCATACTGGTTTACTGCCATGTTTGCTTCTAAGAGTTTTATGGTTTCAGTTATTGTATTTAGGTTGTTGATGTCTTTTGAGTTAATTATTGTATATGGTGTGAGCTAGGAGTCTGATCTCATTCTTCTGGATGCGGAAAGCCATGCTCCAGCACCACCTGTTAAAAAGACTGTACTTCCCGCACTCAACAGTCTTGGCGTCATTGTGGAAAATCAATAGGCAGGAAAATTGTAGATTTTAATACAGTCAAATTATGACTACATTTCATTTTTCATTTTCGTGAAAGCAGATCCTCTGAGTAAAAGATGTCTTAATTGTGGATCATAAAGAGGAAGCTAGTCTGCTGGGAGAGGAGATTGAAGCAAAACTAGAAAAGAAAGAGCTGTGAGGGATGGAGAGTCCCTGCCCCTGACCAGTTTCCATTTCCAGTCTCTCTGAGGCCCAGCACTGTCCCTGCACTGGGTTTCCTCGTCACACCTCTATCCCCATCGGAAGTTCCACTTAACTTGTGACTCACAGAATTTCTTTTTAGATGCAGTTAGTGAGGATGATCCTTAAGACAAGGGATACTCTCATTGTGCCCAGGAGAAATGAAAAGATAGAAAACTACGCTTGAATTATTGCATGTAGCCCCACCTTGGCAGGATATTTATGTGCAACCACATGAATGGGACAGAGGCCAAATGGCTAGGCTACCATCAAGTGTGTGAGGCTAGAAGGGCTCTTACGGATTCACAGATGCAAAAGAAACCCTAGTCCAGCTTGTGCATGAGGGTTCCCAGACTTTTATTGCCGGTGGACACATCTTGATCAGAGCTGGCAGTTGTCACAGACATTTACTATGAGGTGGCCAGAAATCCGTGATGCCCAGACAACCTCTCTATTTGCTGATTTTGTCCAGAATTTTAATATCCCAGCTCCATTCCTTTGCTTACATAGTTTTTTTTTTTTTAATTGAGGAGTGCTGATTTAGCAATGGGTCAGATTCCCTACGCCTTATATGAAAAGACATATTTTTTACTTATATTAAACAGTATTTAAAAACGATTTATTACACAAGAATTTGTCCTTTTCTTTGGCTTTTCCTAAATGACCCCACTTCATCAAGTTTTTATATAAAATTTTAATTTTGATATGAATTAATATTTTGAAGTCATTTAAAACCTATAGAAAAGTTATAGGAGTAGCTAAATAAAACCTGTATATCCTTTATCCAGATTTACTCATTATTTACATTTTACCCAATTGCTCTGGTGTGTTTTCTCTAGACATATACATAACATATAAGTGAAATCATACTTATACATTAGATAAATTTATATATTTATAAATTAAATTATACGTTTAATATATATTATTTTCCTAAACCATTAGACATTAAGTGGCAACAATAGCTCTCCACCCTTAAATACTTCAGAATGTCTCTCCTAAGGAAAGGAGACGTTCTTTTAAATAATCATAGTACATTTATTAAAACCAGGATGTTTAACATTGATGCGATACTACTAAATAATTTAGGGGTCGGATGGAAATTGTGTCAATTGTCTCAATAACGTTTTCCAGCTGTATCGTCTAAGGAATTTTTCAATGTGAACTAAGCATTTTTAAAAGGTCTAGTCTTGAAAATTTTGCCTTATCCAGCTGTTTTAGCCTCTAATTTTACAAACTGTCTTTTGCTTTTTCAGTTGACTTTCGTGGCACTCAAGTCCTGCCTGCGTGCCCACAAGAGCCCAGCCCACACGTCTCTCCAGACTTCCAGAGTTGTGTATCTAACTGAACATCCCAGTTCTTCCTAATGCGGGCACGTAGGAGTTACCAAACATTTGGTAAAAGTGTGCATTAATGAGTGAATATCTGGATTCCTGTACCACGGGCCCATCAACTTCTCCACAAATCCATCCAACTCAGAAATCTGGACATTCATTCTCCTCTCTCATTTCTTCCCCCAGTCAGCCGTCACTCCCTACTATCCATGATGGTTCTGAAGTGTTTTTTGTCTCTCTTCCTCTGGTCTCAGGTTCTCATTTTCATTTTCTTTGGTAAGGGTATATTTCTCTGCCTCCGGTCTCCTCTCTTCTATGACCCTCCCAGAATGTCTTCTTCATCACTTGAAAGTCTGATTCTATTACTCCTCTCCTCAATATTTCTCTCGGTAGGAAACTTATCTGCCCTATCCTAGCACATGGGCCCTTGACCCCACTTCTGTGCTTGGCCAGCTGTATCTCTATCTACATGGTCCTCAATGTCATTAGTTGGTATTTGCCGGTTGGATGTTTTTGCGGATGGCAGAAGTGCTTTTATGTTTTTTAAGTTTATTTATTTATTTAGAGAAAGAAAGAGTGCAAGTTGGGGAGGGGCAGAGGGAGAGAGAGAATCCCAAGAAGGCTCCGCATTGTCCATGCAGAGCCTGGCTTGGGACTGGAACTCATGAACCGGAAGACCGTGACCCGAGCTGACACCAAGAGTCAGACGCTTAACTGACTGAGCCACCCAGGTGCCCCTAGATATCAGAATTGCTTTTAAAGCTTAGATTGCATCAGACCTGGTGTAATTGCTCCTAAGATAGGCTAGGCTGAGAAAGAGCAAGGCTAAAGGGAATTTGATCCCCGCAATGGCCATCTGAGGGCCCTGTGGAGGTCCACTCCAAAGCCAAGGCATGTAAGTCAAAGGATCTGACAAATGATGAGTGAAAATTCAACCAAAAAGCTAGCGTGGTGGTCTTATGTGAGGTAGGGGGAGGCAGTGGGAAATCTAAGTGACGTGACAGGTGCAGGCTTGGGTAGACAGGCAGTTGGCATTAGCAGGGTACTTCCTCAAACACTGAAGCTCCATCTCAGGGCTGAGGCCAGGACCAGGAAGATTCCAGGCAGGTGTCAGAAGAGCTCTGTGACCTTTGAGCTAGACTGTCAGGCCCCTTACATTTCTGAGTCAAGGGTGGTGTAGAAACTGGGCTGGATTGGTCCTTCTATGTGAGCCCAGTGTCTAGAAGGAAATAGAGTAGGGCGTGCCCAGAACCTGGGAGTCTATGCACCAGGGTGCATAGACTAGTGTAGATATTCTGGAAAGCACCTGCTCCTGTATCAATGATGTCACCTGCTCTTTCCCCTGCAGGCTTATAAGCTCACCTGTGCTCCATTAGTTATTGAAATAATTGTTTGTGACTCAGTTTCATTAAATATCTTTCAAAGCAGATTAAATCAGTATCCTGTTGATTTGAAAATGAAGGTTTTAAAAATAATCTTTTAATTGAATCTTAAAAGTGAAGAGGCTTTTAATTAAGCACCTGAGAGACCATTAACAAGTGAAAAATTTATTGTTTCAACCGAATCTTACTGACATTTGTAGTTAAAATGGAGACATCTCAAAGTAGCGCTTTTCACGGAGCTTGGATTCTGTTAGTATCTTAATCATTTCTTTTAAAATACTGGAAAAGGAAGAAGTGTGTTCTGGAAAATTAGAAAATATTGAGGACTTTGTAAAAATAGCTGCTGTGGAAATTCAGGTAAAAGCACACTTGGATAATTCCAACAAAATAAAGTTAGTGGCTCCAGACGGCATTCAATGCAGGGGTGCAGCGGAATTAGTGACGAGACATTCAACTACTAAGGATTATTTTGAGAGTACAAAAATAGAGACCTGGGAAGGTATCAGGAGATCAGAAACTAAGAAGTAGGATACATCATTTTAAAAGAGAAAAATAACTATGGTAATTACCCTAAATGTATAATTCTTGTTCATTTTATAAGAAATTGTAAGATAAAATAGCTCAGGAATCTGGATTCTACTGACACTATTTTTTTTTTTTTTTTTTTTTTTTTTTTTTTTTTTTTTTTTTTTTTTTTTTTTTTTTTTTTAGAGAGAGAGTGAGCAGAGGGGAGGGGCAGAAGGAGAGAAATTTTTTTTAATGTTTATTTATTTTTAGAGAGAGAGAGAGCGAGCGAACGTGAGCACACAAGCAGAGAGTGGTGCAGAGAGAGGGAGAGAGAGAGTCCCAAACAGTCTCCGAGCTTTCGATGCAGAACCTGATGTGGGGCTCGAACCCAGGACCCTGGATCGTGACCTGAGCCGAAATCGAGTGTTAGCGCTCTGTCACCTGAGCTACCCAGGTGCCCCTCTACCCACACTATCAAAAATAAAATTCGTCAGGGGCACCTGGGTGGCTCAGTCGGTTAAGAGTCTGACTCTTGGTTTCGGCTCAGGTCATGATCTCACAGTGTGTGAGTTCGAGCCCCGCATTGGGCTCCGTGCTGACAGCACAGAGCCTGCTTGAGATTCTCTCTCTCTCCGTCTCTCTGCCCCTCCCCCACTCACTCTCTCTGTCTCTCTCTCAAAAATAAATAAATGAAACTTAAAAAAAAATTAAAAAAATTTCATCAGATTTAAAAGGTTGGTAGCAATTCGTCTAGAGGGTTTTCTTCTCTTTCTTATTGAGTTGAACTGCTTTTCCCACATTGGATTCCCCTTTCCCTGCCACCTTCTGCTGCTTTAGTGAAATCATCCACTAGGTTGCTGCAGGATGACCGTCAGGCTTAAGTGAGACCAGGTAGGAAATCCCTGCCACACTGAGCCTGGCACATGACACGAGGTAAGTGTTAACTTTCCTCCCTTCCTACTCCTCCCCAGCCTTACATTCTACTTCTCTGCAGTACTCAGTCTATTCTACTCACTACCCTCCCAACATGAATGCCAGTGTCCTAATCTGTGAATTTCATCAATCAGAAATGTACTATCTGCTGTCGTGTGGACAGCGGGCTGGGAACCATGATGGACAAGAGTGTCCACATAACTCACTTGTGCCTTTTAAGAGCTCAGTGTCCGCCTTCAACCCGCAGCCTCCTCTGATCCCCGTCTTGGAAAGTCTTTCCTTCCCTCTTCTCTGACGCTGGCCTTTTGCCCCTCGTTCTGGCTCCATGAAATGCCCCCAGCTCTTCCTCACTCGCCCGGCAATCACACGGAACTTCTAGAACAGCCCTTCGTGAACATGGCCTGAGGGATTTCTTTGGAATGTTGATAATTTTCAGGCTCCAATACATTTGGGAGTGGTTGATTTAAATGAGGTTACACTAACAGCTTGGATTCTGAGTAATTTGTTTGGTGAGTGTTCTGGAAGAGGAGCAAACGTTTCTGATAAATTTTAGCTCGATAAACAAG
This sequence comes from Panthera pardus, assembly GCF_024362965.1. Classification (NCBI taxonomy): domain Eukaryota; kingdom Metazoa; phylum Chordata; class Mammalia; order Carnivora; family Felidae; genus Panthera; species Panthera pardus. Next base: position 4,062,005 of record NW_026526732.1, read on the forward strand.
CGATGTCTTCCAATAGGAGTCGTCCGTGACGCCGAACGTCACATGATCGCAACTGAGCCAATGGTTCTTGAAATTCACTTTGCTATACGAGTGCTTTGGATGACGAGTGTGTTTCTGGAAGGAATTAAGCTCGCAAACCGAGGTTTTACTGTAACTGAGTTTCTTCCCCACAAGATTTCTCAGAGCTTTCAACATCCAAATCTGCAAGTGTTCTGGCGGTGGTGGTGGGGGGAGGGTTATGGTTTACATTTATATATTTGAGAACATACATGATTTCACGGGAGGACAAACGCGGCCCGTGTCCTACAGCACATGCCCTGCACAGCTGTGTTCTGATTACATGCTGTACCACTCCCTGATCGTTCCTGTTATGTTTACATGTCTCATTTCTTCAATTAGCATTCTCCCTCTTTTTGAGGACTATGGCTTGTGCTCCTTTGTCCCACACAAAGCATGGCACACTTTGCCTTATCCAAAACACAAGGTGCAATTTCAAAGAAAAGCCAGACTACTACTTATCAACACCTTATCTGCAAGGTGCTGGACAGGTCTTTGCAGGGGACACAAAGCTTCTTCTGCAATAGTTACCATTATGCTTCTGTGATATTTTAGAATTTGCCTCATACTTTTCAAAAAATGTTTATTTATTTATTTTGAGGGTGTGGGAGGCAGGGCAGAGCAGGGGAAAGAGAGGATCCCAAGCAGGCTGTCGGCACAGAGCCTGGGCTCGGACTCGATCGCACGAACAGTGAGATCATGACCCGAGCTGATCACGAGTTGGACGCTTAACCAGTGAGCCACCCAGGCGACCTTAGAATTTACCTCATACTTGAAAATACAGGGCTGTCGTTCAGCTTCACAGCAATCTGGTGACGTTTGACAAGTGTCACTCTACCCACTCAACAAATGACTCAACTGGGTTCCAGTCAAGGTTGCCAACTTCAGAGCTGTTTGCCCAGTAAGCACCAGATGAGGGATGCGATGTGGCTTTGCCCAGCAGGAACGGAGTCCCGCCTGGGTGTTCACGCTAAGGGGTCCGGGAAGTTACCCAAACACATGCCACCCAATTAACTACCATGTAGATGGGTGCCGGAGGGGCGATTATTTGCTCGAGAGCAACAGTGTTGCCAAAAGACTTCACACAGCTTTGCATCACTGATAGGTTAATTAGGCCAGGTGGTGGGTTGAACAGTTCTTGGGTTTCACAGAAGACCAGACCCATGCCAAGATAAGCTGTGTGATTTGGGGCCAATTATCTAACTTTCCTGGGATCTCCACGCATCAGGTAGAATCCACCAGCCCATATGCAAATCAAGGAGTCATTTGGTCCCTGTTGCCGTGAAAGCATGGCCACATTTTACCAGAAGCATTGCTTTGGCTTTTGCCTTTTAAAGGCACCCAGGCAAGGAACGTCCTTATTCTAGAGAAGAGCCAAGTTTTCTATTCTAGAAAGAAATTAGAAATGCTCATTGCTTTATTTGTGAATTTCATAATTTCTGAAATTATGGAGGGGAACGAACCTGTTGGGATTGGTACCCATCGTGCATGCTTGGCATGATGATAAAAATGCAATAAAAACTGAATTTGGACATATAGGGACAGGTGGCCACATGAGTACTGGAAACGTGACAAGTAGTGGCAGTCTTACAAATTCATGATAAAGGAAGGATTGTACTTACAAATGAATTAAGGCTGCAACAAACAAGTAACAGGCTGTGAAAAATGTTGTATTTATCGTGATAAGTGTAGGTACTTTGACTTGCAGAATTTTATAAGCTTTAAGAGCTCACTGCTTTCTACTTCATATTTCATTATGAGAGTCTTAAAAATATTAGTCATTAAGTCATATATGTATTTAAATTTTAAGTGGGAGGTATGAAATTGTCCATATTTTCTATAAAAGTTATTAACTTTCTTAGTAATGCAGAAATAGTGTAGTCATCCTGGATAAAAGAAATATCAATGCTTTAAAATTGTAGCAAGTGTTAAGATTTTAACTAGAAATAGGAAAGTCTGAGCATATGAAGTAAAGTGTCATTTACCTGTCTGTCTATCTATCTATCTATCTATCTATTTACCCAAGTTAAAATTTTTAATTCCAGTTAGTTATAATACAGTGTGATATTAGTGTTGGGTGTGCAATACAGTGATTCAACTCTCCCAGCCATCAGCCAGGGCCCAACAGGACAAGTGACCCTTCCACCCCCATATCTTATTACCCCCTTTCTCCTGCTCACCTCACCTCTCGTGTCCGATTTGTTCTCTGTAGTTAAGAGTCTGTTTCTTGGCTTGCCTCTCTCTCTCTTTCTCTCTCTCTCTCTCTCTCTCTCTCTCTCTCTCTCTCGTGCTCATTTGCTCTGATTCTTAAGTTCTACATTTGAGTGAAATCACATGTATTTGTCTTTGTCTGACTTATTTCACTTAGCATTATTCTTTCTACAGGTGCTCTCAATGTCTTTTAACATTTTACCAGTCCTTTCTGCATCAATACAAACATAAAGATTTGTTGAAGGACTTCCTCTTAGCTTCAGGGTCCTTTCAATTTGGGATTTATCACCATTACTGTTTGCATCCTCACTGGTCATTAGTGGGCATCTTGTTCATTGATAATGTTTGGAGAAGAGCTTTGAATTGTTCTTTAAAATGACATATGGGGGCGCCTGGGTGGCTTGGTCGGTTGAGCGTCTGACTTCAGCTCAGGTCATGATCTCACGGTTCATGAGTTCAAGCCCCACATCGGGCTCTGTGTTGACAGCTCAGAGCCTGGAGCCTGTTTCGGATTCTGTGTCTCCCTCTCTCTCTGCCCCTCCCCTGCTCATGCTCTGTCTCTGTCTCAAAAATAAATAAACGTTAAAAACGACATATGGACGATACAGTATTATATATATTTTTAAGTGTGTTTATTTATTTTGAGACAGACAGAGACAACGTGAGTGGAAGAGGGGCTGAGAGAGAGGGAGAATCCCAAGCAGGCTCAGCACTGTCAGCGTGGAGCCCAATGTGGGGCTCGAACTCATGAACTGTAAGATCATGAACTGAGCTGAAATCAAGAGTAGGATGCCTAATTGACTGAGCCCTGCCGATAGAGTATTATTAAAGCACGGTGACAGCCATGCCTACTGGTCTTGGGTGTGGCTTCTGTGGATGACAGAGCACGGGGTTAGCAAACTGAGTGGCTGCAGACTCTTGTACATGAAGCTGTTAGGAACACAGCCACACTCACCTACTTGTATGTCATCTGTGGCCACTTTTGCACTGTGGTGGCAGAATTGAGTAGTTGTGGCAAAAACCTCAGAGCCCACAAATCCTTTTTCTACCCGAGCCTTTACGGAGAGTTTGTCTACTCTGACTTAGAGGCTGTGTCGGGGGGAAAATACTGTTTCCTCTGGTCAGTATTCCGTTTTCCGTTTTCTGGTAATAGCTCATGGTGTCCCTTTAAGGAACCAACCTCCTTCGCTCTCAGTCCGTGTTCTTTGATGACTCCAGTCCTGCTCCAGTCCCGGGAGTAGTCACCTTGGGCAATCAAGGTCAGCATGACTGCTCAGGGACGGGCACTTTATTTGCTTCGGTCCAATTCAGAAACTTTGAAAGAAGCATTTTTGTCAGACGAGAGGCCTTTTTTCTTGCTGGCTTGCTAAGTTTAGGGGAGATATAACTCGGTTGCCATGTTGAGAGAGCCTCCCAAGAAAGGAGCTAACCAAGGGAAAGTGAGTCAGCACTGAAGGGGAAGGGATGAGGCGGAAATTGACGATACCTGTATACCTGGATGTATACGTCTATCTATCAACCAAATCCTGATGATGCGGCTGCTGCCCGGAATCTAGTGGTGCTGGACCTCCCACCCTTGCAAATAGAGACCTCAGTTTAGGTCAGGATTTAAAGAATTCCAATGGGTATTGGGGTGGGGAGCAGGATGTAGATAGTGGATTGAAGACAGAATCTTCCAAGATCATAACAATGGCAGTTATAGTAAAGGGTCAAAATGTCACTACCTGGCAGAGAAAAAGACGGGAAGGTAGAGAAAAGGGGAGCCATGCCCGTCTGCTGTCCTTGAGGCAAAACAGTGGGTGTAGAAATAGCTGGTCTGTAGTAACCCAGACCATTGGGTTCATCTCGGGGATTAGGACAGACATGACCCAGCTAGCAGTTGAACTCCAAAGTCTTTGAAGTGAGGTTTTAAAACAAGGCCCTCCTCAGAAGCATTATTCTCAATGAAAGACTTCAAATTGTATGATTCCATTTATATCATGCAACCTGAAAAGGCAAATTTATAGAGACAGAAAGCAGACCAGTGCTTGCCTTGTGCTGAACTTGGGATGGGGATTAGTTGTAAGTGGGCATCAGAGATACGTTTGTTTTTAAAAGAGAGAAATGGGGGAGGGGCAGAGGGAGAGGGAGGGAGAGAATATTAAGCAGGTTCCATGCTCAGCTCAGAGCCTGATGCGAGGCTCGAGCCCACGAATCGTGACATCATGACCTGAGCCGGAATCAAGATTCAGACGCCTAACTGACTGAGCTCCCCAGGCTGCCCAGGCATCAGAGATCTTCCTGGAGGGATGAAAATATTCCCAAACCATATTTCCAAATATGGTAATCGTTGTATCACTCAGTAAAGTTAATAAAAGTCATTGAATTGTATGTTTGAAATGGGTGGATTTTATGATGTGTAAAATATACTTTGATAAGATTGCTTAAAAAAGAGGCAAGAAAGATAAAAATAAGATGAAATAAATGACTTTGCTTAAAACAGAAGATTTTATTTAAAAACGTTGTTCCTACTGAGCTGGTGCACAGTGCCATTAATAATATCTCTTATAACCAAATGCAATACATACACCTTGGGTGAATTCTGGTGAAGAAAGGAACCCAGTGGTACCAGGCATTCTTGGGACCGATGAAGACACTTGAGTATGGATTAGGTATCAGGTGACATCATAGGGGCGTTTTTAATTTTCTGAGGTGTAATAATTACACCTTGTTTTTACGAGAGACTAGCCTTAGTCTTAAGAGGATGTTGAACCACTCAAGGTAGCAGGTAATGATAATTTAAAAAGCCTGGACATTTCATTGTATTTCGTTGTATCTAATACCCCACTGGTCGTAAGGTGCATCAGTATTGTTTATACCAGGGAAAGGGAAAGAAAGTTGCCTATAAAACGACACAGTCCTTTTACGTGAAAACGAAGCCAACCAGGGGACCAAAGACAAAAACCGATCTCGTGGAGTGAAACAAGATTCTGGAGCCATAAACCTGAAGGCGTGTAAGTATCCACGGGGAAGATACAAGCTGGTCTCCTGCTTCTCCATCCATCGTGAGTGAGGTAGGAGAAAGGGGAAGCTGTGAGATCTTGGCAGTTTCGGAAATTTTCATTCCCAAATGAGTTCTATTGATTTAATGTTTGTTTTATATTACGACGCACACTTGGCAGTTATCACTCAATAACGGTTTTTTAAGTTTATTTATTTTGAGACAGAGAGAGAGAGAAGGAGGACAGAGAAAGAGGGAGACAGAGATTCGCAAGCAGGCTGTGCACAGGCAGCACAGAACCGACGTGGTGCTCGATCTCACGAACCGTGAGATCTTGACCTGAGCCCAACGCTTAACTGGCCGAACCACCCAGGTGCCGTAGTAACGTTGTTTTAGGAGGGGTAGCAAGAACTAGCTCTACTGCACACATCACCACGGTGCTGGAAAAGCTGCGGTCCGCTTCCTGAAACCAACATGAGTCAACTAGTGACCTGGAGGGACATGTTGGATGACACATGGTCCTTCACACGGCGACCACTGCAATCCAGACGTGACTCCTAGTTTCCGGAAAATCTCATTCTCATGTGGACCACACTGATGAACAACATAGCCAGTCAAGCACAAAGGCTGTCAGGCATCCAAGCCCGTCAAGGAGCTGCTGTTACGTTCACTTTTTTGAAGGACATAGATTAGGTTCCCTATAAGACGGTGAACGAATTAACATATGAGTCAAAGGAAAGTTGAAAATAAGGGGATGGGGAGAGAGGTCCTAGGAAGCCTCAGAGGGAAACAACAGTAAGCAAAGGGGTGTGTACATTTGTGTGAGGAAGACGTTAGCGGAAGGGACATGCCTCTAAATTTTGGCAGTGAGTAAACGAGGACCATTGCAAATACCTTAATCCACGTGCCTTCACAACCGTCCACCCATTCAAGAAGGGAGAGAACGAAGGTGGCTATAAGCAGTGTTAATATATTCCTTGCCGTGGGAAACTGAACAAGGTGAACATAAAATATGTCTGGCTTTTGGTTAAAGAAGAGCTTCAAAAATATACTCTCAGAGTAACTTGTTATTTTCCCTTCGTCTTACCTACCAAATTTATAACTGAGTAAGTATTTCTATAGTTATTTGCGTACTGGCTATGACGCAAACATTATAAACCACGTAGGAACGAAACCATCTCTCTCTTGTATGGGCCTATCCTTAGCGCTGATGCTCTGCTTATCAGAATGTTCATGCTTATTCAGCGATTTTTTGAATGAACGAATGCACGTGCTAGCAAGATAAAAATATTTCAGAAAGATAAAAGCTCTATAAAGTGTTGAGATGTAAGAACGTAAGGGGCCTTGAAAGGTAGTAGAGGGGTTAAAATGGTAAATAATTATTTCTTGAAAGAGCAGACGAGCTGGTCTGCATGACAGAAGCTAAAACAGGAATGCATAGTTTGCGGGATGGGCTCAATGATCATATCTAACTACACTGGAGTACATGTCACTCCTCCATTCCTGGCAAAATCCTGCTCATCCCCAAGACTCACTTCTATAAACACTGTCTCACCATATGCCTCTAGACGACTCCCATCTTTCCTACAGATTTGGGGTATCATTGTGTTGGTTGGCTAGAAACAATGGCTTGGCATGAGTGTGGGCAGGTGGCCACATGTTGGGGACGGGGCAGGAGGCAGAAGGCAGCTTCAGGAAAGAGTGGTCTGAGACTGTAAAGAGAGGATGGGGTGACCAGTGAGGAAGGGTCAGACAGGGTATGGCTGGTGAGTCAGGCAGAGTGCAATCACAGAGAGTGAGTTTGCCATGCTACAGAGTTTTTCTGAAAGTGATGGTGGGCATTTGGAGGGTTTGGGGCAGGGAAGAATTCAGCTATTTAGAAAGATGATTGTTTTGGTAATATGGAGAATGGGATAGATTGGAGGCAGGTAACCTTTTTAGGAAGCAAAGATTTTAAGAACTTTAGGACATGGGTAATAGCAATAGAAAGGACAGTGTGGATAGATATTAAAGTAGGATGGACGAAACTTTGCAATATATTGGGTATGAGGGTTGAAGGAGAGATCAGGGGGTGAGATGATTCCTGGCTTTTTAGAGTCCATGGACTTTTGAGAATCACATAAAATGTTGACTTAGAAAACGTTATCAGCTCACAAACACACAAAGTTTTTCTGAGAGATTGGAGAAGGAGTTCAAAGATCTAGCCCCTCCCCCCAAGCGTGCTCTTGTTCTATCCCTCAGGTTCCGACCTCAGCAACAGCAATTTCCTACCCAACACATACCCAAAAGCAAGGGAATTAAAAGAAAAAATGAACTACTGGGACCTTATGAAGATAAAAAGCTTCTACACTGCAAAGGAAACAATCAACAAAACTAAAAGGCAACTGACAGAATGGGAAAAGATATTTGCAAATGACATATTGGACAAAGGGCTAGTATCCAAAATCTATAAAGAACTCACCAAACTCCACACCCAAAAAACAAATAATCCAGTGAAGAAATGGGCAGAAGACATGAATAAACTCTTCTCTAAAGAAGACATCCAGATGGCCAACAGGCACATGAAAAGATGCTCAACGTCACTCCTCATCAGGGAAATTCAAATCAAAACCACACTGAGATATCACCTTACGCTGGTCAGAGTGGCTAAAATGAATAAATCAGGAGACCACAGATGCTGGTGAGGATGTGGAGAAACGGGAACCCTCCTGCACTGTTGGTGGGAATGCAAATTGGTGCAGCCGCTCTGGAAAACAGTGTGGAGGTTCCTCAAAAAATTCAAAATAGATCTATCCTATGACCCAGCAATAGCACTGCTAGGAATTTACCCAAGGAATACAGGAGTGCTGATGCATAGGGGCACTTGTACCCCAATGTTTATAGCAGCACTTTCAACAATAGCCAAATTATGGAAAGAGCCCAAATGTCAATCAATTGAGGAATGGATAAAGAAGTTGTGGTTTATATATACAATGAAATACTACTTGGCAATGAAAAGAATGAAATATGGCCTTTTGCAGCAACGTGGATGGAACTGGAAAGCGTTATGCTAAGTGAAATAAGTCAGGCAAAGAAAGACAGATACCACATGTTTTCACTCCTATGTGGATCCTGAGAAACTTAACAGAAGACCATGGGGGAGGGGAAGGGTAAAAAAAATTTCAAGAGGGAGGGAGGCAAACCATAAGAGACTCTTAAAAACTGAGAATAAACTGAGGGTTGACAGGGGGGTAGGGGAGAGGGGAAAGTGGGTGATGGGCATTGAGGAGGGCACCTGTTGGGAGGAGCACTGGGTGTTGTGTGGAAACCAATTTGACAATAAATTTCATATTAAAAAAATAAATGTAGTTTCAGTTAAGGACCCCGGCTTTAAGGCGGCCACCCAAGGTGGGGCTGGCATAGCCTGCCAGACAATGGAATCATCCCCTAGCATAGGAAACATGAACAAGAGCGAAGTTTTCAGGGGAAAGATGAAGACACCAGCGGAGGAAATGTCGGAACCTAATAGATACTATTATTAATGTAGCTAAAGTGCCGGGTGCAAGCTAGGGAAGAATGCCCTGCAGGGCGCAATCAGTTAACAGGTGGTATTTAAACATCAGGAATAAATAAGGTAGTCTGGGAAGTGTGCCAAGAGAAGAGAAAGGACAAAGGACAGAATCTGCGAGAACACAAGAAGAGCGTTCCTTCAAATGCACTGAGAGTTGAGCCGACGATTAAAAGGGAGTCAGAAACTCATGTTACTTAAACAGAGAGTTTTGAGAAGAACCTTAAAATGCTCCAGAGAGGTCCCCGAGGGCGAGAAGTACACAGTCTATTGGATCCGGTGTTGGTCACCAAAGTTGTGTCACTGGGGGTTGGGGGGTCCACGGGCACCGAGAGAGTGAGGCAGCGAGTACGGAGTCTTCTGGTGGAGGACTCGCTTGTGAAGGGCAGGCGAGGAGAGGAGTGTGTCAAGAGAGATACAGTCGTCGCTGATGGTTATGAAGGTAAGTTAAAGATGCCCACGGTCCATCCACTTCCTTTTGCAACTGACCCTGCCCTCGAAAAGATCAGCACGTGTCCCCACTTGCAGAGATCCCAGTACGTTGCGCGGACACTTGGCTTGACCCAGAGGACAGTTATCGCGTTGGACGAGGTGTTCCACCGCGGCGCATGTGCCGGAAATAGAATTGGCACCACGGATTTCTAGGGCAAGGGGGCGCTGTTGATAACACCATACGGCGTTCTTGATACATTGTTTCCTCTCATAAATAATACAGATGAGTGTTTCAGCCATGTAGTCCAAACGGTAAAAATGCACGTTTTGTCTTACTCCGTGTGTCTAGAATGTAGACCAAACAGAAAAAAGGGGTAAGATCTAAAATCATTAGTTCTTTATATTAATTAGCATTAACTAACAGTTTATATATTTTCCTGTATCTGAAGACATGGGCACTAGATAAATTCTTTAACTATTTCAGGAGTAAATAATACATTACTTTTACAATGTCTACACTCTGTGCTAGCTTAAAAAACTCTAGTTTTGAAGGCGCCTGGGTGGCTCAGTCGTTTGGGCCTCCGGCTCTTGGTTTCGGCTCAGGTTGTGATCTCCTGGTTTGTGGGATTTTGGATCTCCCTCTATCTCTGCCCCTCCCCACCTGCTTGTGCTCTCTCTCTCTCTCTCTCTCTCTCAATAAAATAAAAAAAAAACACCCTCCAGTTTTGAGTAATGCATTTACATCTATGCCAATTCAGGTATCACGACTCCTGTCCTTATCTCTCCACGTTTCTCAACATTGAAGCATTTCAACCACATCGTCAATGAATTGGGATTATCAGAAGCCCGGGACATCGCTGTTTATTCCTCAGCTCCTTTCCTAGGAAGTATGCTTATTCCCTTATCAATTAACTCATTCATTGTCTCCATTGGGATTACTGTGTGCCTAGGTCTAGAGAAGCAAAGGAGAAGGGAGACACGGACTCTGCCCACGTGCAGTTTACCCGTAATTTTGCCAACCAGCACGACGGTGGCAAGCACGGTGGAGGAAAGCATGGTGTGTGGGGCGGAGGGTCTTCTCTGGTCTTGGAAGTTTGAAGTGAGCCCTCATGAGGAAGCCTCCCTGATGCTTGAGGGAGGAGCAGGACTTTGCCAGAAGAAAGAAGGATGGAGGGGCGCCTGGGTGGCTCAGTCGGTTGAGCGGCTAATTCCCGATTTTGGCTCAGGTCACCATCTCACAGGTTCATGGCTTTGAGTCCCACGTTGGGCCCTGTGCTGACGGTGGAGAGCCTGCTTGGGATTCTGTCCCTCTCCCTCTCTCTCTGTGCGTCTGCCACTCGTTCTTTCTCTCTCTCGAAAGAAATAAACAAATTTCAAAAAAGAAAGAAGGATGGAGAGTATTGTACATGGGGGACACTGGCACTTATAGAGGATCTTGGTACATTTAGGGAACAAGAGAAGACAGGTGTGTCAGGGGCTTAAAAGCATCGTGGAGGGTGCCACGAAATGGCCTTGCCGAAGGCAGACACGGACCAGAACGCTCAGGACTTTGACGCGGAAAGTACAACAGGATGTCAGCAGATGATGTAGTCAAACGTAGTTTAAATAATCTCTGTGGCTGCCAAAGGGAGAAGGGATTGTGGAAGGCACGAATGGCCGCAGAAAACCGTTCAGGGACCATCGCAGAGATCAGGGTGAGATGATCAGGAGGGAGAACCGAGCCGTGTGGGGGGCTGCGAGGAGCTGGTGAAGTCACACAGGTCTGAGAGGCATCCTGGTAAGTGAGGGATTGTTGGCACTGGGCACCAGCCTCTGGATTCCTCTCCGGGTGCGAGGGGCACTGGGGGATCGGGGCAGGGCAGGGAAGCATGGGTTGTGAGAGCGTAAGGCGAGGCATAATAACAGTTAAAACAGTTTTGGTCTTTATTGCAAGACGCCGGTATTATCTAACTACCAGTGACGATCGAGCTTATGAGATCATTTCCTTGATGACATTTTGAGTGGCTTCAAGCTGTATTTACAGGAAGTAGATGGTTCCCGACTACGTGGCTTTTGTCAAAGACACAGTTAAGACATCAGGGGGCTATGTTCTGCTTTGGTTCTCTTCCTCTTCATAGGAGATGACCTGAAATGAGAGAACGAGCAGATAATTTCAGTGACGATGATTTACTGCTCTCCGGCCTGTGCCTGGGCACACGTACCAGCTCTGCCTCAGTTCCCTTAGCACCCACTGTGATGTGAGTGAAACCCAGCTCCCCTTCAGGAGCTATTCTACAAACCTCCCCCTGCGAACAGTGTCTCTCAGCAGAGAACATCACAGGCGGACATTCTGGGGCTGGGGTCCTGACAGGCGGAGGGGGGAATTCACAGGGGATGTACATGCACTTGGCTTCAAGCCCAGGAAACAAGCCAACAAACGAAAAGGACTTACTTAAAAAACAATCTCAGAAGTTTTCAGGAGAATGCAATCTAAAACTCCCCCACCCTCGACACTGGGGATGCCCACATCTTCAGGGAACACTCAGATGTCCCGCAAGATCCAGAAAAGCCTTCAGAGACCCGTAGGAGGGACCTGCAGGGTGGCCGTGGGGAGGCAGGACTCACAGCCCGCGCCTCTGCGGGTGGGCGTGCTCGTGACCGAACCCTGGGCACCTGCCCCAGGTGCCCGCAGAGGGGACCTCACATTAGAGTATATGGGCCCAGGTTTTAATTATTTGGAAATTTCTGGAAGTTTCTGGAAAGCAACTCTCAGTTGACTTAAATAACAAAGAAATGACATTTCCTAAATATTACTGTGGACTCCTCTCCAAACGGAGCAAACATCACTGTTACCATTCTGCTCCCCTGTGTGACAAAGTTCTGTTTTTGGATGCACAGCAGCTGGGTTTAATCCAATTAACACAAGATGCATGAGATGTTGGCTGGCAAGAAAAATATCCCCAATAGCTGCCCATTATTGTGCCTTTACTTCTTTCGAAATTGGGTGCTGATTGCCAATTCTCAAGACAGTGTGGTGCTTTACCGCCATTATGCACTTGTGTCTCTGCTTTAAGAACCTAAATATCTCATCCTTTTCTAGAAAAGAAAATCCTTTTCCTCTTCTTTACCAGCTCCATAAGAATTAATACGATTATTATTTTTTAAAAAGGCCTGAACATGAAACATGTTCTCTAGCGCTGCCAGTATAAAGCCTCAACTATTTCAAAAATAATGTGGATTATCTCTCAGAAGGAGAAACATACATTGTTTCTGCTTGGCTTATCAAGGGACGCAGCTTAGACTGGGTTCTAAGGCATGTTGTTTGCTGAGTTTCCTGGTAAAAAGAGATTTAAAATTAACTCGTGGTAAAATAAGGCAGGGCTGGGACTCATCGATATCAATTTGGAAACCCTTCTTTATCTGGGGGCTAGTGGAGAAACGGATAATTGTATAGGAAAGGCATTAAGACAGCGCAGGCCCTATCCATAAGCAGAGCAATTTCAGACCAACATCTTAGCGACCTGAAGACTGGTTCATCTGTCCTGCATTTCCCTCCATATGCTTCTCATGGCTTATCTCTTGTGGAGATCACACGTATTTGAAGGACCCCAGCTTGCTATTTTCTTAACCTCGAGTAGACTCCCCTCATCTAGCGAGTTCAGTTAGTATTTAGATCCATATCTATATAGTGCTGACGATTCTCTAGCATTGAAATTTGTGCTTATATACACAAAAAAATATATATACACACAAAAAAATATATACACAAAAAAATATATATACACAAAAAAAATGCAAATAAGGTCAAGGTTATGAAATTTCATCAGGAGAAACGGCGGTAGCCGCTTGCCTCTTCCAATGAAAATATTTTCTGTGGTTCCGTGAAGATTGCTAAAGATCTCTCAAAATCTTTCAGGTAGTCCATACGGTCGCATCCTTTAGAAATTTATTTTAGGCCATTATTTACTTTCGCAAAGGGAACAGGGCTGGGTGTCTCCATATCTGACACTCACGTGCCAGCGTATCAGGCACTGTATGGTGAGTTCATGCATGCGTCCAGCCACCTGCTGGCTTGCAGACGCCCTGGGAGCATCCCGGGGGTGATCTGAAACCAGACCCTTTATGTGGAGCTCAGGGAGGGACCAAAGAAAGGGGCAGGCCACTCCAGAGGACTGGTAGCAGGTTTAATAAGCAAGGGAACTTGACCCATGAAGCTTCCGTTGGGCGGCCACACGATGAGCAGATCTCTCTGCCTGCACACCAAATCTTAAAAGATTATATGGAGGCCTGGATCGAGTTGAGCCACATCTACAGATGGTCTCACACTGCATCACTCGAGCCTGTGCCCTTGGGGCAGCTTCTGGGGAGCAGGGAAGGCAGGCACAAGGCACATTCCAAGGACCAGGGTGCCTCAAATTGTTGGGGCCCACCTCATGGGCCAGCCAGTGCTCACAAATTCTCAGCGACCTCCGCCAACACCACCCATCCATTTATTTGACGCTTATAACAAATATGTATTGAAAGATTCGTAGGCACAGATTTTTCTTTTTAACTCGCAAACTGTGAACCAAACTTTCTATTAACTCTCCATGATTGAGTCAAATATTTCTGGCTCTCCTGCCACACGTCACGTGCGGGACTTTTTGTCGGTTTCTGGGCGCAAAGGAAAATAAAACACAACTCTTGGAGCTTGGTGGGTAGACTAACAAATAAACAGACAATTATGATGTGGCTTAATTATGGGAAATTATGGGAAGTACCCAAATCAGCAATGTGGGAACTTGAGAGGGCCTGACTCTGCCTATAATGGAAAGAAATGATCTTTTGTTCCTCCAAGGAAAAGTTAAGTATGCCTGTAGGGCATAGTTGTTTATTTATAGATCTAGGGGCTGGGGACTTTTTGCATACAGCAAACTTGAAAACTAGGGGCGCCTGGGTGGCTCAGTCGGTTAAGCGTCCGACTTCGGCTCAGGTCATGATCTCACGGTCTGTGAGTTCGAGCCCTGCGTCGGGCTCTGTGCTGACCACTCAGAGCCTGGAGCCTGTTTCAGATTCTGTGTCTCCCTCTCTCTCTGCCCCTCCCCTGCTCATGCTCTGTCTCTCTCTGTCTCAAAAATAAAAATAAAACTGCAGAGAATTGAGGGTTTCGATTCAAATTTTAGATCCCTGTTATTATGAATGAAAACAATAACACAATTGTAAAGTACTGTGGATCTAGAAAGAGGCTTAACATTTAGCTTTCGAAATTCAGACTTTGCATGAAATGTCTTTATGGTAATTGGCACGTTCAGACATCGGTTTTAATTGTAGATGCACAGTGTCAGGAAATAAAGCTGTCAATCTGGCCATCATGGGAGAACGAGACATTCAAAGATATGCCTAGAGAAAAGAAATTATATCCCTGAAGCAAAAATAGAAAACTTTGAAATATGTGCAATATTAGAAAACACTCTACAAAAGAAAGTAACATACTTCAAGTCGCGTATTATAACCAGTGGGTATTAAAATGAAAGCCACAAGAACATTTTTTTCTTAGGATAAACATGTTATTTTTCTAAGGAGAAACGTCTGATCTCTACCACTTTCTCGATATTTCTGCCAGCACAGAGGACTTGGGAGAGGGCGGTATAAAAATTCCTTAAGAAATGGCAGTTCCTTCCCAAGACTCAATTCTTCAGTTGTTTTGTTACAAATATTTGTGGCGAGGCCCATTGATTGTGCTTCATAAAACAGTAATAGTTACTTCCATCAAGTCAGTCTCTGTGATTTTGTTGAAGTGGTCATAAGCACTGCTTGTCTACAGTAAGGCCATGTTCTTCTGGTTACAAAAATCACCAAAATTTAGAAGTATCGTGGAAGCTGCCTTCACGGGGGAAAGTCACCTAAACGAATCATGCCTTAAGTTGACAATTCAGTTTGCAAAGGCGTGTTCATGTAACACAAATGCCATAATTCTTTTTCCAACTTGTTTCTATATCAGGTACGCTCCCAAAGAGAGAAACATAACCCAGTTATCTTGCATTTTCTACTGTGAGAAAACTTTAATTAGGTATAAATGAGTTTGATCAATGAATAATTAACTTCTGTTAAAGTTTAAGGAGATTGCCTGACCTGTGGCCGCTCTATTCTGAATTTAATCTGGAACAGGCTGGATAATTAGTATTAAAGGAGTTGATGCTGGAGGCTGTCCTTCTCGGTCTTCCCACCGGACAGGGTTGAGTCAGCCAAAGAGTTCATTTTACAGTCAACTTCTCAGGGCTCAACAGACTGTAGTGGGCAATTCTACCGTTAAACATAGTCTATTAAGAAGCTGATGCTGCCGTTTTCGCTGGGGGCTCCCAACCTTCGGGAGACGTGGTGATCGCTATCTGAATGGCTGTTGGCCCATGGTTCTCAGATCTAAAATTTTAGAGCGCACTTCTAAGTTTCACTCAGCAATCGTGGATACCTTTGTTCATCTACTCATTTGCCTTTTACTTCATACCTACGATAGGCTGGCAGTGTGCTGGTTGCTAAGGATAAAAATTTACTCCAAACTCAGTTCCAGGTCCTGGGGAACCTACAATGAGGGAGGCAGAAAAATACATGAACAGTTTAGGGGCGCCTGGGGGGCTCAGCCGGTTAAGCGTTTGACTCTTGATTTCGGCTCCTGTCGTGATCTCACGGTTCATGGGATCGAGCCCCGTGTCAGGCTCTGCTCTGGAAGCGCAGAGCCTGCTTGGGATTCTCTCTCTCTTTCTCTGTCTTTGCCCTTCCCCCACTTTCATGCATTCTCTCGCTCTCTCTCAAAGTAAATAAACATTAAGAAAAGAGAAAAATACATGGACAGTTGAAGTGTGATGTGACAAGTGCTATATTAGAGGCTCGCAAAATGCTGAGGGTCACAGAAGACGAAAGCCCTAACTGTTCCTGATGAACAGTAATGGGCGAGCTGAGCCTTTGTGACTGTGTTTTTCTGGCTCGACTGCACCAATGAAAGCGTGGGAGTGAGGTTGGGTGGGGTGTGCGGGGCAGTGCGGTGAATGGGTGTGGACTAGACTTGACACAGTGCTTACGGATGCAGTTCTCAGAAAACCCCGTTTCTCACCCGTGTGCTTGATCTCTTGTGCTCAGCTCTCTGAATTAGTTTGTTTTAAAAATTCGGCAATTACGACGTAATTGTACGTAATTACGACGTAAAAGGTGATATTGAGGGCAAGGTAAAAATAAAATGAGACAAGGATACTTCTCTCTCTATTACAGTGTAGAGTTTACTGTTAATAACACAAAAACTCTATTTGGGAGAAACTCAAGTGCCGAAGTCTTCACCTTTACTAGTGATTATCTGAAGTGTCTACCAGGTTTTATAAGAAGGTAAGAATTCTAAGCCAATACTAAGAGTCACATAGATTTGAGGGCAGCAGAATGATTCACGTTTTAGTGTTTCTGTTCCTCCATATTAATATTCATCACATTTAATAAATGCAAGTTACTTCTGGGGAGGTCAAGAGTGTCGTTCCGTAACCACGGCTGCCGTTAGTATAGGAGTCACGTTTTTAGAAGTTTCAAAGCCTCGTATTCTCTCACTTACCAGTTTACACAACCCTTTCAGTTGGAAACTGTGCTTCCACTTCTGGGTGGGGAA
Organism: Panthera pardus; assembly: GCF_024362965.1. NCBI lineage: Eukaryota > Metazoa > Chordata > Mammalia > Carnivora > Felidae > Panthera > Panthera pardus. The sequence goes on from NW_026526732.1 coordinate 4,078,835, forward strand.
ACCGAGCTGGCGAATGGAGGGCGGCCTCATGCAGGGAGCCATCAGATGGTCAGATCCGGGTGGGAGGTTCAAGCTGGAACACGTGTCCCGGAGATTCTGATTCTCCACCTCCCCACCCAGTGTAGGAGAACCATTAGTTACTGAGTCTCTGCAGCCACTGAAGAGAGTCTACCCCTAGGACATGTTGTAGAAGGGGAAAGCGTTGAGGACCGCTGGCTGAACATCTCAGCAGTGGAGCTGCTTCTGTAAAGAGTACTGTTTTATGAAAGCCACTGCAGTAAACACATTTTCGTGATTTCTGGACATTGACTGACTGTAGAAACTTGATGGAATAAAGGAAACCTTAATATTGGTCAGTTATTGATTCATCCTGAGTAAGTAACACTACAGTTGACCTTTGAACGTGTGGGTGTTGAGGGGTTGACTCCCCATGTAGTTGGAAATCTGCATATGACTTTTGTTTTTGAAGAGGGGAGGGGTAGAGAGAGAAGGAGAGAGAGAATCTTAAACAGGCTCAATGCTCAGTGCAGAGCCCGGCACAGGGCTTGATCTCACCACCCTAGGATCATGACCTGAGCCCTAATCAAGAGTCTGATGCTCAACTGGCTGAGCCACCCAGGTGCCCCCGGTGTATGACTTTTGACTCCCCCCAAAACTTAACTACTAGAAGCTTACCATGGACCGAAAGCCTTACCAATAACACAAACAATCCCTCAACACAAATTTTGTATATGTATTATATGCTGCATTATTAAAATAAAGTAGGCTAGAGGAAAGAAAATATCATTACAGAAATCACCAGAAAGAGAGTGATTACAGTACCATACTGTATTTATTCATGTGTAAATAGACCCACACGGTTCAGAACTTTGCTGTTCAAGGGTCAATTGTTCTTTGGGTTCCTTCCTTTTTAAAAAACCCCCATGAAAGGAAAAGGAAAAATAATTGTCATGTGTAAGTGGCACAGGGTAGGGACATGGGAAAGAGAAAAACGCTGAGGCCCTGTGAACAGAGATTAATTTAGATTATCCCCTAGGCTATGTTTGAAGTAACGCTTGAAGGGAACAGACGGTAGGCATCAGATTGAGACGGATCAGCAGCACGCACTGTGCGCAGGTGTTTGGAGGTGAAGGTGGGCCAGCTGACTGGGTTGGGACTTCCTTAATTGTGCCTCATCGTTTCTGCGATCGTGGTTGCAGCAACTGGGCAAAGACTTTTTTTTTAAATTTTTTTTTTGTAATGTTTTTATTTATTTTTGAGACAGAGAGAGACAGAGCATGAGTGGGTTAGGGGCAGAGAGAGAGGGAGACACAGAATCGGAAGCACGCTCCAGGCTCTGAGCTGTCAGCACAGAGCCTGACGCGGGGCCCAAACCCACGGACTGTGAGATCATGACCTGAGCTCAGTCGGACGCTCAACCGACTGAACCACCCAGACGCCCCATGACTTTAAAATAAAAAGTGTGGGACCCGAAAGGGGTATTTCCTGAGGCTGGGGGAAGGGGATGACTTCCGGGAATCTGGAAGGTTCCGGAAGCTGTCTCTGTGCAGCCCTGTGGGGGCCGCAGGGCTGGGACAGGCCTACCCCGGTGATGATGGGTGGCCGCCTCTTTTTTATTTTTTAAAAAATCGAGGTATAGCTCACCCATGACTTGACCTTAATTTCAGGTGTACAGATAGGGATTTGACCACCGTGCACGCCATGCTGGGCTCACTGCACGTGTGGCCACCACAGTCACCACACAACGCCATTGCAATACCTTTCGGTATATTCCCTACACTGTGCTTTTTCTTCCCGTGACTTACTCACTCCAAACCCGGACGCCCGTGTCTCCCTCTCCCCTCCATCCCCTTCATACCCTACCCGTGTGTGGCCTATTCTTGAAAGACATTTTGCATGGGGGAGGGGGACCCTGGGGGAGAGGGTCCGGTTCAGGCCAAACCCTCACCAGCACCAGATGCGGCAGAATGAAGGGAAACCCATGGAAAGGGAAAAGGGCAGGCGGGGCCTCATTTGCGACCACCCATCAGAGTAGCCTTCTGCGAGGACAGCGGCGGGAGCCACCCGGGACCGCCTTGCGGTGCGCGTGTGGCGAACGTCCACACCGTACAAAGGCCTTACAGGTGCAGTGACTATGGCCCGACCTTCACCTGTTCCCACCAGAGCACCACACCGGTGGCGAATGCGGGAAGTTCTTTATCTCCTTCAACAGCAGAGAGTTCACACGGGAGAAAAGCCTTCCGAGTACAGCAGATGGAGAGGTTCTTTAAACAGCTCATGACAGATTGGAGCCAGGGGTAGGGGCTTCTGAGTGCAGTGAATGCGGGGAGGCCTCAGGTCTGGTCCCACCTGGCAGGGCCCTAGAAAGCTCACGCCAGGGGCAGCCCTAGGAGGACAGCGACCGTAGGAGAGCAGTCAGCCTGTGGGCTAATCTGATTAGCACCAGAAATTTAACAACCCCGAGAGGCTGTTTGTTGAGGCAGCAGATGTGGGAAAACCTTTGCACAAAGATCGAAACTCTTCCAGAACCAGGAAGTTCCCACTGGAGAGAGGCTTTAGTATTGCAGAGACCATGCTCTCTTTTTTCCTTAACGTAACAGCTCATGACAGAGAGAAGTTCTGAGAACAGCCTTTTTTTTTTTCTTTTTTTAAGTTTATTTATTTACTTTGAGAGGGAGAGAGAGATCAGGAAAGGGACAGAGAGAGAGACAGAGAGAGAATCCCAAGCAGGGTTCACGCTGTCAGCGCAGAACCCAACACGGGGCTCAATCCCAGGAACTGAACGGTGAGATCATGCCCTGAGCCGAAATCAAGTCTGACGCTTAACCGACTGAGCCACCCAAGTGACCCATGACAGAGGAGTCTTGATGACCCAGATGGAAAGGGCTCTCATTGTTCACTGGTCTTTGCAGCCAAGGTTGAGGACAGAGTTGGTGGAGTGAATACGGGGTTATGAAATCTTCTGTTTTTCTAAAATAAGAGGTAAATCCAGATTTTCTTGTGCAAAGATTCATTTAAACATTTTATTGAAGGATGATTGATGTATAAGAAACTATAAATACCTGGTGTGTGCAATTTTGTAAGTTTTGAAATACATATTCACGGATGAAAGCATCATCATAGTGAGCATACCCATCGCCCCCAAGTTTACCCTTCTAATCGCTCTCTCCCAGTCCTCTCCAGCGTCGCGTCTTCAGGAAACCAATGCTTTCCTTTCTTTCTATTAGTGAATTGTTTGTCTCTCCTAGAAACATAAAGCGTTCACTTCTTTTTGTCTGATTTCTTCATTACAGCATGATTCTCTTGCGATTCTCCCTGCTGTGCATGTGAATGGTTCATTCATACGATGAATGTACCACGGTTAATCTACTCTTGTTAATTGACTTATGAATTTTTAGCTTTCACAAGTGAGTCTGCGAGGACCATGAACATATAAGCCTCTATATGAACATATGCTTTCATTTCTCCTGAGTTAATGCCTATGTCAGAGAGCACATGAATGTTTAACTTCTTAAGAGACTGCCAAATTGTGTTTTAAAATGTGTGTTTCTGACCGCAGTGTGGAGTGGTTATGGTTCTTTAACTTCCTCACTTAAACTTTCCATGGTGGGGGTTTTTAATTGTTTCCCTGCCGATAGATGGGTCTTGTGGTTTTAACTCGTATTTCTCTAATGAGTCATGATTTTGAGCAATTCTCATGTGTTTGTTTGCAACCCCCATAGCTTCTTTGGTGAAATGTAAATCTGTCTCTTTTGTCTATGTTTAAATGCACGTTGGTTAATATTTCCATTTTCATTAAGAAGGAAACAGTGAAACAGCAAAATATTTTGAAAGGTCAGTCATTTATCAGGGATACCAATAGCTTCTTTTCGGAAGGGTAGAGCTGTTTGAATCTTAGAAGTGTATTTCGGGGGGGCCTGGGTGGCTCAGTCGGTTGGGCGACCGACTTTGGCTCAGGTCAGGATCTCGCGGTCTGTGAGTTCGAGCCCCGCGTTGGGCTCTGTGCTGACAGCTCAGAGCCTGGAGCCTGCTTCTGATTTTGTGTCTCCCTCCCTCTCTGCCCCTCCCCTGCTCATGCTCTCTCTCTGTCTCAGAAATAAATAAACATAAAAAAAATTTAAAAAAAGTGTATTTCATCCATTTTTCTGTGGTGTTCACAATGTCAAGCTGTGGACGTGGTGTACTTTTCAAATCCATCAGAACTATTATATCTTCACTGCCCTAAGTGAGGTAAACAATAAATCAATTCAGTGACAACGCAAACTCTGGACATAACTTAAAAATAAAAACAATACATGCAGATTTCCACAGCTAGGTGTGTTGTGTATACATGTGTGTGGAGATGCATGTTTGGGGATGTTTACGCTAATATGTTTATAACAAGAATGTAGAAGCAACTAGTCCCTGGTGGGGCGTTGGCTCAGTCCGCTGTGGAGGGTCCGTGGAGGAGAAGGCCATGTGGTGTGAAAAGGACAGGTAGATTCACGTGCGCTGCTGCGAAAAATTTCCAGGACACGTTGTGGGAAATGATGTGCACAGGCACGTGTGTGTTAAAAAGTCCTACCTCTAGATGGCGCACCTGGGTGGCCCAGTCAGTTGAGGGTCAGACGCTTAATTTCGGCTCAGGCCTCGATCTCCCGGTTCGTGGGATCGTTCCGTGCGTCAGGCTCTGCGCCGACAGTGCGGAGCCTGCTTGCGATTCTCTCTCTCCCTCTCCCTGCCCCTCCCCGGCTCTCTCTCTTTCTCAAAAATAAATAAAATAAAATAAAATAAAATAAAATAAATATTTTAAAAAACGTAGTACCTCTAGAAATGAAAGGAGGTATCACTGGGGTCGGGTGGGGGTTACTTTCATTCCGTATTCATGCCTTCTTTAGGAGTTTACTATGGACATGGGCTACGTTATGTTAGAGACTCCATATTTAACTCTGGCAATCGAAGCTGAAAAGCAAATGTGAGATTTAGGACAAGGGGTGTGGTTGAGACGTAGACGCACATGTAATTCCAAATCAACAAAGTCGATGTTTTAGAGATTTCTTCGACACGTGAGAGTACAATGTCTTTGGTTTTCGAAATAATTTGCACCACTCTGCGGTCGGTGTTAGACATCAGCTAGCTTGAAAAGTTACCTAGAATCAGAAGAAAAGACCACAGACCTAGGAAGTCAGGAGGCCCGTGGTGTGCGGTGGCCTGGCTGCGTGGGGTGCCAGGCACACTTGACTTTAGTTTCAGGGCGCATGGCGCATGGGGGCAGATGTCCAAGCGGAAAATGAGGCTGTTGGAAGGGTGCTAATTCATGAAGGCATCTCTCAGAAACCATCTGGAAATCAGAGCCCCTCAAGCCCTTTGTGGAGGCTTTTTGCTTTTCCTTTTAGTAGCATTTCCTTGTTGTTCTGTGAAGGGGCAACGATCATGTGATCATATTACACCTGAGAAGGGGCGGCCCGGTTTCTCAGAGTCCCAGGAAACAAATGGAGGTTCCTGTGATGGGCTTCAGTGCTCCTTGGTCCGGCGTGTTAAAAGAAAATTTTCCATAGACAATTTAGTCATCTACGAGGCTTTTATCCTGTGACTAATGAGTCGGGCAGTGTCTGGTCTAGCAAGGAGAAAGGTGTTCTAGAAGAGCTGAGCAAAGCGAGATTTTTATTGACCAAATGGAGCAGGAACAAGCAAGCTATCCAGGGCATTTGCTGATGGGTGAAAACAGGGTTATTTTCTGTAGGTGCAGCAAAGGGAAGGCTTGGAGCTGGTGGGGTCAGGTAATGTGTGCCGAGCAGGCAAGGGTGGGTTGGTGGACCCCGGCCTTCCTTTTTCAGGACAGCAAGCCTAGGAACTTCAGCGTTACTGGTTTACTGATGTGGGGCTTAGCATGAGCGACTCCATCTTGGGCTTAATCTGGTTACTTTAACAGGTGTGAGCCACAGGGGTCCTTGTCCCTGGGCTTCCCTCCTTGTGTTTTCAAGCAATCCTCCCTTCCTCTAAACTCGGACTTTCCCGGTACACATGTCAATGATGATGTGACCCTCTGTGATGTTTCGGTCACAGTGTGAGTGTGGCCACGCGGACATTTGTGTGGTTTCTATTTTATTGACACTTAGGTGGTTTTAGCTCTTTCGTTTATTTGGTAGTTGATGGATTTCACTTCAAATTTACTTTAAAATGAAAAACAGGGATTTACTTTCCAATGGAACAATGATGAGTATGTTTCATGCCATGGATGACAGTGGCCTCCTTTGATTCTGAGGTGGGGTTCTGTGGGTTCACCCTGGACTTAAAACCAACCCTATCATGCTTGTGCCCAATGAAGCACCAGGTCCCAGAATCAGTGTCCACCGGCTGCTCTCCAAAATTCAGTCAGCTTGATCACTCAAGTTCGCGAGGTCTATTTTACCAAAGACGAATGATGAGACTGGGTCCGGCAAACATTCAGAGGCCTGCTGGAATTGATTATAAAGTCAACGGGGAAACAGGATTCCATCTCCCAAGATTTTGTTTCCCTGCAACTTTTTAGGATCTCATCTAGTTTATGATAATTGCACACTTATTAGAAAAACACTAGCACGAATGATTTGGTCTCAGCTCCACTGGCAGATTTCGTTTTAGATTTGTTTCCCCAATTACATCCTTCTATGATGGGAACTTTAAAAATGAGGAGGAACAGAAATATTTGCATCCCTGTCACAAACCTCATCTCTAAAATGAGCTTTTTTTGTACTTAATATTTAACACGTTATACATTGTAACACATTTTCAAAATAAATTTTACTAGCTAATGAGTTTTCGCAATTTCTTGTTGCAGTTGTATTAACTACCCATATCGATTAGATTCAAGTTTCCTTCTGTTAAAGAGCCATGAGAACTTTCTAAGAGAAAACATTTGTTAAGGCTTTATTGCCTATGGTACATAATACGCAGGCTCAGAATCCTGTGGGGAAGTTGTTGTTGAACGTGTTGCTTTACAGATTGTAACACTGATCCTTGAGGAGGTAAAGCGATGCGTAAGTCATGGGACTTGGGAATTCTGAGGTTTTCGACTCAACCCAACGTCATTCTTCACTCGAAGGCTTCGGCAGTGTTTCAGCCGAGGAAGTTAAGAGGCAATTCTCCCAGCCAGCAGTGTGGTTTGACCGAAGACGTGTGGGCATCAGCACCTCTTCTGATGAGCAACGTTTTACTGGTTAGTTATGTCACCTAACACAGTTAGGTTACTGTTTCCTATGGGATGGGAATAGGTCATTGCATAAAGACCGATTTCTGAGAGGAAAAGATGGAGGCAGTTTCTGCACAAACTACCGAAAGTAACTGAGAAGAAAAGAGAGACTGTGGAGCATATAAGAGAATTAATGTCCAACGATCAAAAGAAGTAAGGTATCGTTGCAGCAACAAAAGAGAAATCAGGGCATGAAGAAAGCCTGGTTCTCAACATCAGTCATCACCAGGGAAATGCAAATCAAGACCACAGTGAGATACCGCCTCGTACCTGTTAGAATGACTGTCATCAGAAACTCAAAAATAACAAATGCTGGCCAGGTTGTAGAGAAAAGGGAACTCATGTGCACTGTTGATGAGAATATAAATTGGTGTGGTCACTATAAAAAAACAGTTGGGAGGGTCCTCAGAAAATTAAAAATAGGATTATCCTATGACCCAGCCATTCTACTTCTGGGCATATATCCAAAGGCATATATCCAAAATGGGATCTCAAAGCGATATGTTCACCCCCATGTTTATTCTGATATTATTCTCAGTAGCCAGGAGATGGACACAAAGTATGGGCAGATGAATGGATAAAGAAGTTGTGGTACATACATATGGCGAAGTATTATTCTGCCATGAGAAAGAAAGAAACCTGCCATTTAAAACAACATGGGTGAGTCTTGAGCGCATTATGCTAAGTGAAATAAGTCAGACAGCGAAAGATACTGCATGGTATCATGTATATGTGAAATAATAATAATAACAATGATAATAAAAAGTAAACCCCATGGAAACTGAGAGTAGAAAAGTGACTTCCAGGGGCTGGAGGTAGAGGGAACAGGGAGAGGTGGGTAACAGGGTGTAAGTTTCAGGTATAACATGAGTAAGGTCTGAGGGTCTAAGCTAAACCATGGTGACTACAGTTGACAACACTGTATTATGTAGCTGAAATTCACTAAGAGAGTAGAAGTTACGTGTTTCCGTCAAAACAACACCAACAAAACTGTAAACACGTGAGATGGTGAATGTGTAAGGAAAGGAAAGCAAGTCTGGTGCTGAAGGCGTAAAACTCAAGGGCAAAGAACTAAGGTGAGTGGGTACAGCTGTAGGAGCTGGGGGAGGTCAGAAACGGTCACGCAAAATTGTTCCTCTAGTATTTGCCGGTAAACAAGGGGAGATTAACACTGGCCCTGAGAACAATATTGCACATCACACCATCAGGGAGATGGTGAGCAAATACTCCTTCAACATCTACAGAATTATATGTTTTCCCTTAACTCTGCTCTTATTAGTGCTAATGCTTTATCTAAAGAATGAGGTTGGGGGAGCAGAGGGTATGGTTTGATAAAGGGACGCCCAAGGACTTAGACATGGATTTGGGCAGTAAGCCCCAAGTTCCTTCTATCATTGTGTATAACGTATATATAGTGCATATATGTGTATATTATTCATATCCACACACATATATGGTGAATATATAACGTATACATATATATTCGCCATAGCAGACATACATGCACACGTACAATGGAACATTTCAGTAGTTAACTTCTCATAGTGGAATGCTTCAGGCGTGAAAATGTCTCTCTCACACCCATCTTTTCTCTCTAGTAAACATGGTTAAGAAATGTCTATATTTCGCTTTTCCCGAGGAAAAACACAGGAAGAATGTATTCAAGGTTTTCTGGAAGTTACACCCACAGATAAAACGTGATTCCTTAGAAGTCGAGATCCGACCCCTGGGCCAGGGGAAGGGAGAGGCAACGTAGAGTAAGGAGCAAAATTAAAAATGGCGGGGTAAGTGGGGTTGTGGCAGACGCCCAACAAAGGAGCACGGGGTAAAAGGGAATTAATGAATATAAGTAAGAGAGCAAAGGCAGATTAGAGAATATAGGAAGTAGAAATAAACGGCTTCATGATGCCCTTGCGGGCAGCGAAAAAGCAAAGAAAGTGTGCAAGAAAAGAATGGACGAAACTTCAGAACAATCCGGGAAGCATGACATATATAAACAGAGAACAACATTTAGGGCGGGGAGACTCACACCACACAAGCCCTTTACCTGTGAGAATGAAAATAAAGCCCTGAGCAGAGAGAGTGATGGGGTCAAATAATGTTAATAACATTAAGCCCATGAAATGTAAGGACAGAGACTATGTGACTTTGAGAACAATAAAGGCTCTATATTGCTCTCCTGTCCAAATCCAACCCAAAGCCAAAGAGAATGATGAGTGATGCCAGAAGGTGTAGGATTGAATGAATTCCACTGAAGTTTTGCTACGAGTAATTTATATGTGGCTGCCACCACCTGGATGCATGGGTTTCGCAGCCATGATTTTTATATTGCTTTTTGGGACAGCATTATTTAGAATCACTCCTTGACCTTACTTCGTCTTCAGGCTTATGTATTCACTATGCTCTATGTAATTTTGTTATTTTTTTTTTTTATTTTAAAAAGCATTTATTGTAATTAGGCATTGTAATAATAGCAATAGTGAAAGTCATATCTAATTGTCTTTTTTTTTTCCTTTTTTTTTTTATTTTTTAATATATGAAATTTACTGTCAAATTGGTTTCCATACAACACCCAGTGCTCATCCCAAAGGTGCCCTCCTCAATACCCATCACCCACCCTGCCCTCCCTCCCACCCCCCATCAACCCTCAGTTTGTTCTCAGTTTTTAACAGTCTCTTATGCTTTGGCTCTCTCCCACTCTAACCTCCTTTTTTTTTTTTTTTTTTTTTTTTCCTTCCCCTCCCCCATGGGTTTCTGTTATGTTTCTCAGGATCCACATAAGAGTGAAACCATATGGTATCTGTCTTTCTCTGTATGGCTTATTTCACTTAGCATCACACTCTCCAGTTCCATCCATGTTGCTACAAAAGGCCATATTTCATTTTTTCTCATTGCCACGTAGTATTCCATTGTGTATATAAACCACAATTTCTTTATCCATTCATCAGTTGATGGACATTTAGGCTCTTTCCATAATTTGGCTATTGTTGAGAGTGCCGCTATAAACATTGGGGTACAGGTGCCCCTATGCATCAGTACTCCTGTATCCCTTGGATAAATTCCTAGCAGTGCTATTGCTGGGTCATAGGGTAGGTCTATTTTTAATTTTCTGAGGAATCTCCACACTGCTTTCCAGAGCGGCTGCACCAATTTGCATTCCCACCAACAGTGCAAGAGGGTTCCTGTTTCTCCACATCCTCTCCAGCATCTATAGTCTCCTGATTTCTTCATTTTGGCCACTCTGACTGGCGTGAGGTGGTATCTGAGTGTGGTTTTGATTTGTATTTCCCTGATAAGGAGCGACGTTGAACATCTTTTCATGTGCCTGTTGGCCATCCGGATGTCTTCTTTAGAGAAGTGTCTATTCATGTTTTCTGCCCATTTCTTCACTGGGTTATTTGTTTTTCGGGTGTGGAGTTTGATGAGCTCTTTATAGATTTTGGATACTAGCCCTTTGTCCGATGTGTCATTTGCAAATATCTTTTCCCATTCCGTTGGTTGCCTTTTAGTTTTGTTGGTTGTTTCCTTTGCTGTGCAGAAGCTTTTTATCTTCATAAGGTCCCAGTAATTCACTTTTGCTTTTAATTCCCTTGCCTTTGGGGATGTGCCGAGTAAGAGATTGCTACGGCTGAGGTCAGAGAGGTCTTTTCCTGCTTTCTCCTCTAAGGTTTTGATGGTTTCCTGTCTCACATTCAGGTCCTTTATCCATTTTGAGTTTATTTTTGTGAATGGTGTGAGAAAGTGGTCTAGTTTCAACCGTCTGCATGTTGCTGTCCAGTTCTCCCAGCACCATTTGTTAAAGAGACTGTCTTTTTTCCATTGGATGTTCTTTCCTGCTTTGTCAAAGATGAGTTGGCCATACGTTTGTGGGTCTAGTTCTGGGGTTTCTATTCTATTCCATTGGTCTATGTGTCTGTTTTTATGCCAATACCATGCTGTCTTGATGATGACAGCTTTGTAGTAGAGGCTAAAGTCTGGGATTGTGATGCCTCCTGCTTTGGTCTTCTTCTTCAAAATTACTTTGGCTATTCGGGGCCTTTTGTGGTTCCATATGAATTTTAGGATTGCTTGTTCTAGTTTCGAGAAGAATGCTGGTGCAATTTTGATTGGGATTGCATTGAATGTGTAGATAGCTTTGGGTATGTAATTTTGATAAATTGCTTTGTAATTGTTCTGTCGTTTCACGTTGCGGCTCCCTGAAAATATTTTAAGTTCTTTGAGGTTAGGGACTTTGTCCTCTCTGTTTTTGTATTTACAACCTATGTTTCCCTTCTCTGAACTTCCTTCCTTCCTCCCCTTCTCTCCAACACACACACACACACACACACACACACATGCGCGTGCGCGCACACGCGCACTCAAGCACACACATGGCACCTTGTGTATGGAAAATGATCTTTAAGACTTGCCTACTGACCGAAGACATCGGAAAACGTTAACTGGCAGCTTTTCTTTGCATTACATGGGCATGACATTTTATTTTTAAAAGTTATGGATAAATGGGGCTTTTGAATGGTCAGCTGAAAAATTTCAGTATTTAAAAATTGAGAGAAGATTTACCCTGCTTTTGGAAGGAGCCCTGTGCTGGAAGTTGCCACACACCAGTTTAGTTCTGACTGTGTCTTAGCTGTATGACACGAGCAATTTACATAATTTCTCCCGAAGGGAGTTTTCTCACCTATAAAATGTGAAGTTCGGCTAGATGATCTCTAGAATTCTCCCAGTGATACAAATAGCTTGCTTTGGAAAGAAAGTAAGGGGGGAATAGAAAGACGGTGCCCCGAAAGAAGACAACTGAATGCTAACAGTGGGGTAGGGTTGGAAATAAGAACAAGAAAATGGAGCACGGTGATTATTTTTTAATTCTCTACCTTCAGCCAACTCTCAAGGGCTTACTGAATTTATTTTCTGTCCTCCTCACTTCCATTCCTTTATTCTTATCCCATTGAACTAATAATTGAATCCCCCAGATCAACCACTCTTCTTAAAAGAAACTACCTCGTTTCTCTGTCCTGGTCAACTCATAGCTAGTTCACCACACAGTGGATCATCCCCACTTGGTCATCATGACTTCTCAATCACTTCTCTTTGTTTGCATGCTTTCTTTGATGTGCTGGCCCGTGTTTGCAAGGGCATTGCTAAGTAAGAGCCTTTCCTCTCATCTAGAAGGGAGATTGGAATAAGTTTCAGAAGCCAGAAATCAAAATAAGCATCAATCTATGAGTTTCCATTAAGAGATGCCATAGCTGACGTCCTTGGAGGCCACCACTGGGAGAGACCTGAAAACCGAGTACTTGAATGCAGGCTTGCTTCCTTGGACTAGGACTTGTGAGGGGCATGGTCTGTCCAGACTTTAGTAGCTTCTCTTAGGTCCTGGACATTCTTTCCCACACCCTCACAAACTGACTTGGAGACGACTGGTGCAACACTGGAAGACCTACTGTCTTCCAGCCCCACCTTGCTTACGCCAAACCACCATCAGTCACCCAGCAGTGCTGTGCCTCTCCTGTGGGTCCCTTCCTGCACTTGCCGCCTCCTTACCTCTCCTTCTGTGCGCACTTGCCCCGCTCCTCCCCAAATAACCCTCTGTGCCCAAACACACCGCACTCCCATGATGAGAGAACTACATCTTGACTTCCTCCTTCAATGTTCCCTTCAGTTACCGGCCTCAGCTGTGCCATGGTGGCCGTCACATCAACGGCTGGTGCTCATTTCCCTTACTTTCACCTCCATCGAGTTCAGAAGGAGAGGGTGACATTTTCCTTCAGTCCAACCTCTATTTCTAGACTATTACTTCTCCACCTTGTATTAAATAAATGAACAAATAAAAGAAATCAAACAGAACCACACACACACACACACACACACACACACACACAGAGCTCAGCTTTTCCAAAATATGTGCTGTATAGTTTTACCTCCTGCTCATCACAGATCTGCAGAAATATACACCCTGCCCTTCACTGAGGGTCTTGGAGGCCACTTCACAATCTTCTCCCCACCTGAGTCCACCTTTCACTCTGACTTTCATGACTGTAGTGTCTCGGTTTTCCTTCTTCTCTTGCTCATCCTTCCAAGTCTTCCTGACAGCAATCACGTTCTCTGCCTGAAAGTGTTGTCGGCCCTGTGCCTGTGTCCTAGGCTCTTCTCTTCCCACTACCTACGTGGTCCTTGTCAGTCTCTTTCATATCAACATCTTCTCCGACTTTTTAGATTTTTTTAAATGTTGATTTATTTTTGAGAGACAGAAACAGATAGAGAGAGAGAGAGAGAGAGAGAGAGAGAGAGAGAGAGACAGGGTGAGAGCAGGGGAGGGGCAGAGAGAGAGAAGACACACAGAACTGGAATCAAGCTCCGGGTTCTGAGCTTTCAGCACAGAGCTGACGTGGGTCTCGAACCCATGAACTGTGAGATCATGACCTGTGCTGAAGTTGGATACTCAACTGACTGGGCCACCCAGACACCCCTTCTACGGCTCATACTCAGCTTGTTTCTCTCACCTCTCTATTTCTTGCGCAAATGGATTGTCCAGACCCCATATGGATCCTGAATTTCCCACTTGCATGATGTACAGATAAGGGTTAGAGAACTCTCTACGTGCAAGACTCAACAGCCACACATCACTTCCTGCAGTTAACAGCCTCTAATTCAAACTTCAGCCACAGATTTCATTATCTCCAATTTATTCTCCACCTTGAAAACAGAGTGCTGGCTCTATACGAATCTGGTTATATCGCCCTCTGCCTAACAAGTAGTTTCCTGTAACTCTGAGGACTTATCCTCGCACTGTGCATTCCAGCTAACTGCCCCTTTTGTGTATAAAGGCCTATATATGATGTGTGTGTGTGTGTGTGTGTGTGTGTGTGTATGGAACACTTGCACTGTTCTCTTCGTTTGTTCAGTTCTACTCATTTTCTTAGTTGAGACATCACTTTCTTCAGGAGGTTATTCCAGAAACTTCAAACAGAGTCATTAATCCCAGAGTCCCTGGACTTACCCCTAAGGTAGTGCTTTTCACATTATGAATTCTCTTTCTTTGTTTGTGTCTCCTACCATACTGAAAGTTCCTTGCGGTCAAAAAGTCTGTCTTGTTTACTGTTTTATGTACAGTCCCAACACAGTGCCTGGAAAGAATGGATTCTTGCCAAAAATTTATGGAATGAATTGATACTTTCCTGTCATTATGTTGTGATTACTCAGTTTTCTGCAGGCTTTTGTTTTTAAGTACATTTCATTAAATATCTTCGTAGAGAAAGAGAAGACACTGGGGGGGGGTGGTTGAAACTTACCATTATGGAGACATAGTTTATGGCTCTGCAAAGTGGTGATTCAGAGGGGCAGGGGGGGCACATGCTGAGCACATGGGAAATTACAGTAGCACTCTCGATAGCGTAAATAAGGTCGAAGTCATAGAATCACTTTCTGAGAAGTGATCGCAAGACCACTGAGCAAAAATAAGGTAATAAATTACCCAAAGACAGACATTTATATGAGCAGTTTTGGGTGTTGGCTGACATTCGATGGGTGTTGAGAGAGCATAGGGGTAGGGTGAGGAGAGCTTTCTTCCAAGCAGGCAGATCTGGGTGCTGCCTGGACATACAAACCAGGAATCATACTGGAGTTGGTCTTTGTCTAAGTTTGCACGTCTGTAAAATGGAGGTCCGTAAACCGAATGTTTGTGCCCTCCCCAAACGCGTATGTTGAAACCTAACCTGCAATGTGACGGTGTTAGAGGAGGGCCTTTGGTGGGTAATTAGATGATGAGGGAGGAGTCTTCATGATAGGGATTAGTGTCCTTCTGGAGGGACCCCAGAGACCCCCACCCTTGCCCTTCCAGTGAGTGAGGAAACAGGCAGAAGACAGCTCTCTGGGAACCAGAATGCAGGTTCTCACCAGATGCTGGATCTACCAGTCCCTGGACTTGGACTTCCAGCCCTCAGACCCGTGAGAAATAAATGTCTGTTGTTTACAAGCCCTTGGTCTGTGGTATTTTTGTTACAGCAGCCCAAACGGACGGACACATGAGGATAACAAAAACTACCCACTTTAAAGCTCAGTGGCAAAGATGAAATAATGTATGTGTGACGCCCTCATCATTAAAGAAACTCACTCCAAAGTGGTCACTGTAGTTTCTGCCATCATTGCTTTACCGCCAAGTGTTTCTTAAAGGACTGCTTCCCATCAGGAATTATGGGCAGACAGTTAGACGCAGGGGATGAGACACGTGTAAGAAATCAACGTATGTACTTAGTTCTTCATGATGCTGGCTCCTTCTGAAAGGGAGGAAGAAAACAATTCTATTTTCAAGAGAAAAATAGTCAATAGATGATACTGCTGGGAAGGAAACAAAAAGTATTTTTGGGGAACACTTTTTGTAAACTGTCTTTTAAAAAAGAACTGTATTCATGTATCTCCACTGGCGGCGGGGGTGGGGGGGGGAATCTCTTTTTCTAGCGAAGCCTGTGAAAATTCAAGGGATAATGTATGCGGATCTATATTTGCTATTTGTGTTGATTGGAAGAAACTGCTTAAAAATAGGTGTTTGTTTGTTTGTTTTGACAAAACTCATAGATACAGAGAGCAGATGGGTGGCTGCCAGAGGGAGTGGGGGCAAGAGGCGGGTGAAACGAATGGAGGGCTCAAGCGGGAGAAATCTTCAGTTATAAAATAAATCAGTCCTGGGGGTGTAGCTACAGCACGGTGACGATAGTATTAATACTGTGCTACACCTTGGAAAGTTGCGAAAACGACAGATCTTGAAAGTTCTCATGAAAAAATTATAACAGCGCACTGTGACTGACGTGACGTAATGTGGTGATCGGTTCCCGGTGTATACCAACATTACATCATCTCACACACCGGAAATTATTGGAACGTTGCATGTGAGTTATACTTTAATTAAAAAATAGGTGATTAAAAAAGCTCTTTTTAAGCGGAGAAAAATTTTTAAAAAGTTGCATCGTTTCCTTTTTCTTCCGCCTTTCCAGTCCTTTTGACACAGCTTAAAAAATGGGCAAGAGTTTGGTTTCTTAACGATATTGTTAATGGCACATTCACCGTGAAGTAGGTTAGTTCACATCTTTGTGCTTAACAAGTGCGGGCTTCAGTAAGAGAGCAAGTGTTATGGGTCAGAAGAAGTTACTGGGAGGGGAAAGTGTGGTTCTTGCTCAGGAAAAGGGAATTCATTGTTGTTTTTGGAAAAAGAATATAAAGCATCGAGGCTAGGCATTATCAATTCACCTTAAAGGGAAGCTGTGAATCTTTAATCCTCATATTTCTGAGTCATTTGGAAACCTTTTGTGTTACTAATGGAGTCCTAAGAAAGTGTGGGTGGCAATCAAGGGTTCACATCACAATCTCATGGTACCTGAAATAATTATGATCCTATTTTAAAAGGTACACGAACGGGTGTTCCAGAAGAAGAAGAATAGCGCACCAAAACAACACAAGACAAAAGAACAGTACATGTTTCTGGGTCAAATGCATTTTGTAGACGTCGGGTCAAATGATGTCCAACGGGTATCTCTTCTAAAAGACTCCTCAGAGACATTAATATACAAAGGGGGGTTAGTTCGCAGTTTCCCAATGTTTTCAGAGGCTGAGCTGTTTTGACTGAGCATATGTTCTGTAGTACACAACTGTTTGCTGGAACATAGTCTGGAAAGTGGTGGTAAAACTCAGAGGTTGGTATTAGGTCAGTGGTTTGGACTGTAAAACAGAGTACCATAGACTGGGTGCTTATAAACAACAAAAACTTACTTCTCAAAATTCTGGAGGCTGGAAGTTCAAGAGCAGAGTGTCAACATGGTCAGGTTCGAGTGAGAACCCTCTTTTGGGTTGCAGACTGCCCACTTCCTGTACCCTCTGCAGACAGCAGAGCCAGGAAGTAAGCTCTTTGGTGACTCTTTAAGGGCACTAATCCCACTGTGAGGACCCCACCTGGCTGACCCCATCTAACCCTAATTGCCTCCCAAAGGCTCCACCTGGTTCTATCGTCACACTGGGGTGGGGGCATAGGGTTTCAGTATATGAACTTGGGGGAAACACAAACATTCCGTCTATAGCCATTGGTGCCTCTGTCTCTGCACCAGTCAAGATGGTTGCATAGAACCTATCAACAATGATTAAAAATCCAAGGCATATTCTGGAGCCTCATGGTTTGGATATTTGCCTGTCAATGGGTCTAGTGCTCAAAGAAAAATAATATGAGGAAGAAACGGATTAAATCACAATGAATTCAAATCTGTTTCCTTCTTACTACCTCTTTTTCCTATTCAGTGGCACAAATGACATTCACCTTTCACCTGGAATACCCTAGCATCCTCTCACGTTCTCGCTTTCTTCCCTGCGTGACAGCTTCATTGTTTGCAAAAAACAAATCTGGGGGCTCCTGAGTGGCTCAGTCAGCTGAGCGTGAGACTTTTGATTGTGGCTCAGGTCATGATCGGATCCTTGTGGGATTGAGGCCCAGGTTGGGAGCCTGCTTAACATTCTCAAGCTCTCTGTCTCTCTGTCTCTCTCCCTCTGCCCCCTTCCCCACTCATGCTCTCTCTCTCTCTTTAAAAAAACAAACAAACAAAAAAGCAAATCTGGCTACATTAGCCTTTGCTTAAAGTTTTCATTGGCTATCGTCTAGAGTCTTCCATAGCTTCGAAGGCTTGGCCAGCCTGGCCTCTCCCCAAGTCTGTGGCCTCATCTACATTTCCCTCTGTTATGGTCTGTAGTTAAGCTGTAGTGACCTTCACAAGACCTTGAAAACCCCATCCTATCCCTCATCACAGGCTCCCCCCTGCAGTCCCTTCTCCTCCCAGCCTATCCAGCGTCACTGAGACAGTTTCTTCTCATCCTCCAGATTATACTTCAAAAGTGATTTGTTTGAGGAGGTTTTGTTGATCTCCCCGATTAGGTCGCCTGCCTCTGTTATGCACGATGGTGGTACTTTTTTAATGATAGCACTCATAGCTGTGGTAATTATGCATCCATTTTTGTGATTGGTCGACAATTCTCCGCTTCCCCTCTAGATGACAGCCTATGTGAGCGCAAACACCATTTCTCTTTTCTCCATCTCACTGTATGTCTCAGGCCCAGTATGGTCCTTGTCCCTGGGGAGTATTTAGCACATAGTTTGTTTGCTGAATTAACTAAACAGTTGGTTTTCGAAAGGCTATCTAACGAGTTGCCTTAAACTCTTTGTCAAGGGAACCTATTTGGTACCGTATACAGGCTACTTAAACATGGCCAGAAGTAGCCCACGATGTAACATCCCCACCCATGTATGTGTGTACTATATATAATGTACATAAAACATGTTATATATCTTCAGGCATAACTGCGGGCATGCGCAGGTACATGCGAACGTGGGCATCCCCAAGCCCACGGCAGGATCCCCTCTTGCTCTGGCCAGTCCCTGGGGTGCTTGTTTCTGTGTAAGTCAAACTGCGGTGATCTTCCTGCTTCAAGGGGAGCCCCGTGGTGGGGCGCTCCACTGTGTCTCAGGGCTGTCTCATTGATTTGATTGTCTAATAAGTCTTTTCATTTAAAAGCACAAGCCGGTGTGGCACCAGTTCATCCTTTCCTTGGAATACGCCTCCCCTGGGACAGATTCTTTGGCTTGGCTGCTGCCTTTTTATGACTTTTATCTCTCCCTCTTCCTGCCACTTTATTACTCTGTCTTTCCCCGATACAAAGGAAGTCGTTTCCTATGTTTTATGAGTCTCAAGCATGGGTCGAGACTCATAATTAATGTGGGCACAAGCCTTGCTCAACACTAGAGTGATGCTACCCTTGAAGAAGGGAAGGAGCCACTTTGCTTTCAGATGGACTTAGAGAAGGAAGGGGTGATTGAGGCTAATTTTCCAAATGGGTTTTCCAAATGGGTTTGCCACACATGCCCCCTGACTGGACATTCTCCAGGGGCAGCATTGCGGGGACAGCGTGGAAGCTGGCTCCCCTGTCACCCCATGGCTCCAGATGTCACATCACCCTGTGGTGCCTGTGGGCCAGCAAATAGCCATCATTTGTGTGTATCCTCCATTGGTATGCCACGCGTTATTTCATTTTCTCTCAAGTCCCCACCAACGGAGAACAAATATTTATTTCCTGCTTCCTTCTTCACTCAGAGGGAAACAAAAATCTGCTTCTCTTTCTTTCTCTCCTTTTCCTTCTGAGCTTGTAGAAAAATTATACCACAGTTTCAGTCAATGTCATCTCTTCCTTCAAAAGTTTTCCTGATGCTGGTGTCTCTGCATTTAAGTCCCATCCGAGCAAAGGTGCGTCCTGAACCGGATGATGAGTCTCAAATAATTCACTGTTTAATTCACATAAGTGAATTATGTAAATATGTGAGTAGGTGCTCAATAACATATGTTGAGCCAATGAATGGATTTTGAAGATAAGACGGATTTCAAAGCATGACTCTTTCAGTATTAAATGAAAAATCTATTCGGTTTAGTTACCTCAACTAAAGTTATTTTCTGGTTTGATTATATATTTTATGGGTGTAGCTCAATTATTCAAATTCCATGACCTTATTAGTTAGCTTTCACTAAATAATGAGCCATCCCCAAACTTAGTGGTTAGAAACAATGAACATGTATTATTTCCCAGGATGCTGTGGGTAAGCCGGGGGAATCTTCTGTTCTGCACGGGCACAGTCAGGACTGGATGATCCAGAAGGCCTCACTCATGTCTGGCCGTTGGCAGGCTGGCTGGGGGTCTAGGGTGTGTGGGATGTGTGGGATGCTTAGTTGGTTGGCTCATTTCTGCTCCGTGAAGGCTCTTAACTACGTCGTCAGGTGAGCGCAGGGTCCTTCACATGGTGACAGAAAGATCCTGGGTAGCACGAGACAGCAGGACCCAATGAACACGCATTTTTCATGTCTCTGTCTCTGTCTGTTTGCTATTGTTCCACCCCAAACAAGTAACATGGGCAATCTGCGACTCCATGTGGGAGTGGATTATGCAAGCGTGTGGACACAGGGAGGTAATTATGGCAGACGTTTTGCAAACAACCCACTACAGTGACATATGGTGAACTAGTGAAATTTAAAAAAGATGATTCACGGTGACGTAACATGTCCACTTTATGGCTAAATCATTTACTTTGTAGCATTTTTTCCCCTTTATTTTCTGGATAGAAAATACAATTTTTTTCTTTAGTTCAAGGCCAGAATTATAGTGTAGCTAGTATATATTCAAACATCTTTGTGGAACGATGCTAATGCCAGGATACTAAAGCTGTAACACGGCGCAGAAATGACCTACAATGTCTTTTTGTGAACCTGGAATCCAAGTTTCTCATTGTGAATAAACTAGTTTTTAGTGTTTATTTATTTTCGAGAGAGAAAGAGAGAGAGAGCGCAGGGGAGGGGCAGAGAGAGACGGAGACAGAATTCGAAGCAGGCTCCAGGCTCTGAACAGTCAGAACAGAGCCCAATGTGGGGCTCGAACTCAGGAACTGTGAGATCATGACCCAAGCCGAAGTCAGACGCTGAACCGACTGAGGCACTCAGGCGCCCCGTCAATAAACTACTTATTCTTAAAAGTAGATCTTGGCATTATGTTATTGGGGCTCCTGGATGGTTCAGTCGGTTAAGTGTCTGACTTCAGGTCAGGTCATGATCTCCCATTCAGAGTTCGAGCCCTGTGTTGGGCTCTGTGCTGACAGCTCAGAGCCTGGAGTCTGTTTCAGATTCTGTCTGTCTGTCTGTCTGTCTCTCTCTCTCACCCTCCCCTGCTCATGCTTTCTCTCTCTCTTTGCCCCTCCCCCACTCATGCTGTCTCTCTTTCTCTCTCTCAAAAATAAATAAACATTAAAAAAACTAAAAAAAAGATATGTTATTGTGTTGGAGATATTGACAGAAATGGCAGCATTCCTGCACTCAAAAGGAGAGGCAGACAAAGGCTCAGAACACCACAATGCACTGTGGTAACAACTGGAACAAAGGGTTCCAGAAGTAACTATCAGAGTAGATAAACAGTACCTACTCCAGATGGTAGAGGAGGGAAGAGGTCAGGAAAGACTGGTAGACAAATTTCAAAAGAGAGAAATTAGGTAAAAATACTGGTAGGAGGTCTCCAGACCGAGGGGAGAAGAGGAGTGAGGTCAGCAAAGTGGGCATGGCCGTGGCACACTGTGCTGATGTGGGCACGGAGGGTCCCCCAGAGCAGTAGAGACAGAAAGGTGTGCCCCGAAGGGTGTGGGATGCTAAGTTTGGCTTCATCCACTCATTTATCCCACAAATAACTACCGAATTCCCTAATGCTTGAGGGAAAGGACACTAAGTGACTGGGACACAGTAGTAAACAGAGTATATAAGAGTCTTGAAGGGTCAGGAAGCTTAGATTCTAACCGGTGGAAAAGATGGAATCAGAGCAACAGTCCGTAAACAAACATGATTTTACATTGTGACCTGCGCCAGAAACGGGGTTTTCCTTTACCCTTGACGGCACCTTGGGGAGCAATGGAAGCATGTTACAAAGAGAAAAGATTGATCGTCTTTTAGTTTGACAAGAATAAGATGTATCCTGGCAGCCAAGGGAGGGGATAATTTCAGGAAAAACTAGGTGTTACTCATATGCAAGATAAGAGTGAAAGTATCTGCTGTATTCACAACTAAGTAGTTGTATGATCAATGACTGTTGCTTAGTTGTAAGTATATTTTACAGATGTTTTAACTCGTCATGCCTATTATCTTCAAGTAGGAGATGATGAAAGAAATCAGGTTTTGATACTGTGAGTAAAGCCAACAGACACAGTTCAACGGGAGCTCAGAAAATGACCAATTACGTCCATCAGAAGAATTGAGACTTCGTAGAACATGGAAAATCTAACTGACATTGAAGACTAGAAGCATACGAAAGGGTTGGGCGTCTGACAACATGATGGGAAATATGGAATGAGCATGTGACGTTTTATCCGTTAGGATACTTTCCGTTGCAAATGGCAGAATTCGAAAGTTCAAATGAATGAATATATATATAGAAAAGATGTTGGCTCAATATCAGAACCAGCCACATCTGTGACTTCAGACACATCATCGGCAATCTGTCTCTCCGTGTCTTGGCTCCACCTTCCCTCTAAAATACCCTCATTTCCGGGGCAGTTCTCTCAGCTCCAGGAGACCGTTTTTAGCAGCTCCTGGCTTACATAGCTCCAGCACCATGGGATCTAAGTCAGAGATGCTTTTGCTCAGAGCATCCATATAAATCTCTAAAAGGGGTATGATTTACTTTTCTCCGACCGTGTGCCCAGACCTTGGATACTACAGTAACTATTGACCACTGGGTTAGTCTAATGTCGGCTCTGACTGTACACAGCTGAGAGTCAACAGTACAGGCGCTGATGGATCAAGGTGAGTTTAGGCAATGCCACAGTGGGGAGGGATAGCTTATCAACGATATTGTTTGGAATTACAGGGGTGTGGTGAAAAGCAAAAGCAGACTCTTCAATGTTTTTAATTCTCTCTGGACAATTTTATTGTCTCTTATTGTTCCTCTCAATTGGTACATAACCAAGTGCAAGCTGATGTCTTTTTTTTTTAAGCCTTTTTTTGGTAGTAATTTGACCATTTTGCTTTTTCAAGGGAGAAGGTTATGTCATCTCGATTTTATAGCACTTAAGCAAATGACCATTATTACAGAAGATAAAGTTCTAAGGAAGGGTGTAAAATTAAGTCCTCAAAAAACCTGTAGGGTTAGCATGACTTTAGAGAGACAGAACCGTTCAGCAGAAAGAAATCCACTAAATGAGACTGAGAATCGCCTGCTTTTGAAGACTATTCTGTTCTCATGTTCAGCAGGATGTGTCTTATCACTCGTCATCATGGCAATCGAGAGCCTCTGCCCATCTTTGGAAATTTTAGAAGATCTGTGATCGGGCTTTGGGAATGGCTTTTTTGACCGTATTTCTTAAGACTTCAGGCCATATGTTGTTGGCCTTCAGGAGCTCTGTGGGAGCACAAGGCACCCGTGTGCTCTGTGAGTCTAGGCTCTTTGAGGTGCTCCTTACGCAGGGGAAGAAAGCAGGCTCTGCAATGCTAGGGGAGCAGTGGGTGAGTCCTCTGCAAATCCCAAACCCTGGGTCAAGTCCTAAATCTGGTAGTAACCAGGGATTATCCTGAGAGACTCACTTCACCGCTTTTTGATGTGGGTTGCTCGCCTATAAAGTAAAAGGGTCGCTTTGATCATTGCCGATGTCTTCTGTGGCTCCAACTGTGTATGAAATCTAGAGAGTTTATATTAAGGTTGCAAAAATATTTGGATACTTCCTTTATCTACGTAGCTTTGCTGTTTTCTAGAGAATCTTGAAGTCTTATTAGGACATAAAGTTAATCTTGAGGATCCTTGGATTCAGAACGAAGTCCAACATTGGCCCAAAGAGACAATGCAAAAAGTCCAGGGAAGAAAAGGGGACTGCGTCAGTCATCATTAAAACAACCACTTCGTTGCTGACCTGTTGCTCGAGCTGAGGCACAGGAGGTGCATCTCAGCAGTGTGTGTGTGTGTGTGTGTGTGTGTGTGTGTGTGCACTGTCCCGTTTTTCATGCCTCTGTGTGGAGGAGGCCGTGAGTCTGTGGTGCGCACTCCCTCTCGCAGGTGGAGGCTCTCTGGAGGGATCGCGCGTCTCTAGGGAGCACTTCCTGTTTCTGCTCTTGGCAGTGTGCGGAGCTGTGGGGGATGTCGCGGTTGTCCCCTGCGCCAGGGGTGTGGTCGAGTCACCTGCCCTCTGCATTCCTACCGGTGGCAGTGTGCCGACCTCAGGCTGTCTCACGGCTCTGGTTTTCACTGGGCCTGAGGTGCAGGGAAGGGAAAGGGTGTTATGTGTCCACAGTCTCAGGCCCCAAGGTGTGCGGACACACGTGTGCACGTGCTAAGGGAAACAGGGATGCTCCAAGTGTACCATGTGCACCTGCTTGGGAAAAGTTGGGGGTGGGGCGCGTTGCCCTTGTCTCTGCCACGTTGGCATTGTCGTTCTGGGCTGCCTTCCGGCCCCATGACTCCTCTCCCTTCCTGCCCGGGTGATGCGTTCAGCTCAGGTCATCTGGAAGAATGAACATCAGATACTCTGTCAAATGGTTAACTTATGTCACACATTTGTTTTGATTTCAGTCTCAGAAAGCAGTTCTGATTCTTGTAATTCCTGTGGCTTTAGTTAGAAATTGTGTTCATTTGCAAATAATAAAATCCCTAATTTCAATATCTTAAAATTATAAGCTATTATAATATTTAAACAGCTTAAAACATGAGCTATTTACACTCTACCATAATAGCTTAAAGAAGATGAATGTGTATTAGATCATCTCTTTGTCACATGTCAAGTAGCCTGGAAGTTGTCATCCAGGTTGGAACGTTGTCTCTGGACAGCCTGCCATCAAGCACCCAGCCCTTTGTTTTCCTCCTTAGCTGTCCAGAAAATATGGTTGCTGCACTTCCAGAAGCCCCACTGAATAATTTCGACTTAGGCATGACGGACGTGTGGCAAACGTCTGGCAAATGGAGCCCTTTAACAAAGAGGACGGGGCGGGTAGATATGGCGGCATCTAATGGTTTCCGAAACACCTGCACTCAGATCCTTTGTTCACACAACAGGACTGACGCCTCACACACGGCGCACGTCTACCTTGGGGCATTTGAATTTTAACAGGGACCAAGTCTATGCAGTTAAAGGAGTTAAATCCCCTTCCGAATGTTAGATACGAGTCAGTTTATAGAGTTGGCCATGTGGGGGCTGTGGGACACCCTCCAGACCCTTGGACTCACCTAACTATGGAACAGTTGACAGTTAATTTAATTACTAGCATTAGCCCTGACATGCTCAGCACATCTGGCCTAAGACAGTATAATTTTAACCTGATAATAAAGCCATCACATATTAGGTTGATGTAATGATGTCATCATCAAAATGCAGAATCATGAGCATATTACAATGGCCACTTGGATGGCTTCTATTTCTCGTTCATGGTCTGTTTTTCATCACTATGTTCCATCCTCCCAGCCACGAGATGAAAAGAAAGGAAACCAAAACCATTAATTCATGTCCTTGTGTTTCTTTTTGTCTTAAGTTATAAGAAGCAGTTCATTTTGAGGTGTGTGTTGCAAACATATTTCTGTCTAGTTCTTGATATTTTCCCTGAAGACATATCTTCATTCTATGATCTATTTCCCCATAATAAAAATTTGAGATTATTTATATCTGTGAATCAGTGTTTTTTCTTGCCACGTGCTAAACTTGGGTAATTTTGTATTGATTACGTGTACCCCCACAATTGATCTGTACTATTGAAAAGGCTGAAAAACTATTTATTATTTCAATTTTCAGCCGGGGAAAAGAAAAGAGAAAGAAAGAAAGGTCAAGTGACTGAAATAAAAGAGTACGTCGATGAAGCCAAAACAACATCTCAGGTCCCACAGATCTCCATTTCTTGCCCAAATAAGCCCTTACGTTTTACTTCCATCGGCACCGTATCTAAGTTTTATTGGACTGGTCCATTTCATTTTCCCTGATGTATTTGTTACATTGGAATAAACCAGCTCAGGAGTGCTTTTGCCATCTTTTAATTATGAGTCGCTGTGCCTTAATCTTTAGCCGTCTGTCAGCCAATTTGCGGGACTCCAGTGACCTCAGCATTTCCCTCCATTTCAGATTCCTCACTCCTCCTCTGCAGCTTAATGATAAACCTCACGGCTTCACCTGCACTCTCTCCACCCAACCCCCATCTCATCAGAATCCAGCTATGACAGGTAACGATGGCTTCAGGGCAATTCTCATATCAATAGCTCAATAGACTTTTTAACCTCTAGGAGGCAACTGAACCCCTAAAAACATGTCTTTATCCTTTTCTTGGTTCTGTCTTGTCACGAATGCTAACCAGAGAGCCAACGTTCAGAAGCGGAGGGGCTTTCAGTAGTATGAGACCAGCCCAGTAGAATCAGAGGTTCAGAGAGTGTTTACAAGATGGAAAGTTCCTGATGGTGCAAGTGGGAAGTCAGGGACACGACTTTATCTGCTCCTTGCTAGAACAACAGGCAATGGACAGCCAAGATCGTGTGGTGGGCAGCTAATCTAAGTACGTACAAGATGCTTGGGGACTCATGGTTTTGCTCTACCACGGTGACTCCGTGCTTTCATCTTTTGGAAATTCTCGACATAATTGTTCATATTCAAGCCCTACTCACTTAAAAAGGTTTTTCAGACCCCATGCCCGTAACTCATACTATTCATTAAATCGCAGTATTTTCCTGCAGTGCTTTAAAAAAGTTTAGAGATGACTTTCCATGGAATGAAATGCGCAGATCTCAGTTAAATGAGTTTCGAGAAGCACATGCACTGGTATAACCAATGTCCTTATCAAGATACAGAGCAGTTTCTTCATTCCATGAGGTTCATTCGTGCCATTTCCTTCAATTCTGTCCCAAGAGGCAATCAGTGTTCTGCTCCTGAGCACTATAATTTTTCCTGTTCAAGAACTTCATATAAATGGAAACGTATAAGGGGCGCCGGGGTGGCTCAGTCGGTTGAGCGTCCGGCTTCGGCTCAGGTCATGATTTTGCCGTTCTTGAGTTCAAGCCCCGCGTCGGGCTCTGGGCTGACAGCTCGGAGCCTGGAGCCTGCTTCGGATCCTGTGTCTCCCTCTCTCTCTGCTCCTCCCCCCCTTGTGCTCTGTCTCTCTCTCTCTCAAAAATAAATAAACATTAAGAAATTAAAAAAAATAAATGGAAACATAGAAAATGTACTTGTTAGTGTCCAGGTTCTTTGCTCTATTCCATACTTTGAAATTCATTCAAGTGTGTCAGTGGTTTGCTCCTTTTTGTGGCACCATTCCTTAGTCCATTCTGTTGTGGATGGACATCTGGGTGTCCAGATTTTGGCTCTAATGAAGAAAGCTGCTATGAACATTCTGATGTTTGTGTGTGTGTGTGTGTGTGTGTAATATATACAATATACATATACATATACCGGTATATATATCAATATATATGTATATTGATATATATTGATGTTGTTGTTTGTCTTCACTGGTTAGTACCTGCAGAACAATGTTGAATAAAAATGGTGAGAGAAGACATCCTTCTCTTTGTTTCCTAATTTTAGGGAA
This sequence comes from Panthera pardus, assembly GCF_024362965.1. Lineage (NCBI taxonomy): Eukaryota > Metazoa > Chordata > Mammalia > Carnivora > Felidae > Panthera > Panthera pardus. The sequence continues at coordinate 4,106,141 of NW_026526732.1, forward strand.
AAAGCATTACTTTTCCTATTAAGTGTAATGTTAACTATATTATTTTTAAATGACTTATTAATTTGAGAAAGTTTCCTTTTCTTTGCGGAGAACTTTTATTAGCATAGGGGTTGAATATTATCAAATGTTTGTCTACATTTTATTTGATCAAATTATATAGTTAATGTCACTATTCTCTGTTAATATGGTGAATTATTGATATTTAATCATTCAATTATCCTTATATCTCTGGCATAAAACACTCTTAGTCATAGTGTCCTTTTTATGTATTTCTGGATTTGATTTACTCATGTTTGCTAAGTGTATTTTTGTCAAGTTTCATGAGGGGTATTTGTTTGTAGTTTTAATTTCTTATAATGTCTTTATCTGGTTTGTTTTGGTTAAATAAAATGAATTGGTGTTTTTTCCCTCCTCTAATTTCTGAAATGATGGTACTTATTTTTTAGGCTTTGAATTAATTGATTGGTAAAACCATCTGGGCCTAGAATACTGATTGTGGAAAGGTTCTCAATAGTGAATTGAAAGATAAGTGGGAAGTCAGGGACATAAGGGAATAAGGAAAGTCAGGGAATAAGGAAATCTCTTATTTCCTTAAGAGATAAAGGGCTATTCAGATTTTTATTCACCTACAGTCAATTTTTAAAGTTGCATTTTTCAGAAATCATGACTGTAACTATGTTGTTAAATTGATTGGCAAAAAAGTTTTCATTTTGTTTTCTCATTCATCTTTTAATGCTTGTAGGGTCTGTACCTGTAATGATATCTCATTTTCATTATGATTTTGATAGCTTGAGGGTTTTTTTAAAAACTTTTTCACCCTTACTCTCTCAAGCACTGTGATTTGTTATTTTTTACAATTGTTTACTTTCCATTTTATTCATTCTGATCTTATATTTAGAGTTTCCTTTCTACTTCTTACTTTGGCTTTAATATGTGCTCTTTTTCTAGCTTCTTTAAGTGAGAGTTTAGCTTCTGGATTCTAAACTTTTCCTTTGTTTTCTGATATATATATTTATATATGTTTTATCTTTCCTTTCATGTGAATTTGAAAAAAGTTTGATTTCTTCAGTTGTTGGGTTTGGGGATTGCCATAGAAAGACTTTGAGCTGGCCCCCAAGATCCTCTCTCCTGGTACTTAGGCTTTTATGCAATTCTTTCCCCTTGAGGTTGGGTCAGACCAGTACCTTGCTTATAACCAAAAGAATAGGGAAAAGGAGAGGGATATTTTATTACTCCTGTAATGACGTGATTGTGTTATACAAGATTTTGTCTTGTTAGCAGACTCGACTTGGAATTTCTCTGTCTTTGGGTTCTGTCTCTGTCTCTTTCTTACTTGCTGGGTTTAGTAAAGCAAGCTTCATGAATCCTTCAGCTGCCAGGGAATAAATTCTCCAAAAACCAGAAAAAGCTTGGAGGGCGATCCTTTCCCAGTCTGGCCTCTGATGAAAATGCAGCCCCTGTCAACACCAGCATTGCATCCTAATGAGACCATCAAACAAAAGACCCAGCTAAACCATGTCCAGATGCCTAACCCGCAGGAACTGAAATGATAAATGTGTGTTGTTTTAAGCCACTAAATTTGTGGTAATGTGACATATAGCATACCCAATGATTGCTTTACATTACAGTATTTTATTTTTAAGTGCATGTTAATGAAGATAGTTGATAATGCCGTTCAGATATTCCTTAGGCTTACTGATTCTTTGTCTCATTCTTTTCTCGGTTACCAGAGAAAGGTATGAAAATCTCCTACTATGATTGTGGGTTTGTCTGTATCTTCCTGAACGTCCGTGAGGTTTTGTTTGGTCTGTTTTGAAGTTCTAGGCTCAGTGTGATATTCAGTTTTCTTTGTCAACCTGTCTAGCCTATTGATCCAGTTACATAGTTAACACTAATCTAGGGTGTGCTGTGAGTGTGTTTAGTAGATTGGACTGATGTCTATAATCAGTTTATTTTAAGTAAGGAAGATTAGTCTCTTGGGTGGGCCTCACTCAATCAGTGGAAAGGAAATCAGTGGAAAGGCTTCAGGAGCAGAGCTGAGGAGGATTCTCCGAGGAAGAAATTCTAGCTGTGGACTAGCTTCAGTTCGTGCTTGAGAGCATCGGTGTGCCCCCTCCTGATGCCCTTGATAGACTTTGGACTTGCCCAGCCAACGCCCACAGCCATGTAAGCCAACCCCATTTAATAAATCTTTTAATATATAAATCCTGCGGATTCTGTTTCTCTGGTGGAACTCTGATGGAGACGGTCAGGTTCAAACACATTTATGATTATGAAGTGTTCATGATGAACTGAACTTTTTATCATTCTGAAATGTCCCTCATTATCTCAGGTGATACACCTTGCCTTGAAGTCTAGTTTGTCTGATGTTAATATAAGCATTCCAGCTTCTTTATGCCTCCTGTTTGCATTTTGTATCATTTTGCTTTCAAACTGTCTCTAAAGGACATTTCTTACAGATAGCATCTAGCTGGATTTTACATTTTTATGCACTGCAATAATTTCAGCCTTTCCATTGAAGTGTTTTGTCATACACACTGTCTGCTAATTTACCTCCACATAGACATTAGCCCCACATTAATCACACACGTTATAAAGGAAATAAGAGACGAGTTTAAAATCTGGTGTTTTTATATTTTCATACCTATGCTGATTTTGGTGGTCCTTATCTCTTTCAGAAGATTGCAGTTTTCCTCTGATAACATTTCCTTTCCTTGTGGTGCATGTCTGTTAGTGATAAGTTCACTGAGTTTTTCTTTCTTTTCAACGTCTTTTTATCTTCTAAGTTTTTGAGTATATTATCACCGGCTATAGAATTTGAGACTGACATTCCTTTTTTTTTCTTTCTTTCTTCTCATACTTTATAAGATGGCATTCCATTATTCTGGTCTCATTTTTTTCTGGTAAGTCAGCTATCATTTGTATCATTGTTTTTCTGTCTTTAATTTTTTTTTTATTGGTCTTTTCTCAATATTGTTTCCTCCTCTCTTATGTTTACCTGTTTGGCAATGATGTGCCTAATTATGGTAATTCTCAAAAGCATGGTATTGTGAAATAATTTCAGACTTACAGAGAGTTTAGCAAAAATAGCATGAACAATTCTCATATGCCCTTTACTCAACGTTGATACCAGATTTATTTTACATAGGAATATACGTTAATGTACTGAGGTCATTATACATCTATTCTATCATTTTTTTCTGGATCTCGTAAAGTTGCAGAAATATTTTTCCTTACAGGTAAATAATTCAGTGTGTGCTTCCTGAAACCGAGGACAGTCTCTTACGTATCTGCAGTGCAAGTTATCGGTGGTTTTAACATATTTGTTAGTCACCCGTCATCACTCACATGTAACCAATTGCCCCAGTCATATCTGTGTTAGCAGAAGAAAAAAATTGATCAGAGAGCCAATCCAGGAATACCCATTGCTTTTAGTTCTCACTTCCTTTTTGTCTTCTTTAACCTGGAACAGTTCATCAATCTGCGACATTTTGACAAGCACAGACTAGTTGTTGTGTTCAACACCCTTTAATCTGTGATTGCTGGATGTTTTCTAACAAATAGATTCAGGGTGTGCATTTGTCACTGGAACAACACAGATGGATGTTTTTAGTACGTTCTATCAGACGGCACATAGCACTGACTTGTCCCTTTCCCAGTGATGTTAATTTCGATCATTTTGCTCAAGTTATGTCTTCCAGGTTTCTCTACCATAACGTTACTACTTTACCTTTGTTATCAGAAAGTATCTCTTGAGGAAATGCTTTGCGATTCTGTCAGTATCTTGTTTCTCCTTAAATTCTGTCAATATCTTGTTTCTCCTTAAATATCGCATCCACTTTTTTTAGTATCTGTTTATGATTTTCACCTGAATAAATGCTTGCTGTAATGGTAATCAAATGGTGTTTTTCTAATTTGCTCATTCCTTCTAAATGTACTCTTTGGAGTTGTCGTATAAGGAAGTGCTTTGAAGTTTCGACTCTTCATTTATCCACTTTGATATGGAAGCACGCGTCCTTGAGTCGATGCATTTTAACCATTGGGAGCCCCTTCGGACTTGTTCACGTCCTGTGTCCTGGCTCCAGTATGTTTTGTTTTGTTTTCTTTTTAATTTTTGGTCTAACCCTCTTATCTTGTACTTCCCCAGCCTCAGCCCTGGACTCGGTATCCTAATGAGCCCTGGTATATTTTATAAGAGAGTGTTATTATAGAAACCAAGATTATGGTTTCTCAATATCATAATATGATGAGGTACACTCGCTGTTACTGGATATTACTGCTTTTAGTTCCTCTTAGCAGACAGAGCCAGGAAACATGTGCCGATGTGCGTGCATGCACACACATGCACACACACACACACACACACACCTGTTTAACTCTCAATATATCACTATACATGTATATGTCAGTATGTACATCAAATCTACACCCGCCTATCAGATCATGGGTTCACACTGGCACCTCCAATTCCAATGCAATATAGAAGGTTAACTCTCAACTCCTCTCTCTTTACGCTTCACAGGAAAGCCCTGGCTTCATCTGGCTGTGATATATTGACTTCTTTGCTCAATCCTAGAATTTGGAGAAAGTAGTATTAGAATTGTTAAGTCACACCCACTGAAAAGAAACAAATCCCTTATAACTAGAGTTTAAAATGTGTTTATGCTTCATTTTTTTCTGTTCATCCTGAGGCTATCTAATAAAAAATAAACTGGCTAAAGGTCACTTGGGTCAGTTCCTCTCACCCTTTTGGGTGTGGTTATGTCTCTCGTTAGAAATATAGTTAGGTTGCTTGCTGTTTGCCTGCAATTTTCGTATTCTTATTGGCTTTATTATTTACTTTTTTGTGTATATGATACGTGGAAATCGTTTAAAAGTCAGACTGTGAAAAATAGCGTACTCAGATGGGTATCACTTGCCGTCTCTTCTGTGCTTTTCTGATCCTACCTCCTATTTGGTTTTTGTTTACACATCTGTACTTCTCTGTGCACTAGTGAGTCGATGCATATTTATTTTCTTCATTTTCCTTCCAATATAAAAGGTCACAGTATATAGATATTTACACTTTACTCTCACTTGGCAATTATATCTTGGAAATCACATTATGTCAATTCATTGAGATGTTCTTTATTCCTCAAGGCTGCCTAATATACCCTTGGGGACATGGATCAGTTTTGTTCAACTCCTGTGTATAGGTATCTGCTTGTTCCTAACAATTGGCATTCATAAACAATGTTGCTATGAGTAACCTTATGCACATATACAGTTGTATGGTTGAAGTGTGTCTTTAGGGTAAATTACTAAAAGTATGATCGCAAAGTCAAAAGATGAACGCTGAGCAGGTTTGCTAAATATTGCATGAACCAATTTGCGTGTCAACCAGCAATGTATGAAAACGCCTGTTTCCCCAAAGCCTTAAGAAAAAGGTGAAATGGTAATAGCAGAGCCATTCTTCTATAATTTATCATGGTTATAATTTGTATTTAAAAATACATCTATCTTGATCACATAGTTTGATGACTTTTGACAAATGTATACATCAGTGTAAACACCAGCACCATCAAGTTCTAGAACATTTCTATCCCCCGAAGCTTGTTTATGCCTCTTTGAAATAATTACTCCTTTCTACTTTTGACAACTAGCGCACCTCTGGGATACTTTTTGTCACTATAGACTGGTTTTGCCTGTTCCGCAATTTCACATGAGTAGAGTCACAGCATGCACGCTTTATTTGTCTTCTGTTGCTCAGCATGGTTTTGACTTTCATCCATGATACTGAATATATAAATAGTTTGGTCCTTTTAATTGCTGAGAAATAGTACAGATATGGGTATACCACAAGTCGTTTATCTCTTCACTGGTTGATGGACATTTGGGTTATTTTCAGATTGGAGATACGTGAATACATCTGCTAGGAACGTTTGTTTAAAAGTTGTTGTGGGAACATGTGTTTTCAATACCTAATCTGCATTTCTTTAATGAGTAAAGATGTCAAACATTTTTCATATGGTTATTGACCATTTTTGTGTGTTCTTCAGAGATTGTAAATACTTTGCTGATTTTCATTGGTTGTTTTCTTACTATTACATTGTAAGAATTCACCATTATTTTGTCTGATAGATATATTGTAAACCTTTCTGTGGCCGCATTTTCATTTTCCTAACACTGTCTTTGAAGAACAGGCGTTTTAATTTGATGCAAGTTGGACGTATTGATTTTGTTGCACAGTTCTTGTTATTGGTGTCATAACTAAGAAATCTTCATGTCTGAGGGTGCCTGGGTGGCTCAATTGGTTGAGCTTCTGACTTTGGCTCAGGTCATGATTTACGGTTCGTGAGTTCGAGCCCCGCATCGGGCTTGCTCCTATCAGTGCAGAGTCCGTTTCAGATCCTCTGTCCCCCTCTCTCTGCTCCTCCCCTGCTCACTCACTCTCTCTCTCAAAAATAAACATTAGGGGCGCCTGGGTGGTTCAGTCGGTTAAGCGTCCAACTTCGGCTCAGGTCACGATCTCGCGGTCCGCGAGTTTGAGCCCCGCGTCGGACTCTGGGCTGATGGCCCAGAGCCTGGAGCCTGCTTCCGATTCTGTGTCTCCCTCTCTCTCTATCCCTCCCCCATTCATGCTGTGTCTCTCTCTGTCTCAAAAATAAATAAACGTTAAAAAAAAAAAAAAACATTAAAAGAAGGAATTTTCATGTATTCAAAGTCAAGTTGATTTTCGCATGTTTTCTTTTACATGTTTTCTAGTTTTAGCCCTTAGGCTTTGGTCAATTTATTTTATGTTTTGTCAAAAATCAAATGTCTGTATGCCAGTGTCTATTTTTTGATTCCTTACTGTTTTCTATGGTTTATATGGATATTATGCAAAGTTGCCCAATAATCCTTAGGGAAGGTGCAGTAACTGTGTAACGATTTATGGGTGGCCCCCTTCATGGCGATGGTGTCTTACAAAACTGGCCCATCTGAAATCTCAGAAGTCAACCTGGTCACTCAAAAGTCAGTCATTTACCCTAACTTGGCTGTGAAGGTTTTGCCTTATCCAGAATGGGTTGGAAAGGTGCTCCTATACCCCATAGTAATTTATATATCGTTTAGTATGATCAATTTTGTTACGTTCATTCTTTCAGTGCATTCTGGAAGGGGTCAGAGGGTGTTGGCATAAAAACAGTGCTGTTGCTTCAGTTAACAGCCAAGAGACTAGAGCAAATTCTGACTCTGTGTCTTACCGACGTCATGAACTGAGGAAGTTCTATAATCCCTTAAGCCTCAATATGCAAATCCTAGGGACAATAACAATATACATGATTTAATATCTGCTATTGTCTAATAATATCTACATGGTAAAATCTTGTATATTAAACACTTAGCATATCTTAGTGGCATATAATGATAACTAACATTAAGAATTTCAGTTAATGTTTATTATCAGTACTTTTATTCTGTGACAACTCAACATTTTTTCTTTTGAAAAATCTCCAAGTGGTTCAATATATAGTCCCTATGAGATATACAGAGAGAGAATATTCAGATACACCTTTTCAGGTGTCCACTGAGCCGTGTTTTTAAAGAATCCTTTATTATGATTTCAGACATACCAAATCTACTTGGTGCTTGTAACATCTGAATTTGTTCGTCATTGAAAATTCAACTTTGGACTTCAAAGTGAGGACATAACACTCCGGAGGTGAAATCAGTACTTACTGAGTCAAGCAAAACCAGCTTTCATACGATGAGGTGAATCAATGTAGTGCTAACATCAGAAGATTTGTGCTCATCGGCCTCGCACTTTTAATTAATAACAGCATCTGAAGGTAATGACTCAGAGCTTTTCAAATAAATGTGCGCCATTTTCTTGAGTAATTTCTCGATACATAGGCCATGGATCGTAGAATGGCATGCGTTTCGTGTGCAAGGCAATAGATTCGTAACTCACGTAAACATAAATTATTAAAAAGAAACCGTTATTGTAAAAATATATTCATGAATCAGACATAGAGATGATTTTTCCATGGTAAAGAATAAACCTCTCTATTGACTACAGCATTTGTTGTGAGTTTACGTCACTATGAACTGATTATTGTTCTTATTTGACGGTCTAGATGCCCATGCATTTTCAACTGGTAGGCTAGGAACTTTATGGCGATTAGTAAACCCTATGCTTCATTAACACTGTCTTTGATCTCGCGAATAATAGCTTCATGTCACAGAAATATGCCGGATAATTTCAGTGCCTTTAATTCCTGGGAAAATCACCTAGGAGCTTATGATAATAGATGAGCTAAGTAAAATAAAGAATGTGCCCTGAAAATAAATTTGTTAAAGAGAACTGACTTCTAGGAAGGGATTCTATTGATGGTACAACAGACACCCCCCACTTCCTCAGCTGTAGCTCATGTTATCAACGGATAATATTGGCGTTCTGGTTCACAAATCAGTCTCTCAGGAGTTTGGTTATAATGAATCATTTTTCCCAAACTTGATCAACAGTGAATAAGCAGATAAAAACCAGAGCCACTGTACTGTGTTACTGCTGGCCACAGGCAAGGGCTCGTAGGCAGTGAAATCTGTACTGAGGTCACAATCGTTCAGTCCCCGGTCAGACTGTTAATGTTGCGGTCACTTTGGCATCAGGCTCTCCATAGACTTGAAAGGTCTTTAGCAGCAGAGGCCCGCGGGAGTTTGTTTTCGTGGAGACGCTTCTGAGCCTGACATAGTTTAGGTTGTCCTTTTCCTTTGTTTAGGTTTATTTGAGAGAGAGAGAGAGAGAGAGAGAGAGAGCATGGAAGGGGACCGAGAGAGAGGGAGAGAGAGAGGATCCCAAACAGGCTCCGTGCTGATGTGGGGCTCATTCCATGAGCCATGAGATCATGACCTGAACCGAGGTCAAGGGTCTGCTGCTTAACCGACTGAGCCACCCAGGCACCCTTATCAAGTTGTCCTTTAAGGGGCTTTACTTATCCTGGGAAGAACTGGATATAAATTTTACCTGCAGGGAGAGATGTGGGTTTGACACAGTCAAATACTCTGGGGGAGAAGACCTATTATTTTGCTTTTCCTTATTTCTCTCGCTAGTGTCTGGGATTTATTTTTCTCCAATTCCCTTTTTTGAAAAAAATTTTTTTTTCTAATGTCTATTTTTGAGAGACAGAGAGATAGAATGTGAGCAGGGGAGGGGCAGAGAGAGAGGGAGACACAGAATCGGAAGCAGGGTCCTGGCTCCGAGCTGTCGGCACAGAGCCCAATGCAGGGCTGGAACCCACGACCTGAGGGAGATCATGACCTGAGCCGAAGTCGGACACTTAACCGATGGAGCCCCCCAAGTGCCTCCTTCTCCAATTCTGTAAGCAATTCGCTGTCTACTAAACACACAGCTTAGCTCAGAAAAGGGATTTGGAGAAGGATAAATGCTTTCTAGGTTCATGCGTTCATAGCATGTCTGAAGGGCATTGTAGAAACAGAAGGACTTTTTCCCATTCCCAAACAGGAATTTTCAAGGCCAGGGTGTGTTGGCAAGGCAGGGCTGCTTCGGAGGTGACGAGAGAACCTAATGAGGGAAGGCATGTAGACTTAAAAGAAAACAGCCCGCCTCATTTATTAGTGGGTTCAATAATGAGCTCTCCAGCTCTGGGATGGATGGCTCGAAAATATGTCCCCATCTGCCTACCACACTCCCCAGGTACAGGGGAAGTCTGGCTCATGTCTGCTTGTTCCAGAAAGACAACCTGGCTCTCGCTGTGCGAATGTTCCTCCTTACAGAGAGGTGCACTGACAAATCTTGAAGATGAACATGGCAATTTTAGGGCCACCCTGCAAAATGCTTGGGTATACATTTCTGGCTCCAAGGTTGAAGGGTTTATTTGCTAATGGAGACAACACGTCCAGACCCACGTGGGTCTAGGCACAGGCACAGAGTGACACAAACCAGTCACGAACACCCCCAATTTTATTCATTCAGCAATTACTTATTGAATGTACACTCCGGGCCAGCCAGTCTGCTAGGTCCAAAGAATAAGCGAATGAGTAAGACAGCATCCCCTGAGTCAGAAAGTTTCTAGTCTAGTGAGGAGGGCAGGCGGGAAAGGGGTCACATGATAAAGAGAGACAACACGCTTCAAGGACAGAGTTTCCAGTCAGGTGGCTGGTCGGGGAAGAATTCTCTGTGCAGGTGAGGTTTAGGTAGAGAGAATCTGAGAGACACCTGAGTGCACATTTACTTAATACAAAATCCAACCCTTTATTCAGGCATGTGGGGACCTTCACCATCTAATTCTTGCTTCCCCTCCGGACTTCTTGTCGATGACTCCCAAGTTTTCAGATTTTCTTTGATCTCCTCACAGAGCACTTTATAGCGACATCTGTTTAGTACTAATCATTTCATATTATGACTTAATGGGGTACCAGGAATGGTCATTTTTTTAAAAAAAAAGTCAGCGTCACCATTCATCATCAAAGATCACTGCACAGTGCACATGTGTGCATGCAGAGAAAATGAACCCAGAGCAGACCTTGTTCGTTTTGTTAACAGTCCCTTGGGAATCCTTTCTAGACCAATGTGCGTGCGTGTGTGTGTGTGTGTGTGTGTGTGTGTGTGTGGTGGTGGTATTTGAGAGACGTTAGTTCATATCGTGAACTTTCTAACTCTGAGAGAGGGTTAGAACGATTTAAACATAATTGGGGGGGGGGTCATCAATAGGAAAGAACCTCTGAGCACTCGTTAGGTAGGGCAAGAGCAGGTTCAACAAACCCGTTGCCTCTCAGGGGCTTAACACGACGGCCGTTTGGTGCTTGCTCATGTGGAAATCCAGGTCCGACCATGATGGCTTCAAGTCCACGGTTCCTCACACCTTGGACGTCCACTCTTCTGTCAACAGGAGGGGAACTACAGCGTGAAGGAACTCATCTCGACTTTTCTCCTGCCGTGACTTGTTAGTGACAAAGGTACTTCTGTTTATGTTCCATTGGCAAGACTACATCCGTGGCCCCTTCTAGAGGCAAAGAGAGGGCCGGGGACTGTCACTCTGGATGCCACCAAGGCTTCCAGTGACAACTCTGTACTATAGGGAGAGGTGTAGGTATTTTCGTGTTAGTTTCGTCATCCAGTAGTAGCACCCGATATCTGTTTGCACTCTTCTTCCCAAGGGGAATTTTTTTCCTTAGAAAGAAAGAGCCTGAGTGGGCGGGGGGGGGGGGGAGAGTGAGAGAGAGAGAGAGAGAGAGAGAGAGAGAGAGAGAGAGAGAATCTTCAGCAGGCTCCACGCCAGCGTGCAGCCTGCCGCCAGCTGGGTCTCACAACCCTGAGATCATGCCCTGGGCTAAAATCAAGAGTCAGATGTCTGACTGATTGAGACACTCAGGCACCTCCCCAAAGGCAATATTCTTGCCTGTTCCCAAGGGAGACGACCCAGGGTCCCACCCAGTCAGTACATGTTGTGCAAAGTCCAGACCTCATTACTATCTGCAGGCTTGAACGTGGCTTCTCAGTGTTTAGAAAGCTATGGCCCAATAGACAAGTCCCTCATTCCGGCCATGGCGTGAAGAACCACATGCCAATAACCGCAACCCAATGTCAAGTGCAGAAAAGCATTAACTAATGGCAGACAGATAATAGCATCCACTGTTCATACCATTCCAGAACAAATGCCAGGGAGGCTCTTTGGAGACTCTGTGGCTAATGGAGCCTCATTTTTGATGAACTCTAATTCTCCTTACTGAGGAGAAACTCTTTTATCCACTTTCCCTGTCTCATGGGCCTTCCCTTCCAGTTGGATAGGACTGAACAGACATTATTTGAAAACCTACAGCATATTATGTACTGAGCAGTGCTAAGAAGAACGCAGTCAATGGGGATGAGGTTTTGTACCTCTAGACAGGATGGCTTTATGGCTTCTGGTAGCATCCGAGTAAAGACCTGGAGGAAATGAGAGAGACGGAACTGGAGCCAAAGTGATGCCAGGGAAGAGCGTTCTCGAAGAGGAGCCAGCTTTTGGCAGTGGAGGTACCGCAATGAGTCCTGTGTCCCTGGATTGGAAGGAATGGGGACAGAGTCGTAAGAAGAGAAGTCACACAAGCAAGAAGGAGGCATATCTACTGTGTGGAATGTTTGATCAGACGTTGATCAGACTTGGAAGTCTCCACTTCAGTGAATAACGACATCTCTGGCTGTAAAGCTATTCATATTACTTTCTTTCCCCCTGTTTGCAGACTGGTTTATGAAGATGGCGAGGAAACAAAACACTAAAAGCATGGCTTCAGCCGACGTGCACCGAATCAGTGAAATGCCATGCGTTCTGAAAGAGGTCTTAAGTATCATCTACTTTGTGTGTTGAACGTGCTCCTTTCCTTTTTCACACGATGGTGTGAGTGCTAGTCTTAGAACTGAGTTTTCCTAACTGGGCCTTGTTTAAAAAAAAAAAAAGTTAATTGAATTGCTGGAAGTAAGAATAGAGATTACAGATAGAGATTGCAATGAATAGTTTCTGCCACTTTTTTATATTTCTTCATTTTTCCCAATTTAAAAATTAAAACATAATTAACTTACATGTAATGAAATTCCCTCTTTTAGTGTAGGGTTCAGTGAGTTTTGCAAACATATACAGGTAGGCAACGACCACCACAATAAAGATTTTGTACACCCTAAAACATTTCCCTCCGCACTCTTGTAGTGGACCTTTCCCCCGCCCGTAGTCCTGGGTGATCGCTGATCTGTTTTCTGTCTCTATAGTTTGCCTTGGCAAGAATGTCACATAAACAGAACAATGCCGTGTGTAACTTGTGGATTTGTCTAGTTTTCTTTCCACTTTTTATGTTTTTGCTTCATTTATTTCAAGCTTCTAAGAGTCACATATATGTTTGGGTTTTTTTTTTTTTTTAAATAAAGACTTTCTATTAGAGCAGATTTCTTTTAATGTTTCACTTTTTTAAAAAAAAATTCTGGTTAGTTACCATAGAGTGTAATATTGGTTTCAGGAGTAGAATTTAGTGATTCATCACTTACATATAACACCCAGTGCTCATCCCAACAGGTGCCCTCCTTAATGTCCATCACCCGTCTAGTCCCTTCCCCACCCACTTCCCTCCATCAGTTTGTTTTCTATCATTAAGTCTTTTACGTTTTGTCTCCCTCTCTCTTTTTCCCCTTGTCTTCCCCTATGTTCATCTGTTTCTTAATTTCCACCTATGAGTGATATCACATGGTATTTGCCTTTCTCTGACTTATTATACTTACTATTATACTCTAGCTCCATCCACATCATCGTCATCACTTTATATTTTTTTACAGTTTATTTAGTTATTTTGTGAGAGAGAGAGAGAGAGAGAGAGAGCAAGAACAGGGGAGGGGCAGACAGAGAGGGAGAGAGAATCCCAAGCAGGCTTCCACTGTCAGCCTCGACACGGGCTCGAAGTCACAAACCACGATACCATGACCCGAGCCGAAGTCGGTTGCTCAACCAACTGAGCCACCCAGGCGTCCCTCTTTCATTTCTGATATTAGTAAAAATATGGGTGTGTATGTTTTCTTAGCTAGCTGGCTTATCAGTTTTACTGATCTTATAAAAAAGGAGTTTTGGGTCTTGTTGATTTTCTCTATTGATTTCCCGTTTCCAATTTCATTGATTTCTGCTCTGATTTTTATTATTTTTATGCTTACAGTGGACTTAATTTGCTATTTTTCTCAAGCTGCTTAAGGTGAAAGCTTAAATATTTGATTATAGATCTTCCTTCTTTTCAAATATATTCATTCAATAGTTCAAGCTTCCCTCTACTGCTTTTGTTGTATTCTACACATTTTGAAAAGTTGTAGTTCTGCTTCCATTTGGGTAAAAAATGCTTGAATTTCACTGTGATTTCTTCTTCAACCCATGTGTTATGTAGAAATGTGTTGGGACTTTCTTTCTCCAATTGATTTCTAGTTTAATTCTAATGTGGTCTGATAGCAGATGTGGCTGTGGCATGATTTTTATTCTTTTTTAAAAAACGTATTTATTTATTTTGAGGGGGGAGGGGACAGAGAGACAGAGGGAGAGAGAGAATCTAAAGCGCTGTGCTCCTGGGGTGCCTAGATGGCTCAGTCGGTTGAGCGTCTGACTTCTGCTAAGGTCATGATCTCGCAGTCCGTGAGTTCAAGCCCCGCATCAGGCTCTGTGCTGACAGCTCGGAACCTGGAGCCTGTTTCAGCTTCTGTTTCTCCCTCTTTTTCTGCCCCTCGCCCACTCATGCTCTGTTTCTCTCTCTCTCTCTGTCAAAAATAAATAAACATTCAAAAAAAATTTAAAGCGCTGTGCTGCCACGCAGAGCCCCGTGTGGGACCCAGTCTCACAAAATGTGAGATCGTGAGCTGAGCTGAAATCAAGAGTTGGACACTGAACCAACTGAGCCACTCAGATGCCCTTAATTTTTATTCTTCACAAAGTTTTAAGGTACATTTTATGACCCGGAATGTGGTCTGTCTTGGCGAATGTCCCAGTGAGGTCAAGTAGAACGTGTATGCTGATGTTGCTGGATGAAGTAGACTTATCGACTTTCCGCTACTGGGTCAGTTCATGTCTGATAGAGCAGAGTTCAAGTCTCTCTTATAATAGTTCAGTCATCTATTTCTTCTTGCAATTCTATTGACTTTTGCCTCATATATTTTTATGTTTTGTTGAGAGGTACACACATGTTAAGGCTTGTTATATATTCCTGGAGAATTGACTCCTTTATCGCTATGTAATGTCCCTCTTTGTCCATGATAACGTTCCACGATCTGAAGTCTGCTCTGTGTGAACTTAATATACCTACTCCTGCTTTCTTTTGATTTGTGTCATCATGGTGTATTTTTCTCCAACTGCTATTTTTAATCTACATGTGTTTATATTTAAAGCGGGTTTCTTGTAGGGGCACCTGGGTGGCTCAGTTGGTTAAGCGTCCGACTTTGGCTCAGGTCATGATCTTGTGGTTCGGGGGTCCGAGCCCTGTGTTGGGCTCTGTGCTGACAGCTCGGAGCTTGGATCCTGCTTCAGATTCTGTGTTTCCCTCTCTCTGCCCTCCCCCACTTGTGCTCTGTCTCTCAAAAATAAACACGAAATTTTTTTTTAAATAAATAAAAATAAACAAACTGGGTTTCTTGTAGACAACATACCGTCTTCTTTTTTGATCCAGTCTGATGACTTCTGTATTTTAGTTGCTATAGTTAGACCATTGACGTTAAAAGTGATTATTGATAGGGGTTGCTGGGTGGCTCTGTCGGTTAAGTGTCTAATTCTTGATTTCAGCTCAGCTCATGATCTCACGGGTTCCTGAGTTGGAGCCCACATTGGGCTCTGCATTGACAGCATGGAGTCTGCATCATATTCTGTCTGTCTCACTCACTCCACCCCCCCCCCCCCCCCGCTGACTCTCTGTCTCTCAAAATAAATAAACATGAAACAAAATATGGTGACTATTGATACGGTTGGAATGATATCTATCACTTTTGTTACTGTTTTCCATTCTTTGCCCTTTTTCCTTTTTTTTTTTAAAGTTTATTTATTTTTGAGAGAGAGAGAGAGTATGGGTCAGGGAGGGGCAGAGAGAGAGGTAGACACAGAAACTGAGCTGTCAGAAGAGCCCGACGTGGAGCTGGAACTCAAGAACCCCAAGAACATGACCTGCGCCCAAGTCCAATGCTAAACTGACTGAGCCCCCCAGGTGCCCCGCCCTTTTTCTTTGTTCCTATATTTGTCTTCCACTGGTTTTGCCTTTTGTGATTTTAATTCAGCCTTTTATAGGATTAGCTTTTTCCCCCCTTCTCAACAAGTTACACTTCTTTTCTTATTGTTAGTGGTTGCTCTAGACTTTGCATATACATTTACAACTAATACAAATCTGCTTTCAAATAACCCTAAACTGCTTCTCAGGCCGTGCAAATACCTTACAACAAAATAATCCTAATCTCTCCTTCTCATTTCTTATTTAATGGCTATCAGTTTTACCTAACTGTTTTAAAGTAATCTGTTTGCAGTTTACTTAAGAAGAAAACAAATAAGAAGGTTATAAAATGTCTATACACCCTTATTTTGTCCCTAAATATTTTTCTCTCAGATTAAAAGAGCTGGACTCTGGACTGTAATTTTTATACCTTTTTTCCCCTTGGCTGAGAGGTATCAGTGGGCAATGATTTTGAAAATTCTTTCCTTACATGTTCTTAACCACAAAGTACTGGTAAATGTGAATAAAGGCCCATTGATGTTTGCTTTTGAATTAATTACAATGTTCATATCTATGACAAATTCCCAGGAGATCCATTGGTTTTCTAAACAAAAAATTCAGGTAATTCAGGCAAATCTTGGAATGCTATTAAGTGAACTAGGCAAAGTTTGATTTTAGGGTGAGTTCCTTCTTTTTGAAGTCCTGTATTAAAACAGTAAGTGGGTGCTATATAACGGCAGGGGGCGCCATTCACTGAACCAAATGAGCCACCCGGTGCCCCCTATGGGGTGCCATTCAAAGAGACCAGGAGGTGCACGGTGCCTCCCAGATTTATGCAATATGGTGGCCTTGCTTGGGAGATAACATGTGTGCACGCACTGAAATGGCATTCCATTAACTGTGTCTTTGCCTTAACCACAGTCGGCATTGTGGGGTCAAAAAGGAAGAGAAAGTATTGGAAAATCATTGTGGATCGTGTTCTATTTGTGGGCCTTGGAATCTTACAAAAAGACAGAATGTTTCACTAAATAAGTTTGGAGTTTGTCCTTCCGTATTTTGTTTATTTCTCTCATCTTTTCCAGACAATCCTCAGGAAGATGAATGGTGTTGATTTAATTATCTTTTAAGCTGCTCCAGACTATAACTGCGTGCATCCTTATTTCCGTGAGTGAATGATTGAACAGTTCTATTACTGAGACTATTAGATTTGGAGAGTTTATTGATTTGGAGTCTTGGAACAAGACTGGTCAATACGCTGGTTTGGTACTTTAAGCTCATTTAGATTCAAAAATTCCTGGAGATAGTGGAGACCGAGGTTCTCCTTTTGAATTAAAGATTACGGTGGCTAAGCAATTTCAAAAACCCTGAGCTTTCCCTTCATGGACTTTAGAAGATAATGTTAGAAGATCAATCTGTGCGTGTGATTACAAACACACACCGGCCTTTGACAGCAACTCTATGAAACAAGCGTGTCTAGTCTGATATAATTTGGGTTTTGAGAAATGGTGCCTTATGGTAATTGATCCCTTTACTTGAATCATCTTGGTAATATTTTACTCAGCCTAATAAAATTGGTGTATTCTCCGGTGAGGTTTAAGATGGATCACCCAACCATCGTTAGTAGAAAGAATTGATGAATTTTTAAGAAATCAATCGACACTTATTGAATTTCTCCAAAAAGCAGGGATCTATTGCCAGAATCATCCGGCTTCGCTGAAAATCGGGTTATATTTACAAATTATTTTGAAAGATTTAAAGTGGAGCTAAATTGGAATTGCTTATTTCCATCCAAAATGGAAATGACTTTCAGCTTGGCAGTGCTGCACTCCTGGCCCTCATTTTGAGGAAATGTACCAAGTCAAACCGACTAGAGATGGGGCCGAACAGGATGCAGTGTTGGAGAAGGCCCAAGGAGAATGAGTGTTATCAGTCTTTAATTTATGGAGCTCTGGAGGTCTGAATTCCTCTAAGCCCTGGAAGAAATTTTAGCCATTTTAACCCTGCCTGCATGCCAGCAGGCTGCGGTGGTCCAGCTGGCAGATTCGAACATTTCGGTTGGTGAGTGTATCAGCCTACAGGCCCGTGATGACCTCAGGGACCTCCCCAGGAGCTGGTTAAGAAAAAACGTGTAATCGGCAGACCTGTTTTGGTGTAGACCTATCCGAACAGAGACTCAAGTAGGGGCTGTGTGTTGGTGTTGGTCGTTTTCGATAACCTGGAAAACTTTTAATTACATAGGGAGAGATTTGGGCTTTTGATCAGAAATGTAAACCTCTCCGGGGACAACAGGATTATTTCATTCATAGTAAGTATCCTTGAGAAGAGGTTGCAAATAGGGATTTGCCTCACAAAACTGTGATTTTTGTGTAGGAAAATAATAGTCTCCTGAAGATGGAAGCATGGTTTCTGCACCTGCTATTGACTCAGGCTTTCTGGTTGATAACATTAGTCGTTTCTGACACCAACTGTCGCCTTTGGGTGCCTCTTGAGTAGGGCTCACATTAGGAGACCATGTATTGTGAGAGCACATGTTATTTCTTTGATGTCTATACAAGGAAGTCCAATAGAAGATGTGAATGGGATTTAATTTTAATTTAATTTTATTATTTTTTTGAGAGAGAAGAAGAAGTGGGGCTCATCCGGGGCTCGTGTTTTACGCAAAGCAGGGCTCACGTTCACCCGAAGTGGGGCTCAAGCTCACGGGATGTGGGATCGAACTCGCGAACTGTGAGGTCAGGACCTGAGCCGAAGTCAGACGCTTAACAAGTGAGCCACCCAGGTGCCGAGAGTGGGATTTTTTTAAGGCCGAGGAAAAAATGACCCAAACGGAGGCTTGGCAGGTCCTGCCTCTCATATCAATAATCTCCTATTTCCTTATTTCTTGAGCTGATTTGCCCAGACCTACATCGCTTCATTCTCCTAGTTTTTGTCCCCCAACATACTTTTCAAAGCTGAGTTCACTGTTTTTGAGATGACCTTAAACTGTGTTGTCCTTTTTTTTTTTAATTTTTTTTAACGTTTATTTATTTTTGAGACAGAGACAGAGCATGAACAGGGGAGGAGCAGAGAGAGAGGGAGACACAGAATCCGAAACAGGCTCCAGGCTCTGAGCTGTCAGCACAGAGCCTGACGAGGGGCTCGAACTCACGGACCGTGAGATCACGACCTGAGCCGAAGTCGGACGCTTAACCGACCAAGCCACCCAGGCGCCCCGAAAATGTGTTGTCCTCTTAACTGACCTGAAATTCTTAACAGAGAAGAACTAAAAAAAGAGAAATCCTTTGTTGACCTTGGGGTATTTGGTTTATTGTGAGAAAACTAGAGAAGTAGATGGCTAGTAATGGGCTGGGGCAGCAGTGAGCTCACCCGAAGGGACGCTGTCATATGGGATGCAGGACACTCACAGCCACCCACAACAGGTGTGTGTTGATTTAAGTCTGTGACCAGGTTCCAGTTCTTCCTTAGTTTATGCCCAGAGTGATATATCAATTTGTAAGCCAATGCTTCCTTAAGAAAAATGTCTTTTGCTTAAACGAACACCATTATATTTGAGGCTTCATTAACAGAGGCGTGAAACCCACTAACTCTGGCTTTCTGAACAATTGTTTTCAGACTGAGCAGAAGGTCGTCTGTCAAGATCTCCCTTCATAGTAGAAATAAATGCTCCTGGTAGGATGCATGAACTATGATAATGACAGCTTCCCAAAGCTAGTCCTGCCACAGAGGCCCGCCCAAGCTGCTTGTAGGGATGCTGCTGGGGTAGGCATGTTGTACCAACACAGTTCAGAATACATGCTATGCGGGAAGAAATTGTCCTGTGTACAATTTGTGCAAGGATACCTCAAATCATTTCATTAACAGGAATACAGATATATAAAGGGATGCATGTAGACATATATCTAACAAATATCTAGCACCAATTCTATCTTGGGACTGTTGCTTATGTAAATAAAGTCCCTAATCCACAGACTTTGAGGTCATCAAAAAGCCTATGGTGGGCCTGGCCTTATCAGTCGAGTCCTATAAAAAGCATTTGGGAGGCAGAGCTGCTTTCTCTTGTTGGCCTTGAAAAAGCTAGTCCCCATGAGTCTCACAGAGGCAAGGAAATAAATGCCTCCGATGCATGTCATGAGCTTGAAGAGCAGGGACCCTGAGCTTCAGAAGAGAACACAGCCCCAGCCCACACTTGGATTGCAGCCCTGTGAGACTCTGAGCAGAGGATCCAGCTGAGCTGTACCCAGAACTCTGACCCAGAGAAATTGTGATACAACAGAGGACTGTCTTTTAAAGCTGCCAAGTTGGTAGCGATCTCTTGTGCGGCAGTAGAAAACCAACATGGCACCTTACGTGGGTTGGTTGCTGGTTCAAAGAATTTATCCCGTCTTGGAGTGTAACTTTCTAAACTTGCACGGCGTGCTTCCCAGGTGGTGCTGGGAGTCTTCAATAGGCCATCCCAAATCTGGATGTGGCAAAGACAGTGCATTCGGCGGGTGGGAGCCCCCAGCAACACTTCTGAGAAAACGAGGGGTTCTTGGTAGATGCAGAGCATCCCGGAATACCACGGCAGTGAAGAGGGCATCCAGCAAGCCCGGGACGACGGCTCTGGGAGAAGCACTGTGGGCAGGGAAGGCACCTCCATATCCATGCAGAGTGTGTACTCTGATGAGGACAAGACCTGAAGGGGGTTTCCATATGACCAAGGTGGGCGAGGTGGCTCTCTGCTCCACCCGGGGATGACGCCACACGGGGGGCTCAGGTGGCCCCCACTTTGGGCAGGTTGGGCAATCGGTTGAGTCTTTAGCCAGACAAGCTTCGGGGAAGGGAAGTCCAGGGTGTCCATTCCTGCCACCCTGGCCGTTTTCCCCGTGAACTTCAGCAAGCACCAGGGTGGATGAGGAAATGAGTGACACGCGCAGAACGTCCCCCGGTCCACCTGATGCCCGAGGGCCTCCTCTTGGGCGCACGTGGGTGAGTGTCCACACAAAGCCTTCACACATCACGCCTGTCCTGAGGGTCCACCTACAGGTTTCTGCCCCGGAAGTTCTGGTCATCTATCTCTCCATCTTTTATTCCAAGCTCCTGCCCGTTGGCCAGAATGCTGGTTGTTCGCTATGACTCAGCATCGATCTAACACATCCGGCCATTTTCCTGGCCAGGCAAATAGGAAGCCCGATGTCCTCTCGATGTCCTCTCTGAAGCTCTTCCCACCTGGTGGTGGTGGGGGTGGTTCTTTAACTGCCATCTCTAAGTACAGAACTACAGCAGTGTAACCGAAGAACCATCAGCAAACCAGGCTCAGGACTCTACTTCCCGCTTTCGCTGGCCCTCGGGAAGCTCTGTGAGTCCCTGAGTGGAGGTGAGGTGCAAGCTGGCAACGAGCCGGAAAAGTGCCACCAAAGGGTGAGCTACTGGCTCATGCCATGTCTTCGCGTCTTCGGGAGCCACCGCCCTGTGCTCTTGGGCACACGTTTGCCTCACTGATGCGTCCAGCCATCAGTCTGTGGGTCAGCGCATTGTTAACGCAGACCATGCTCCCCCATGAGCTGTCTGAGCCCTGAGCGGTCGTGGTGAAGGCACCAAAACCAAGATCTTCTCCCCCCCCCCCACCGCCCCGCAACGTGGAGGGAGGGAGCTGGAACCCAACATTCTCGCCTTGTGGGGGTTCGTCTAATATTAAGGGTTGCTCTGGGCTCCCCTGCTGTGGAATCAGGAATTCCCCATTTCGGGCTTTTCTTACCCAGGCCTTCCCTCCTCTTTCTGGAATACATCCTGATCTGAAGGCCGGCCACCTGTTTGGCTCCCTCCCTTCTGCCCACCCACAGGCTTTCCCCGGTGAACCTCCCCACCCCGCCCCGACCCCTGCCCTCTCTGCATTTCTGCTTCTTATGCAGCCTGGTGCCAGTGACTAACTGTGATCCTCTCTTTCCGAAGGAATGAAGAAAGGCATTCAGTGGTGCTCAAAACATTCCATTTATCGTGTTTCCCCTTTGCTTTGGGTATAGGGCTTCCTCTGCTTGGGTTTCAGAGTAATCCCTAAAAAGGAGATTTAAAGCCCCTGGGCACAGGTCAGGGTTGCCGAGGAGCTGGTTTGTGTCTGGAAGGGCCGGCCAACGTCCTCCCTCTGGAGGACAGCGGGGTGCAGCCGGTGGCTCTGTCCAGAGAGCAATCCTACACCGGCCCCGTCTGTGGCGGATAGAAAACCAGGGCTAGCACTCGGGGAGCTGATCCGGGAAAGGTTTTGGAGTCTCCAGAGTTCAATTATAGAATCAATCTCCCTATTTTCAACCTCTTTCCTCACCCCAGGCCTCTGCTGGATCTCCTTTCTCAAACCCTTATCCCCCCCGTGTTGAGGCTTTCCAGAAAATAAGCCTCCAGTTCTGTGGATTGGAGTCCGTCGGTGGTGGTTTGTGCGGGAGGGGGGGCCAGAAATCCAGCCTCTCCGTGTGGGGACCCTGGTTCTCCTCTGACGTGCAGCCTACCCACCCCCCAGCCCCAGCCCCCTCATGCCCTTTTCAGATGTTCCTGGGACCCTCAACCCCTTTGCAGCCCTTCACCTCCCGAGCACCTCTTACAATCCGGTAAGTCACCCCAGCGTGTTGTTCCCGGTCTGGTTTGCTCTGCTGGCTGGGCTCGTGCCTCTTGCATTTTGTTGCGGTGATACTTGGAAAGTTTTGCAAGGAGAGGGGGCACGCAGGTGCCTTCGACCTGCTATCTTAAACCGGAAGCTTCATGTTGACTTGCCGCCAGCGATTCTTGGTGGTTTTTTTTTTTCCCCTCCTTCCCATCAAGGTCGTTAATGAAGCTACTTTTGTGCCCTTCTGTCATACCCTGGACTGGCCCTTGGAGACCTGGTCTTCAACGCCCCACCAACCCGTTCCCCGAACAATCAGGGGCCAGACTTTGTAGTTTTAAGTCTGCATAAAGCCTGCGCGTAGTAGAGGAACAGTAAAAACTTGTAAAGAAAGCAAGATAGTACCAAGGTTGGGTAAATCTGGGTTTATGTTGCAATTCTCTTGAGAAAGTTTATCAGTCGAATCAAGTGCTTAAGTCGGTATATGTTAATCGTTCTACTTACGTGATATATTTGAGCACAACATGTGGGTGACAGACAGCGATAGGGAAGAAAGTGCAGGTAACATTCCAGTGATGTTCTGATTTATTCTGACTCACTAAAATTGACTTTGATTTTAAAGCTATGTAGCTCCTTGTATAGATCATATGCATGCATAATCTTCTACTTGAATATTTGAATATGACTTCATCACAAGTTCATAAAGTTTAAAGTTTAATTTAAGAGCACTGGGAATGACAGACTTTCTTATGAATAAAATTTCCTGTTTTTAAATCTTAAACAGGCAGTGGGAACCTTCTTTCATTGAGCAGAGATCATAATTTTCAATCTACTTGTAGTGAAAGGTTTTCTCCTCTCTCTTCTGTCCAGAACAATGCCTCTATAATTCTACAAATAGAAATCTCTTATAAAATGACTCTTACTGGAGGTAATTTTAAATTCCCCATTTTATTTTTTAATTTTTTAAAATGTTTATTTATTTTTGAGAGAGAGAGAGAGAGAGAGAGAGAGAGAGGGAATGAACAGGGGAGGAGCAGAGAGGGAGATAGGAAATCTGAAGCAGGCTCCAGGCTCTGAGCTGTCAGCACAGAGCCTGACTCGGGGCTCGAACTCACGAACGCGCGAGTCGGTGCTTAACCAACTGAGCCACCCAGGCACCCCTAGATTCCCCATTTTAATTAAGCACAGGGTATTTGGGCAGTATTTTTATCTGACTTGACTTTTCAAACTTCTTACAGTAGACATTGATAATCTTGTCATCCATAGTACATATTCCTTAATTTGGACTCTACCCTAAATATTACACGGAACTTAATATTTTTTGCAAGACTCAAATTCTCAGCTCCGTATATATTAACCTATTTGAGAGTGTTCGGAATACGGGAGCTCTCAACCTCGCTCTTTTGCTTCTGCCGTGGGACACATTTCCATAATCTCAAAACCGGAGGCACAATTTAAACTTGCACAGAGGTTAATATCATAGAGCTCTTGGGCCGCGGAGCTGACGGCTTCTCCCACACTTGAATTCTGATTTTTCTTCCGGAGGACCCTACGTTTTCATTCACGGCTGATGCAGATGTTACAGATGTAAGTGAGCAGCCTCAAGCGGTTGCAGAGAAAAAACCGGTTCTTTTCTGGTTTCATCTTGTCTCCCGGTTCATTTGGACGAAGCTTCCCATTGAGCCTAGACATCGTTCTAACACCCCGCGATGCCGAGTGTAAACTCAAGCCACGTTCTTTCTGTAAGATGATGGAGAAACTCGTCAGATCGGTGGGGAGGGGAACCATGGAAATAGCACAGGAGGGAATCTTGCATAGACACACCATATTTACATTTCCATACTTGGATCCCCCTCCTTCGTAACAAAAGTTTTGAGCGCAGTTGACACACAATGTTATGTTAGTCCCCAGGGGGTCAACCTCTCTGTGCAATGATTCGCTGCACTCACAAGTGTACCTTCCACGGTCACCGCACAAACAGGTTACAACATAATTGACTATCTTCCCTACGCTGTGCCTTTCCCCCCCCCACCCCATGACTTACTCACTCCATAACCGGAAGCCTGTACCTCCCCTCTCCCCTTCTGCCATTTTACCCAGCCCTCCCCTCCCCTTCCCTCCTGCTGCCACCACTTTGTTCTCTGTATTTACAGGTCTGCTTCTGCTTTCCATTCATTTGTTCACTTGTCGTTTGAGATTCCACCTTGGAGGAAAATCATATAACACTTGTCTTTCTCAGCATGACTTATTTCACTTAGCATAATATATACCCTCCAGGCCCATCCAGGTTGTGATAAATGGCAAGATCTCACTTTTTTTTTTTTACGGGTGCGTAATATATAATATACACCCACGTCTCCGTATCCATTTATCTGTCGGCAAACACTTAGGTTGCTTCTGTATCTTGGCTGTTGGAAATGCTGTGGCAATAAACAGAGAGGTGCCTGTATCTTTTCAAATGAGGGTTTCTCTTTTCTTCACATAAATACCCAGTAGTGGAATTATTGGATCATATGGTATTTGTATTTTTAATTTCTATGAGGATCTTCCGGGCTGCTTTCCATAGTGGCTGTACCAATTTGCGTTCCCACCAATAGTGTGCAAAGGTGTCTTTTTCTCTACGTCCTCACGGACACTTGTTATTTCTTTCATTTCTGATTTTAGCCATTCTGACAGGTGTCAGATGATATATCATTGTGGTTTTGATTTGCATTTCCCTCATGATAAGTGACGTTAAGTATATTTTCATGTGTCTGTGGGCCATCTGGATGTCTTGGGGAAAACGTCTCTTCGGGTCCTCTGCCCATTTAAAAAATTTTGTTTTAATGTCTATTTTTTTTTTGAGAGAGAGAGAGAGACAAAGGGTGAGTGTGGGAAGGGCAGAGAGAGAGGGAGACACAGAATCTGAAGCAGCTCCAGGCTCTGAGTTGTCAGCACAGAGCCCGATGCGGGGCTCGAACCCACGAACCGTGAAATCATGACCTGAGCCGACGTCGGATGCTAAACCCACTGAGCCACCCAGGCGACCCTGTCTGCTCATTTTTTAATTGGATTATTTGTGAGTTTTTGTTTTGTTTTGTTTTTGGTGTTGTGTTGTATACGTTCTTTATATATTTTGGGCATTAATTCCGTTTCGGATATATCATTTACAAATATCTTCTCCCATTCAGTAGGTTGCCTTTTTGTTTTCTTGATGGCGTCCTTCACTGTGCAATAGCTCTTTGTTTTGATGTATTCCCAATAGTTTATTTTGCTTTTGTTTCTCTTGTCTTAGGAGACATATCTAGAAAAACATTGCTGCCGTCAATGTCAGAGAAGTGACCGATTGAGGTCTCTTCTAGAGTTTTCATGATTTCAGGTCTCACATTTAGGTCTTGAATCCATTCTGAGTTTATGTTGGTGGCCCAGTGTCATTTTTCTTTTTTTTTTGCATGCAGCTGTTTAGTTTTCCCAATGCCATTTATTGAAGAGACTGTCTTTTCCCCATTGTATATTTTTGCCTATTTTGTTATGGGTTAATTGATCATACAAGCGTGAGTTTATTTCAGAGCTCTCTGTTCGGTTCCATTGATCTGTGTGTCTATTTCTGTTTCAGGAACATACTTTTTTGATGACCACAGCTTTGTAGTATGTCTTGAAATCTGCGATTTCCACTCCCCTGTGACTTATCCTCACAATGTTTACAACTTACTCTTGATATACAGGTAAAAACACACATAACAAAAGGTCACAGTGTCTCTTAAAAGGTTTACTAGGAGTTTCACAGAAAACTGTTCCTCAGACCACAGAATGACATGATTGACACATGTGGCTGGGAAATGATATTGGCAGTTTTCTTTCTGCCGCAGTGAGCGTGCCTGGCGAGCATCAGGTGTTCATCTGGACGTCCGATGTTTGGGAATATCTTACTGTTTCGAAATCTGCGATCTCCTTCATTATCAGCGTCTTCCTTAAGTTTTCTTTATGGTTGATTTATTTATATGAATTGTTTCATATTCTCTTTATTCTGTACTCTTCCTCGTACCTTTTAAAGGATTAGTTGTATTATTTTTTGCTTTCTTTGCCAGAAAGCAGAGTTTAATGGGAGTTTTGGGATAAAATTTGCTAGCTACTTATGATGGAGAAAGTCATGATGGTTTCTATTTTCTCCCCCCTGACATCCATCTTTAGTTTTTTAAAATATTTTTTTAGGTTTTAATTTAAATTCCTGGTAGTTAACATGCAGCTAGTTAACCGTTAGTTAACCTACAACAGACAGTTGTTCAAGTGTGCAACATAGCGATTCAACCCTTCCATTCAGCATCTTTATTTTAAACATCCCTTCCCCACCCCTGCAACACGTTGTTGCTGTATTTGGCATTAAAGGTGAGAAATATCTGGTAGTTAATCATCTGAGAACACTAAGCTGATCAAAAAGGCATAGTTAATATGTGATGGGGTATGGAGTTCTGTACAAATCAGGGAGATAGCGGAGTCTAGATTACAGAGACTTGTTGCATGGTATTGTTACCAAGGTTGCCATATGCAACAAGTCAAAATACAGGGCACCTGGATAAACTTGAATTTCAGACAAACAGCAAATGGTTGTATAGTGCGAGTATATCCCAATGCAGTATTGGAATAAACTTACGTGAAAAATAATAGTGCTGAACATATACTTACCCAATAGAATTATTCATTATTTATCTGAAGATGGAATTGAACTGGAGGTCCTGTGTTTTGTCTTACAGCCCCAGCCATTATCTATAATGACTTTACAAAAGGTAAAAAATATTAAATTGTGACGAGGTCTACTTGCTGTTATCTTCACTACTCTTCAAATGTCAGATTTCAGCCAAATGGCATATTAAGGTAGTTGTCTTGGTAATAATCTCTTGAAATTTTCATTATGTATTTCTTTTGGTAACAGTGAATTGTCATCTTTCTCAAATTTCTCACCATAAATTTTGATGGGAAATATGAAAAATATATTTTCATGAACATCTAACTATCCAGCTGTATTTACATGGATACTTGAAAAAACTGCCTTGTTTGAACTGAAAGTTTAGTCAAAACTTTAGTCAATTGTTTTTTTCTGGTAGTTTTTTTGCAGGATCAATAAACATCCAATCAAAGTATTACACGGTTATTTACTCTAATAATTAATGAGAATCGACCTAATTGAAAACAAAATTGAGAAAAATGATGTTGAGGGTCTGGAGGTTATAAATAATCTCAAATGAAATACTTCTAAGTTTATTGTTAATTTTTTATTTATTTATTTATTTTTTTTTAACATTTATTTGTTTTTGAGACAGAGAGACAGAGCATGAACGGGAGAGGGGCAGAGAGAGAGGGAGACACAGAATCAGAAGCAGGCTCCAGGCTCCAGGCTCTGAGCCATCAGCCCAGAGCCCAACGCGGGGCTCGAACTCACGGACCGCAAGATCGGGACCTGAGTTGGAGTCCGACGCTTAACCAACTGAGCCACCCAGGCGCCCCAATTGTTTATTTATTTAGAGAGAGATTAGGGAGGGGCAGAGAGGGAGAGAGAAAGAATCTCAAGCAGGCTCCACTCTGTCAGTCCGACACAGGGCTTAAACCCACAAACCATGAGATCATATCCTGAGCTGAAACCAAGAGTCGAGCTCTTAATTGACTCACCCTCCCAGGTACCCCTCTAATGAAATAATTCTTATAAAACATAAAACAAACTAAAACAAAAAAAAATGCTTCTTTTTTAAAATGTTTTATTTATTTTTGAGAAAGACAGACAGACTGTGAGTGGGGGAGGGGCAGAGAGATTGGAAGGCACAGAATCTGAAGCAGGCTTCAGGCTCTGAGCCATCAGCAGCACAAAGCCCGATGCGGGGCTTGAATTCATGGACCACGAGATCACGACCTGAGCCAAAGTTGGACGCTTGACCAACGGAGCCACTCAGGCATCCCTGAAATACTTGTAATGTAAGAAGACATAAAAGCTGAACTGTTGTAGTTGATGCATACAGGAGCTCATATCTTTATCCCCGTTCAAATTTCAGATGTCTTTGAAGATACTAACTTGGAAATATTTGTTGCTTTATTTGTGGTGCACAAATAATCAAACTACAATGAAAAACAATTCCCAAATATAGGAATTCTAGGGTTTTGTTGTGTGTGTGTGTGTGTGTGTGTGTGTGTGTGTGTGTGTGTTTAGAGAGAGAGTGTGAGCTGCAGAGAGAGAGAGAGAGAGAGAGAGAGAGAGAGAGACTCCCAAGCAGGCTCTGCACTCTGAGCTAAACCTTACATGGGGCTTGATCCCACGACCATGAGATCATGATCTGAGCCAAAACAAGAGTTGAAAGATTAACTAACTGAACTATTCAGGCAGCCCACAATTGTAGTTTTTGATAACTTCATGTCCCATCTGAAATGGGCTAGAGCACAATTAGTTTCCAAATATTAGATTTTTCTCTTAAGAACAGTAATTAATTCCTACCAAAAAATAAGGAGATGCTGATGGGGAGAGAATGGAAGGGCAAAGGAACAGGAGAAAGAACAGGAAGAGAAGGATCAGAAGAAGGAAAGGAAGATGTTGAGTTAGAGTTTAGGGATTGGATTCACAGAGTTTTTTTTTAACAATGTGAGTATGATATGACATGCCAATGTGTGTTTGTAATGCTTAATTTTATGTCTCAACTTAATTTTATGTCTCAGAGAGGGAGGCAAACCATAAGAGACTCTTTTTAAAAAAAATTATTGTCAAATCGGCTTCCATGCAACACCCAGTGCTCATCCCAACAGGTGCCCTCCTCAATGACCATCAACCACTTTCCTCTCTCCCACACCACCCCCCCCCCCCAGTCCTCACTTTGTTCTCTGTATTTAAGAGTCTCTTATGGTTTGCCTCCATCCCTCTCTGTAACTTTTTTCCCCCTTCCCCTCCCCCACGGTCTGCTGTTAAGTTTCTCAAGATCCACATGAGTGAAAACATATGATATTTGTCTTTCTCTAACTGACTTATTTCACTTAGCGTAACACTCTCCAGTTCCATCCACGTAACTACAAAAGGCCGTATTTCATTCTTTCTCATTGCCACGTAGTATTCCATTGTGTATATAAACTACATCTTCTTTATCCATTCGTCCGTTGATGGACATTTAGGCTCTTTCCATAATTTGGCTATTATTGAAAAGAGACTCTTAAATGCAGAGAACAAACTGAGGGTTGATGGGGGGCAGAGGAGAGGGGGAAATGGGTGATGGGCATTGAGGAGGGCACTTGTTGGAATGAGCACTGGGTGTTGTATGGAAGCGATGAACCATGGGAATCTATCCCCGAAACAAAGAGCACCCTTTACACACTGTTTGTTAGCTAACTTGACAACAGAAGACCTGGCTTTGATCCCGATTAATCCTGAAAGTGATTATAAAATTAAATGACACAAATTTTTTTGAGTTGCAGAAACTGAGCGTTGAAAGAGTATTTATTTATCATGTATGCATGCATTCGTTCTCCCATCCATCCAAAGATGGTGAGTGTGTATGTA
The DNA here is from genome assembly GCF_024362965.1 of Panthera pardus. Classification (NCBI taxonomy): domain Eukaryota; kingdom Metazoa; phylum Chordata; class Mammalia; order Carnivora; family Felidae; genus Panthera; species Panthera pardus. Next base: position 4,135,882 of record NW_026526732.1, read on the forward strand.
AGATGTGCTTAATTGCTGGGACTGAGAGCCATGAGGAACTCACCACAAATGTCCCTACATCTTGAGGACTGTCCCCTCCGATGATATTCCTAATTTCAGCATCTACCCATGTGCAGATAGCCTATCCTCATGAAGAATAGCACCATCAAAATACTCTTTCTTTATTGATCCCAAGTCAAACATTTCTGAAATGAATTTTCTCTATCCTGGTCAACCTCATTTGGGCTGAGCCATGTTCCTTTTAGCATCAAATTGAGTACTCCAGGTGAGTGCTGAACTGTGCTAAGGACAGAGAGTGCAGCAGGGTCTGTCATCAGCACCATATTTTGCACAATCTAAAGTCCATGATGATTTGAAAAATAGCTTTTGATAGTTGTCCAATGAAGAAAATGTATGTTTATTTGTAGTTTTACCATAATACAGTAAGCTAACTACTTTTTGGAAATTTAGATTTTATTCAAGTTTAAAATATTATAAAACTCTGTGGTAAATGTATATATTAAAATTCTGTTGGAGTTGCATGAAAGTATTATTATATCTTGGTTACAGTTAATGCATTTCCAATGTAAAAAAAAAAATCATCTGATCAGTAACATGGATACACTTCACCTCATTAAGTTTTCTTTGATTTCTCAGTAACGTTTTATAGCCATATTCATATAATTCTCACAAAAGTCTTCTTAAGTTTATTCCACCTTATTTTGTGATGCCAAGTTTGAATTCTACTATTTCCAGTCATTTTTCTAAATAATTATTCTGGTGGAAAGGGATACAACTGACTAAGTGAAAGAATGAAGAACGACTTAAAAATCACATGTACTAGAGAGAGGATATTCTATTTATTAGTTGAGAAATTGAGATATATTTTTCATACAGTAAATGTGGAAATCTTAATTGTAAATCTCAAAGGATATTTACTCATGTATATACTGCACAGACTGATACAGAATATATCCAACACCCATAATGCTCCTTAACGCAGCATCTCAGTCAAAGTCCCTGCCAAAGGTAACCACTATTCTGACTCTAACATCAAAGGTAAGTTTTTCCTGCTTTTAAATTACATACAAATAAAAAGACTCTTAACTATAGAGGACAAACTGAGGGTCGATGGAGGGAGGAGGGGATTGGTTAAATGAGTGATGGGTATTAAGGCGGGCACTTGTGATGAGCACTGGGTGTTGTATGTAAGTGATGAATCACTAAATTCTACACCTGAAACCAGTTTTACCATTAATGGGAATTATGGTATTATGGAAAATATAATAAAGGGACATCTGGGTGGCTCAGGCGGTTAAGCATCCAACTCTTGATTTTGGCTCACGTCAAGATCTTAACGTCATGGGGATTGAGCCCCATGTGGGGCTCTGCACTGAGTGTTGAGCCTGCTTGGGATTCTCTCTATCCCTCTCTCCCTCTGCCCCCCACTCGTGCTTGTGTGCCCTCTCTCACAAAGAAAGAAAAAGAAATTACATATAAATGGGACCATAAAGAATGTAGCCTATCCTCTCTAACTTCTTTCACCCGGCATTTTGATTGTGAGATCCATCCATGTTGTTGTGTGAATTAGTACTGCCTTGTTTTTCATTGCTGGAATTGTATCCCTGGAATAAGTCCCAGGAGGTTATGATATTATCTTTTTTATATATTGCTGGATTTGAGTTGCTAATATATTGTTTAAGATATCTCTGTTTGTGTTAGTGAGATAAACTGTCCTGTAATTTTCTTCTCCTGTAAATCCTCACAACATTTTGGTATCAAGGTTATGCTGGCTTCATAGAATGAGTGGGAAAATATTTCCTGATTTTTGTATTCTTTGGAAGAGGTTGTGTAAGAAGTGATGTTATTTCTTCCTTGAATATTTGGAAAAAATTCACCAATGAAGTTATGTAGACCTAGAGCATGCTTTCTTCAATAGATATTGGAAAAATTATGTTTTATTTTACTATTATGAATGTTTTACCAAATTGTGATTTTTTAAAGAATGACTATGTTTCATCTCTAAAAATTTATTGGCATAAAGTTCAAAATAACCTCTTGTTAATCTTTTACTATCTCTAGTATCTGTAGTGATGTCTCCTTATTTTCCTGATATTAGTAATGTTTTCTGATTTGGAATCAGTCTTGTAAGGTGTATATAAATTTTATCAGTGCTTGCAAAGAAATAACTTTTCAAACATGTTGATTTCCTCTATTGTACATTTTTTTCTTTCATTAATATTTGGTCTTTAAATTTTTTTTTCCTTACCTCTGTTTAGCTTGGTTTTATTTGTTGTTCCCTTATCCAGTTTCTTAAGTTGAAAATTTATGCCATAGGTTTTTGACTTTTGTTTTTTCTCTCAAATATATTAATCTAACACCATGAATTTCCCTTGAAATACTAATTTAGATTTATCCCACCTATTTTTATATATTTGCATTATTATTCACCTTAAACTCTTTCTAACTACCACTATAACTTCTTCAATGACATGTGGACCATTGAGAAATGTGTTACTTACTTCCCAATCATTTTTGGATTTTTTGGTTTTCTTTATGTTATTGTGTTCTGATTTGATTCAAAGTAGTCAGAGAATCTTTTTATTTAAATTTTTTAATGTATTTTTTTTTAATTTGAGGATAGTTGATACACAATGTTTCATTGGCTTCACGTGTACAACATAGTGGCTGGACAGTTTTAAACATTATGCTATGCTTGCTGCAAGTATAGCCACCATCTGTCACCACACAACACTATTACAGTATCATTGACTATGTTACTTACGCTGTTCCTTTTACTCCTGTGGCTTTTTCATTTCGTAACTGGAAGCCTGTGTCTCCCTCCCACTGTCGCTCATTTTGCCATGCCCCCTCCCCCTCCCCTGTGGCCACTGCCAGTTTGTTCTCTGTGTTTATGGGTCCGCCTCTGCTTTCTGTTTGTTTATTCATTTGTTAAACTTTTTTTTTTTTTAATGAGCCAGGTAACATCTGTTTTGGTAAATGTCTCATGCTTATGAGTACAAATTGCATAGTTGGTGGTTCATACATGTAAGCTGAATAATCATGTTTTTCAAATTCTGTATACGTTAGTGATTTTATGTATGCTTATTCTATCAGTTACTTAGTTCTCCCACCATGGGTATGGATTTATCAACCTCTGCTTTTAACTTCTATGAAAATAATTTCTCTTCTACATACTATTGTTGACTTATGTTTCTTCACCACTTTTCTTAATTTTAAATACATAGGGTCCATGTTGAATCTCCTATATCTTTTATATTACTTATTACTTATACTTATTTTTCGATTCTATAATTGATTACTACGTTGATTATATACAATAGAATTATGACGAATGGCAATAATGAACTGGGGTACACTTAGTTGCATAGTATGTCTGTGTAATTGTTTCATTAACAGGCTTTACTGTTTAACTTTTTTTTAATGTTTATTTTTGAGAAAGAGAGAGAGAGAGCAGGGGTGGGGCAGAGAGGGGGACAGAGGATCTGAAACAGAATCCACGCTGATGGCAGAGAGCCCTGACACAGGGTTCAAACTCACGAACCATTAGATCATGACCTGAGCCAAAGTCAGATGCTTAACCAATTGAGCCACCCAGGTGCCCTCTATTTAACTTTCAAGAAGCATGTTGGGTATTGATATATTTGTTTTTATTGTTTTTAGGACACATCCTCTTATTTTCACATATAATTATCATTTTAATCAGGAATGAATATTAAATTTTATTGCTTTTATCAGAATGTTCATAATGATCTAGGATAGTAGTTGATTATGAAGTTTAACCTATTTTTACAATTTTTAATTCCCCCTACTCAGCTTTGATACTGTTATATTGAAAACTAATAGCATTTTGTGTGTTCGTGTTTTACTTGAAAAAAATTGCTCCTACATCACCAAGAGTTTGGACTATAGCTTCTTTTTTTTTTTTTTAATGTGCTATTTTTAGTCAGGTTTTGCTAAAAGAGTTTTCATTAGGTGAAAGAAGGTTTTGTAACTTTTAGTCTTTTGAGATCATTTGGATCAAATTTTATGTATATTGAAGTTATTACTTTTAAGCCCAAGAGAAATTGTTAATAAAAATTATTGGTAAAACTCTTTGAACTTAAAAACATTTTAAAGACAATTATGTTATACAATTACATATATGTTACATGATTATTGACTTTTTCAAGCGTTCTTTAATTTTATGTATTTATTCTTTGAATGTTTATTTATTTTGAGAAAAAGAGAGAGAAAGACAGTGACCATGAGCTGGGGAAGGGCAGAGAGAGAATCCCACATAGGCTCCATGTTCAGTGTGGAGCCCCATGCGGGGCTGGATCTCACAAACCACGAGAACATGACCCGAGCTGAAATCTAGAGTCGTACACTTAACCAACTGAGCCACCCAGGTGCCCCAAGTGTTCTTTGATTTTAAATAATCCTTTTGTTTTCTAGAAATCATGAGGATACCATAGAGTTCCCATATATCCCACACCCAGTTTTTCCTATTAACATTTTATATTAGTATGGTATATTTGCTATAATTAATAGACAATAGTGATACACTATTATTAACTAAGTCAATATCTTATTCTGATTTCCTTAATTTTAACCTACTGTCCTTCTTCTTCCTCAGGATTCCATCCAGGATTCCACATTCTATTTGGTAATTTAATGTAACCTATAATTTCTTAGAGCTGCCATAACTAACTACCACAACTTGAATGGCTGACTACAACAGAAGTTTTATCAAGGTGTCGACAGGGACGTACTTCCTCTGCAGACTCTCAGACAGAATCCTCTCTTGCCTCGCCTGAGATTCTGCTGTTACCAGACATTCTCGCCTTTTCTTGGCCTGTAGAGGCATCAGTCCAATCTCTGCCTTCATCGTTTCACCTTTTCCCTGTGTCTCACCACACGGTCTTTCCTCTGCACGTGTCTGTCTCTGTGCCTATTCTCCTCTTTTTATAAGAATATCAATCATATCGGACTAAGGGCCACCATGAGCTCCTCTTAACTAATCACATCTACAAAACCCTTACTTCTGAGTTGTGGGATGGGCATAGGTTTTTAAGGGGGGGGCACCATTCAACCCAGTATAGTTGTCCTGTCTCCTTAAGAAGCTCTTGGCTGTGACTGTTTCTTAGCCTTTCTTTGTTTTTGATGACCTTGAGGACTTTGAATAGTGCCGGTCATGGTCATGTACTTTATAGAATATCATGTTTTTCTCATGACTGGACTGTGGTTATGTATTTGGGAGGAAGACCACAGAGGGGAAGTGCCATTTTCATCCCCACATTCCAACGTGATTTATCACTGTTGATGTTGACCTCGATCAATTGATTGAGGTACGTTTTCTTTTAAAATTTATAATCTGTTTGGATCATTTCTAAAAGACAAATTTCCCTGGCATACTGCTTTTCAAATTAATTAACATACATATTGCATAATCATATTTATCATGGAGCTCGAGGCTAGTAGATCCAGAGACAGGGACAATGTATAAATGGATTTCAAGACAAGTTCAGACAGATGGGAATTCAGCCAAGCATTCAATGCCGTGGCTGATTTTTCGCAGCTTGAGCAAAAAGGAAGTAACTGAGTAAGGGCCCCAGGCTGCCAGGCCCACTGAGTAGGAAACAAGGGGGAGTTTGATGGATATTTCCTTGGATTAGAATGTGGTCTTGGTTGCTCAGATTACCAATAGATTATATAGATACAGGGAGACGAAAACCTATGGGGGTGCGAAACTGGCGGTTCCTATTTCTTTCCTACCCAGGGTACAAGACTGTCCTAAAAGTCTGTGCTTGTCCAGCCCGGCTCTACGTGATTGGGAATGGACACACAGGGGACAGTGGTCAGCCTCCTATGGCTGCCAGTTGTATGAGTGAGTCCTCTTTCTAAATCTGATGGTCTTACATCGGGTGGGGATTAGGCTCTGTGTAGAAAATTAATGACAAATGAAATGGAGGAGGAGTGGTTAGCCTGATAAAGGGAGCCAGTAAATAGATAATGGATACATTGGATAAACACAAAAAGAAGGAGGAGAAAGAGGAGAAGGAGAAGGGGAAGGAGGAGGAGGAGGAGGAGGAGGAGGGGAAAAGGGAGGGAGGAAGGGGGGAAGGAAGGAAAGGAGGGGAGGAAGGAAGAGAGGAAGGAAGGAAATGAAAGAAGAAGGAGAAGAAGGAGGAGGAGGAGGAGGAGGAGGAGGAGGAGGAGGAGGAGGGAAGGAGGAGGGGGAAGGAGATCTGACAGCCACAAAGTACACATTGAGAGTCTGAGAGCAACAGAATGACATCATCTTTTATCACAGATGCCCATGAGAGAGAAGCTTTTTGTCTGCAGAAGCCTCCTCTTTTGTTTGAAGATGAAGGGCCAGGATGGATCCCAGCAGGCGGGGGGAGTGTTTCATCCAGATGGGCCTTGATGATGCCGGCAGCGCCTTCTAGATGAACACTTGCTGGATGTAATTCTAGTGTTACTTTGTCTTTGGGTTTGCCTTTTAAAGCTATGTGTCTTTCAGGGGCCTCAGCGTTTTGATCACCTTGAAGTACGTTTCCTGCAAGAGTGGCGGGAACGTGTTTAATTCTTTTCTTCATTTGACAGCTCGCAGAGTGAGACGTTGTGCCTCGAGCAGACACTGTGACGCCTTGCCATAGTCCCTTAAGTTTTAGCATTTCTGCACAAGCTTCGTTTCCTTCCCACCAACGGAAACTGCACTCTTTGCCTGATGGCTTCCTCAGACGGCCAGACGTCACTTTGCATGGGGTGAGGGGCCAGAGGGTAAGGGGTTTGACGTCACCACATCCCTTCCTCATTGCTGCTCTGACACATGACAGGTGTGAGCGGAAAAGACACAGGATCCTGCACTCCCAGCTGAGAAAGCTCTGAGGCGTTCGTTGTACACTGGCTTCTAGAATTCTCCATGAGGATTGAACTCTGGTTGACCGCGGTGATGGGTAGCTGGATAATGCCCATTCTGTAAACTCTCTCAAGCTTGTCTCCTCTCTCCACCTCACCCCACCCCACTCTTTGGGCTGGTGTTTCCAGGGGTTATTTCCCAAAGACACTGCTTACACACAAGTCCTTGTCCCAAGATTTGTTTTGTGGGGACTTTAGTTACTGTCAACAGTAAGAGTGCTTTTTGTTCTCCCCTTACTGTTTTTCTTTAGTCTAGCTCTTTCTCTCTCACTCTCCTTTAGGGAAAAACACTCAAAAAAATTTTTTTTAATGATTTATTTACTTTTGAGAGAAAGAGAGACACAGAGTGTGAGCGGGGCAGGGGCAGAGAGAGAGGGAGACACAGAATCCGAAGCAGGCTCCGGGCTCCGAGCTGTCGGTACAGAGCCCGATGCGTGGCTTGAACTCAGGAACTACGAGATCATGACCAAGGCCAAAGTGGGATGCTTAACCAGCTGAGCCACCCAGGCACCCCATCAACTTTTGGGGTTTTATATATTTGTTGTGTTTTAGTCTATTAGTCATTTGGAAAGTGCCCAAATTGTCACACTTTCAGTGATTGGCAACACTTTTCATGTTATCATGTTATCTCTTTAGTTCCCTTCTTGTTCTTTTGTTTTCTTTTCTCAAAAATAAAATTTCTTTCTTTCTTTCTTTTTTTTTTTTTTGAGAGTGTGAGTAGTGGAGGGGCAGAGGGAGAGGGAGGAAGAAAATCTTAAACGGGTTCCAACCCACTGTGGAGCCCCACACAGGGCTTGATCTCTCGACCTTGAGATCATGATCGGAGCTGAAAATCAAGCGTCAGATGCTTAACCAACTGAGCCCCCCAGGTGCCCATAGATGGTGCCTTTCTTTTTTGTGCTTAGTAATATCCCATTCTCTAGATGTAACACATTTTATTTATTCACTTACTGAACAACGTCTTGTTTGCTTCCAAAATTTGGCAATTATAAATAAGGGGGCTATAAACACGTATGTGCAGGTTTTGGTGTGGGCGTAAGTTTTCAATACATTTCGATACATTTTTCAATACAAAAACCAAGCAACATGATTGTTGGATTGTGTGGTCATAGTCTATGTAGTTTTGTAAGAAACTGCAGGACTATCTTCCAAAGCGACCGCACCATTTTGCTTTCTCACCAGCAATAAATGAAAGCTCTTGTCGTTTCACATCATCGTCAGCATTTGGTGTTGGCGGTGTTTCAGCTTTTGACCGTTTTATTTAATGGGTGTGTCGTACTATCACAATGTTGTTTTAATTTGCATTTCCCTGATGGCCTATGTCATGAAACAGCTTTCCGTACGTTTATTCGCTATCTGTATATTTTGGTGAAGCGTGTTGACGTATTTTGCCTACATTTTAATTCAGTTGTTTATTTTTTTTTTGCCGTTGAGTTTTGAAAGTTCTTGGTGCGTTCTTCATATGACAGTCCTTTATCAGATGTGTCTGATTTTTTTCCCCCAGTCTCATATTTGTCTTTTTCATTCATTTTATTCTCATTTTTTACTTTTACTTTTTTTTTAAGTAGGCTTCATGCCCAGCGTGAAGCCCAACCAGGGCATCGACTCACGACCCTGAGATCAAGACCTTGAGCTGAGATCAAGAGTTAGACGCTGAACTGACTGAGCCACCCAGGCACCCCTCACTTTATTCACACTTTTTCAATGACATTTTCTATTGCAGGCTAACGTACACAAACAAACGTGCACAAAGTGTAAGCGTAAAGCTCAATAAACTGTCACACGATGAAGGCAATCTTATAACCTATACCGCAGAAGTTCTCATGAAGTTTCATTCAAACACTACTGTCTAGGTAACCTCTATATGGAGTTCTGTTGCCATAGATTAGTTTTGCCTATTTTAAAAGGAGTTAGTTTTTGCCTGTTTTAAAATAATTGTCTATTTAGAAAGGGGTTCATTCTGTGTCTGGCTTCTTTCACTCTAGGGTGTGTTTGGGAGATTTATTCCGTTTTGATGGGGAGTAATTTATTCATTTTCGTTATTGCACTTCATCGTATTAATGTAGCACATGATATTTTTCCACTTTCCTGTTTTTGGACATTTAGGGTGTTTCCGTTTCCAGGGTCAGTTATTATGAATAAAATTATGATGAAGAAACTTGAAGAAAAAATTTAAGGGCGTAAATAAGATTTCTTCTGTATATACCTAGGAATGGAATCACTGATCATAGTGTAGGTATAGATTTACTTTCTAAGGAAAAGCAAAATACTTTCCCCAAGTTACCGTGACCTTTTACATGACTGCCAGCAATGTCTGAAAGTTTCTGGTTTTGTACATCCTTGTCAACATAGGGTGCTGTGAGTCTTGTCTTCCACCCACTTTAGTGTTTAAGGATGGGCAGAATTTGCGTTTATTTGATGATTAATGATGTTGTATTCCCAACTGTCGACTCATAGTTCTTCTGTTAAGTACGTGTTTAAGTCATTTGCCAATTTTTAATTGAGTTCTTTGTCTTTTTATTGTTCATGTTATATAAGTTTTTTACATTCTGGATGCAAGTCATTTGTCACACACGTGTAGAGAGAATATATTCTTCCAGTGTCTGGCCTTCCTATTAATTATCTTACCAGGGTCCTTTATCGAGCAAAAGTGTTTTGAACTCTTTTATAATGTTGTTGGAGTCCGATTTATAAATTTTGTTTTCTAGCTATTTCTTTTTTTTTAATTAAAAAAAATTTTTTTTAAACTAGCTATTTCTTTTTGTGTGTTTTCTAAGAAATCCATGACTATTGCAAGGTAACTAACTAATTGCCTAACCAACTACATATATGTACGATCATATATTTATTTACATATTTACATATACAGTACTCTTAGCAGTCAACATATTGAATGTTTTAAGAACTCTGCTGATGTATAAGTTACGCACCACAAATTTACCCATTTAAATGTAAAATTTAGCTCTTTTGAGTAAATGCATTGAGTTGTGCATCCATCACCATCATTCCAGTTTTAAAACATTTCACCCCACAATGAACCCTCATGCCTGTTTGTAATCATCCTCTGCCCCAGGTAACGACTAATCTGCTTTTTGTACCTATAGAGTTGCCTTTTCCAATATTCATACACATAGAATCATGCAATACTGTGATAGGCAGAATTTAAAGTGGCCTTCATGACCTTGATCCTCGGGTATTTTAATGTGACTATGGTACTTTAAATGATAAAAGGGAGATTATTCATGTGGGCCTAATACAACCACTTTAGGTCTTTATTTTTATTTATTTATAAAATATAATTTGTTGTCAAGTTATCTAACATACAGTGTATACAGTGTGCTCAATCTTCTTGGCATAGATTCCCATGATTCATTGCTTCCATACAACACCCAGCGCTCATCCCAACAAGTGCCCTCCTCAATGTCCATCATCCATTTTCGCCTCCCCCTTCCCCCCACCATCAATCCTGTTTGTGCTCTGTATTTAGGAGTCTCTTCTGGTTTGCCTCCCTCTCTGTTTGAAACTATCTTTTCCCCTTCCCTTCCCCCGTGGTCTTTTGTTAAGTTTCTCAAATTCCACAAATGAGTGAAAGCATATAATATCTGTCTTTCTGTGACTGACTTATTTCGCTTAGCATAATACCTGCCAGTTCCATCCACGTTGCTTCAAATGGAAAGTTTTCATTCTTTCTCTCTCATTGCCAAGTAGTATTCCATTGTATATATAAACCACATCTTTATCCATTCATCAGTTGATGGGCATTTGGGCTCTTTCCCTACTTTGGCTATTGCTGAAAGCACTGCTATAAACATTGGGGTACATGAGCCCCTATGAATCAGCACTCCTGGATCCTTTGGATAAATTCTTAGCAGTGCTATTGCTGGGTCACAGGGTAGTTCTAGTTTTAATTTTTTGAGGAACCTCCACACTGTTCTCTAGAGCGGCCGCACCAGTTTGCATTCCCACCAGCGGTGCAAGAGGGTTCCCCTTTCTCCACATCGTCGCCAATATCTGTTGTTTCCTAAGCTGTTCATTTTAGCCACTCTGACCTGTGTGAGGTGGTATCTCAGTCTGGTTTTGATTTGTATTTCCCTGATGAGGAGCGACGTCGAGCATCGTTTCGTCACGGTAGATCTTTAAAGGCAATGGGTTTTCTCCAGATTTGGAGCAGAAAGACAGGACTAAGCACTAAGAGGATTTGATGACTGTCTGGCTTTGGAGAGGCAGGAGGCCCCTTGTGGGACTGGGGAGGGGGGTGTCTGTGGGTTGAGAGGGTCCCCGGCTGACAGCCGGCCAGGATGTGAGGAACTCTTATCTTCAGGCTGCAAGCAGCCGGATTCTGCCAGCGACTTGAACAAGCTAGAAACAGGTTCCTCCCCAGTGCCTCCAGGTACTTGCCTAGCCTGACCTCCACCTTGAAGTCACTTTGGCCTGCACCAAAGACCCAGCCGAGCTGTGTGCAGATTCCTAACCTACAAGCGGGAGGTGCTCGAGGAGAGTTTTGTCAGCCACCGAGTAGAGTATGTGGCTGTTGTGATGCAACAGTAGAAAACGAATACAAACATGTAGTCTTTTGTGCCTGGTTGATTTTATTTCCATGGAGGCTCACATATGTGAGCCTTTTTAGTGACAAATAGTGCTGAGTGTAGTTTTAAATAGTTAATTTTAATAATCCTTCTTACGTTTAAGCAGTTAATAATATACAAAGAAAAACGCTTGAGTGTATACATACTTATCGCGTGAACACATTCTATAAATATTCAGATGGGAGCAAGGATAAGTTTAGTTAGCGTTTATGTGTATAGTTATAACGTTTATTTACACTTACAGTTTTAACATTGATCCATGATCAATTTAATTTAGCTTGTAGATCAAAATGATCATTCATTGGTCAATTCATAATAACAGAAATCACATTAGAGGAAATGATTGTGGCTTCTAACGTTGGAAGGTATGGGGGAATTCACTGTTACAAATACATATTTTAGGGGCGCCTGGGTGGCTCAGTCGGTTAAGTGTCCGACTTCGGCTCAGGTCATGATCTTGCCGTCTGTGAGTTCGAGCCCCGCGTTGGGCTCTGTGCTGAGAGCTCAGAGCCTGGAGCCTGCTTTGGATTCTGTGTCTCCCTCTCTCTCTGCCCCTCCCCCGTTCATGCTCTGTCTCTCTCTGTCTCAAAAATAAATAAACACTAAAAAAAAAAGAAAGAAATATATATTTTAGTTCAAAGGCATGGATCTCATTGATAAAATCTCATTTGTATTTTAAGACTTTTCGTTTTTATATCCCTTCTAATAGGAAATTTAAGTTGATCTAAGATTGCAGAGAATACCGTGTAATTACACATAAAAATGATAACCCTTCTCTCCACATCATGTTTACTAAATTAATCCCTTGAGGCTAAAAAAAATATAAAGGATAATTGCAGATAAAGTAAGAAAATGTCAATGAAAGCCGAGTGAAATTTCTGCAAATGGTGCAAAAAAAAAGGAATGTAGTTGATGCGTGCTGCAGAATCACGTAATATCATCACTTTGTCTCTTTCTGAAAATGTGCTTATTTCAATCATCCGCATCGAAAAAACAGTGTATGGTAGAATGCGAGGCAACCCCCAAGCCCCCTCAATTTGGACACTAAGGTGTTTTAGCATCATTTGTTGAAGAAATTTTTCCTTTTCTTATTTAATTCTTTGGTGTTTTTGTTGAAATTTGATTTTCCACTTAAATCTCGGTGTAATTCTGGACTCTATTCTGTTTCATAATGTATTTGTCTATCTTCATTCAAACCCCGCACTGTCATGACGTCTGTTGCATTAGGTCTTGAAATCAGTTTGGGCAGGGGAGCCTGGGTGGCACAGCCAGTTGAGTGTCTGACTTCGGCTTAGGTCACGATCTCGCTGTCCATGAGTTCAAGCCCCGCATCGGACTCTGCCGACAGCTCGGAGCCTGGAGCCTGTTTCAGATTCTGTGTCTCCCTCTCTCTCTGCCCCTCCCCCACTCATGCTCTGTCTTTCTCTCTGTCCAAAATAAGTAAACATTAAAAAAAAAACTAAAAAAAAAAGAAATCAGTTTGGGCAAACTCATCATCTTGACTTTTCTAACTTGTAATCGTAGTATGTATTTCACTCTATGGAGGATGCCTTTAATTGTGCTGAAAAAAGTTTTGTCATTTTTTGGAAGAGATCTTCGACAACTTTTGGTGTATTTATTCTTGATCATTTAAATGCTTGATATTACTGTAAATGGTATTTATTTTAAATTTTATTTCCAATTGTTCATTGCTTACGCATAAAATTACACCTGCTTTTTGTATATTGACCTTGTATCCTGTTACCTCGCAAAATTCATTTACTAGGTTTAATTTTTTTTTTTGTAAATTCCTTTGGATTTTCTACTTTTACAAACACATTATCTGTGAATGAAGGCCAGTTTATTTTTTCCTTTCCAATCTCCATATGTTCATGATTAAAATATTCTGAAAGCAATTATGTTTGTGCATTAGAAATAGAAATGTCATGAAGTTTCGCCAGAGTGGTTTCACCTCCACCAAAACGCTTTGCGTTTTGTTTTTCTCACCCAGGAGCCCTGCTACGTAAAAACAAATATTTCAGTTTCCTGGACAAACATTCTGTGGAAGGGAGAGATTATGTAACAAGACCAAGAAACAGATTCTAAATTTTTGAATGTGAGCTAGGATTTGGACAGAGGCATTTCTGATTTCGAAGCCATCTTTAAAACGACTATGGATATTGACTCTTGGTTTGTCAAATAGCTATTTTTACATTTTATGCACAACATACAGATATGCTGTCTTCTTACATCACTGATAAAGTCTGAGTCAACAGAAAGACCTTCTATCACACCAATGAATGCGTGATGTTCGACCAGTCATAAAGCCACTCACGCAGACGTCAACATTCTTTCATGGACCTCCTCTTTAAATATTCCCAGTGGAAGTCCTCTGACATAACTGAAGAACAATACAGATTCTGTATAATAAACACTACAGGGATCCTTAAACCACAACTTCCAGTGTCAGAGAATCGTGCAGATTATTGGCATGGATCAATGACGGTCACATGAGTCTCGTAGGTTACTGAGCAATCTTTATTCACCTATTTATTTTTTGATTTATGAAAAGGCATTTCCTAAATGCCCCTTGGGCATCCAGTTGGCAATGAATATAAATTTAAAATACAATAAACCCTTCTTCTCTATAACATTTTTTCTAACATACTGCGAAAAGAAAATGCTACAGGGAAAGAACTCAACAGAGGAAATCATATGAGCATTACAAAGACTCATTAAATGTTGTACATTGGGAAATATAAATGGGTTTCACTGAATATTTAATTAAAATTAATTAAAAAGAAATCTCTCACAGGCTCCTATTGACTTTCTGTGTGTATGTCTAAATACTATTATATCCTATGGCAAAACAAGACTTCACTGCTATCTCTAAATAATGTATGCCTCACTATTGATATTATATATTATGCGTGTGAAATATGGGGTTGAATTATATATGCATATAAAATTATAGCCGATGATGTGAACACCATGTTGTCAGGAGGGAATTGCGAATATTATAAAAAATCCTAGTGATGTTGTTTTTAGATTTTTTTCTGATTCAATAGCAGCGGCCTATCAATAGTGTCATGCTGCAGAGATCACACCTGATGGGAAGGAATAAAAGGATGAGGAGGGAGAGAAGGACTTCAGAAACACAGTCTACTTCCTGGACCACATACAGATTATGGTGACCCGGTGGCTGGAAGTTGGAAAGCCCGATGGACGGGGAAGAAGGTGTGACAGGAGAGCTTTTGAGAGCCAAGGGTAATTCTTGGTTTCACTTAGCCAAGGCTTTCCCTAAGCTTATGAACAATGTAGAGACAGAGACAGAGATCGAGATGACACTGATAGAGATAGCTAGAGATAACTAAATTATGTTGTGGGTTTCCTCCTGCATCTTCCCAGGTCATTGACTCATAAAACGGTTTTCTGCAGGTCAGATCTGATGGATGTTCTATAATGCACTTAAACAGGGGCAGCCGGGTGGCTCAGTCGGTTAAGCGTCCGACTTCCTCTCAGGTCATGATCTCGCAGCTCGTGAGTTCAAGCCCCGTGTTGGGCTCTTTGCTGACAGCTCCGAGTCTGGATCCTGCTTTGGATTCTGTGTGTGTGTCTCTCTCTCTCTGCTCCTCCCCCACTCGTGCTCTGTCTCTCTTTCTTAAAAATAAATTGACATTAAAAAAGTTTATCATGATTGACTTAAACACATTTGTGTGAGTGTCTCCTCTGAAAGTTTAAACAGAGCTGATGTCAGACTTTCAGCCAGAGACTCATCATTACGGCAGAGGAAAGAGTTTTTTAGAGGTCTACTGAGGGAATTGAAAAATAATCACATATGGGTCAATTTTTAACAAAAACAAATTACATTTAGAAGCAGTAGCTGGCAGCCCCTGACTTCAGAAAGTTTGGGATAATTTATTGATAGAAAAACGTATTTTATTGAAAGACCTCGTTCTGGTTGGGGAATAAGGCCTGTTTTGTACTTCAGGACTTTATGTTTGAGACTTTATGCATTTTAAAACTTTGAGGAGGAAGATGTCTGGAGACAGCACTTGGTTTTTCTGGTTGCAGAAGGCTACTCCCGGCATTTAGTGGGTAGAGGCCAAGGATGCTACTGACATCCTGTGACGCAGGGGACGGGACCCACCAACCCTCACCCTCACCGCGAGGAGACGTCTGACCCCCGGGTGCCACAGGGAAGTGAGCCGTTTCCTGATATGCTTGAAGTCTATGGAGACCAACGATGGGCCTCTGGGCCTGGTCCCGTTGACTTCACGCACAGACGTTTGTCGATGCAGAGCACATGTCTCTGACCATTTCTGACTCTACCTTATGGTAATTCGGAAGCTTCTTCAGGCATAAGCCCTCCGAGCATTTCCATGACAGGTCATAACATGGGATAAAAGCAGGCTTTCTCAGACATGCACAGAGGGAAGTCATCTTAACCAGAGGTGAATACTAAGGCTGCTTTAAAATACTTGAACAATCTAGCATTGAACCCCATCGTGTTGACTGTAGAAGCCATTTTCGTAACTCGCAGGTGCTGATGATACTACTGAGAAACAGAAAAATTCACATCGCCCAGCTGCCTCTGGGAAGTTTCTCATAAAACATAAACTCCCACCTGAAGAAAATGAGTCACTGTCTCTGTGTGAAAACAGACATTTCTCCTGAAAATAACAGTTTGCGTGGGCATGGAAACGTTTCACCTCTGTGAGAGAGAAATGCTCAAAAGTCAAGAAAATGTACCACACGTTCCTTCAATCTGCTTTCTAAGCCGAGGTTTGCCTTTTGCCAGTTAAGGGGAGAGGGGGTGCCGTTTTTGCAGCGTGTCCAGACACGGGGATTCACTTCCGCAAGGCTTCAGTAGCCAGGTGTGTGCGTGTGTGAATGTGTGTGGGTGTGCGTTTGTGCGAGGGAGCGTGTGCACACACGTGAGAGAGTATGATGGTGTTTGTGTGTAACTGTGTGCATGCAAACGAGTGCACGTACCTGTACACTACGTGTGTGTGTGTGTGTGATGCTCTCCAGCTTCTGCAGAGGAAGGAGCCCGTCGTCCGAAAGTCAAATGCTTCGTAAGAGCCCGTGTGCAGACGAAACCCCGGGAAAAACGAAGAGGCAGTTAGTTTCCTGCAAATGGCCTGTGGGTGAGACAGCTCTTGCCTCCTGTGGGAGTTTTCCTTGACCATCACAGGGCCGGAGGGCCACACGGGTCATTGTTAGAGAAGCTGCATACCCTTCTGTCTATTGGGCGTCCCTGAACAGGGCCCTTAATGACATCACACCGCTTCCCAGGCGGCCTTGCGTCTGCATCGCCTTTGCTGGTCGTGTGGCCCCAGGAGAGCTGTGTGAGAGCAAGAGCCCTTTCTCGTGGTTTCTTCTCATCTCTGCTTCATCCTCTGGTGCAACACAGACACTTGAAGTGGACCTGGACGTTTCTATTGTCAGGGTGCTGAGGCCTGGGGTCCCGGTGAGAACACAGCCTGAAGCACCCTTGGGGGCACGTGGGGTCACAACTGAAATGCGCGGGGTGGGAAAGGGCGGCTGCTGGTGTGGACAGAGCCCGCGGAGAGGCCAGGGCGGCTTCTGGGGGACTTCAATTTTGAGACGGGACTGAGATGGAGCTTTCTCCTGGAGGAGAAATGAGTCCAGAGAGGAATTTGAGACAAGAAAGAGTGTGAGGCAGTGTATGGCAATGAGGAAGGGGTTGGCTTGTCTTGGAAGCAATTGCTTGCCTCTGCCACGTACGTGTCCCCAAGAAGCGTGTTGGTCTGACTCTCTCTTGCTGTCTCTCCGTCTGTCTGCTCGGGCTGCCCTAACCCAATGCCATGCACTGAGTGGCTCTAACAATACAAATTGATTTCTCATGACTCTGGAGGCCAGGAAGTCCAAGAGCAAGGGCCCAGCTGGCTGGGTTCTTCGGGAGAGCTCTCCTCGGGGCTTGCAGATGGCCACCTTCTCGCCGGGTCTCACGTGGGGTGGGGAGGAGCCACAGAAAGTAGGCTCTGGTCTCTATTTCTCTTCTCCTCAGGAGTCTAATGTGTCATGGGGCCCCGCCCTCATGACCTCATCTAATCCTAAGTACCTCCCAGAAGTGCTGCCTCCAGAGAGTGTCCCGCTGGGGAGCAGGGCTTCTGGGGAGAGTTTTTAAATCTTTATTCTTCTTTGAGAAAGAGAGAGCATGAGAGAGGGGAGGTGAGGAGAGAGAGAGGGGGACAGAGGATCCAAAGTGGGCTCTGTGCTGACAGCAGAGAGCCAGACGTGGGGCTCAACCTCACGAACGGTGAGATCGCGACCTGAGCCAATGTCGGTCACTCAACTGACTGACCCACCCAAGCATCCAATCAAGGTGGGAGTTTTAAGGGGACACAGTCCTGCATCCTACATATGATCTCTCAAGTCGTCAACCTGTCCGTGCACATCCAGGCTGTTCGTGAAGGGTAAACACAGACTTGTAATTCTTATTCTATGGACAGTAAGGAACCAGTTTCAATCTCTATACAGAATGAGAAAGAACCCCATGGACAGAGATGTATTTTATAAAACTCAGTGCACAGGAGGTGATGAGGGTCCGACGGGAACCAGCCGAGATCTGGACAGGGGAGGGTGGAGTGAGGGAACACTGCAGACATCAAATGATCGAGTTTCACTCATTAGCTGAATGTGAGTGTACAGGAAGACTGAACAGGCGTGGGTAATTCTAGATATTGTAACCGTGTGCCCGGCGATGTCAGCAGCCCAGGAACCAAACACTGATGGGAATGTGAAATATTCAGAGGGGGAGGAAAGTGCAGGACTGTGGGCATCGCAGTGTGAACCAGCGCTCGTGGCTCATGAAAGAGCATGGGATTTGAAGTCAGGTGGGCTTTGCTACAAACACAGGCTTTCTTGTTCTTCCAGAGACCCCGAGCCCTTTGCTGCAAAACCAGGGTACTTGGGTACTTCTTACAACAACAGTAAGAATTAACATATATAGCTTATATCATTTATAAATTATTCTTGAATAAAAGGTAAATGTGCTTGGTGTATAATAAGCATTCAACTAGTACCAGCTATGAGTATGTAACTCCCCACCCCCCCCATCATGGTAAATACATTGACAGGTAACAGGTGTACAGCTTTTGCTGAGTGAAAGGCGTGTTCTCAGTCCTTTCCAAACAGCAGCGTAACATTCTCCGAGTAAGATCGTACGATCAGTACTTTTATCTCGCACACGAGCAAAGGGGAGACGCAAGAATCCAGCAAACAAGGCAGCAGGGGGAAAGTCACCAAGGGGGCGATGACGCAGAAGCCAAGAAGAAAACCGGAGGGGGGAAGGAGGGATTCGCTGTGTGTGCAGGCAGGTCGCCGCCCAGGACGAGGAGGACGAGGAGGATAGAGGCCGGGACGGCGCTGGGCTGTGTGTCAGGTCAGGACGAAGGAAAGGCAGGCCGCAGGGTGAGCCCACCTGGCCTCACGTGTTACCACTGTGTCTTTAACCGACATAAAAAAATAGAAATAAAAATGACTTCACCTAAGGCAGGTATCGAATTCCTCATTTGGTGTCTGCGGAAGACGTTCTGTTACCAAGGAACAGAGCCGTTGTCTGCCTCACATGCCAAAGCTGCTGCTTTCAAAATAGTTCCTGGATTGTGCCTTGACAAACATTGCTTACATTTTCTTCTTTATGGGTAGTTCGGTCGAGTCTTATTTACCCGACACGTCCTAGAGCGACGGGCTTTGAGTGTCACAGCAGGGCTCTCTCTGTCCTGGTTTGTATGACGCTGGCTCTGTGAAAAAAGCACCAGGAGGTCGACCAGATGCCCAAGAGGTCCTTAGTGAAGACGATGGACCATGTGTCTATTGAGACACAATGAGAGATGGTAGTTCCACCAGGATTCACCCGTTATTCACGCCCAGCCTCCGGAAAAGTTCTGTGGACGAGTTGACAGGGGGCATTTCCTTGGAAGAGTCTGCGGTGGGCTCTTGGTTACTTTCTTTTGATTTAAGGACTGGTGTTTGGCTCACGCTGGCGTGGGAAGGTGGAAAGAGGAGCGTAGCCCTGTAAGGGAGCCGCACTTCCTCCAGAGATGCATGTTTTCCAGAAGTTGTAGGTGGACTCCATGGAAAGACCTGCTTGTTGGTACCACGTGAGAGGGCACGGAGGTAGAAAAGTCAAAGCTCACGAGAGGGGAGTCCTAGGCCGGAAAGCAGCATCGTCCAACCTGCATGAGGGGGTAACCTCATCGTGTTACTTCCATTGTGCTGGAATCTTTGTGTCTGCGGTGGGCAAGGAAAACCACGTGTCTTCCAGTGCAGGGTGGTGTTGGCACTCGGGAGAGCTGGCTGTGCGCACCTCTTCTCTCGCTTGTATTTGGTGATGCTGCCTTGGCAATAACGGGTGAATCCTGGCTGGAGCATCTACAGCATGGAGGTCAGTAAGCACCACTGATCAAGTCCTTCTCTATTCTTTGGAAGGCTGGTCATTAGACATTACCAGCACACCGCTGCGTTAGGCTCATCTGTCCTTCACCCTGGCCTTGAAGGGATCCAGGAAAACCACTCGTAAGTTGGGGAGGATGGACTTAGATTTATGGACTCATTATGTCCGATTCAACGGGACGGACCCTAGGAGTGCCCTGAAAGATAGCAGATCTGATGGAGTTTCTTCAGGGGAAGGAAGGTAGGAAAGTTCAGTGAGGATGGCGAAAAAAAGTGAGTGCATTTCAGATTTTTAGATCTTAAATACATCTTTTTAAACTGGCTACAACTTGGGGCGCCTGGGTGGCTCAGTCGGTTGAGCGTCCGACTTCAACTCAGGTCATGATCTCGCGGTCCGTGAGTTCGAGCCCCGCATTGGGCTCTGGGCTGACTGCTCAGAGCCCGGAGCCTGTTTCGGATTCTGTGTCTCCCTCTCTCTCTGCTCCTCCTCTGCTCATGCTCTGTCTCTCTCTGTCTCAAAAATAAATAAACGTTAAAAAAAAAAATAAACTGGCTACATCTTGATGGGGTTTTCCTATGGCGATGGAATCAGACCAGTTCTGGTGTTTTTGTGATTTAGAGATTACCTTATTAAGTAGCAGTTTACATATCAGAGGACTAGTCTTCTCCTGAGCTACTGTGAAAGAAATACTCTGTAGCTCTCCTTTGAAGTCTCAAAACAATCATTTCTCTAGGAGTCTGTGGTTTAAAAGCCTTACAATTAGAGAAACCTTAAAATAGTAATATTCACATGCGAACTGAGGCTTCTGTGTTTCATCAACGACAACAGTTAAAAACCAGGGCAAAACAGATAAGGAGTTAGGCTTTGTATGTGGAAAAATTCAAAGGAATCCCACTCTGGTCCTGACCATGAGAAAAGTCTGAAAATCTACACATGTTCAGCCAATGTGCTGAATTGTGAAGACTGACAAGGCTTTCCAGAAGAGAAGGAACACAAGAACGGTTTTACCTTTGGCAGCAGGTGGGAGAAAGAGGTGGCTGTTGTGAAAGTAGGTAAGAAGAAAGCAGATAAAATTTTAACACGTTCTTAAATGCCAGGTGTGGGCTAGACAACAGCCTAGAAACCAGGAGGGATGCTCCCGCAGGCAGGAGAGAAGTTCAAACGGTCCCATTTCTCCCTCGGGCTGCTCTGCTAGGCGCTCGCGAGGAAGAGTGGGGACAGGGCTGAAAACTGGGGTGGGTCCTCCCTGGACGGTGCAGACATCCCAGTGATGACCGACTGCTTCCAGGGCCAGTGAAGAAAGCTCACCCGCTTCCCCACACCCTTCTCTATCTGGAGTCAAAACTTTGAGGTGAGGGGCAGGGAACCCTCCACCCTCCAGCCCAGGCAAAGATCCAGCGCTTCTGGAAGAGGAAGAGTAGAAGCAAAGAGTAGAAGCAAAATGCGTCTGCAGCTGTAAGAGGGCAGTAGAAACCCTCCTGCCTGTGGACCTAAGTGAGACTCACTGAGTATGGGAGAAGATCAAAACTGAAAGGCTGCCGTCCCTGGGGGAGGAAGGAGGAAACTCTCTTAGGCCCAAGGCCATGCCCAACGCAAGCAGGTGCTGGTGCCATCCAAGAGCCTCCAGAGATACAAGGCAGAGTGTAAATGCCACAGAGGTGAGGCCCCAGAAATGCTGAGAAGGCTCAGCTCCCAACGCCTGAGCACACAGGGCTTGCCCAAAACCGAAGATGGATCAGCGGGGACTTCTGAAAGCAGGACTTCAGGGACAAACCCTCTGTCACTTGAGGCCCGAGGCCAAGCACAAATTAGCAGCAAGTGCTGTCGCAGAAGTCTGGAGCCTGCAGACAACGGGAGCGATTGGCTGCAGACAATAGTAGCAAACAGCGGAGCCCAGGCCTGACTCAACGGACCACACTGAATCTAACTTCCAGCCCAGTGGCCTTTAAGCAGAAGAGATGTGCCGGTTTTTGTATATAAATGAAATTGACCTCAGTCTCTATCATTTTATTCTATACATTCAAAAAAGAAATCCTACGTTCGATTAATGAGAAACACAGTAAAAGCAAAGATGATTAAAAAAAAAAAAGATCAAGAATCAAGAGATAAAGCAATTAACAGAACAAGATTTGGAGAAGACGTCAAGGTTAGAGCCATCACACAGGTGCTGTGAAATCACTACATTTATGTTGAAAAAGACATATGGAAAAAGTACACAGTTCAGCTTGTATGGATAGATGGGGAATTTCCCAAAGAGTCGGAAACCATAAAAAAGAATCAGATAGAGGGTCACCTATGTGGCTCAGTCAGATAAGTGTCTGACTCTTGGTTTTATCTCAGGTCATGATCTCATCGTTCGTGAGTTTGAGCCCTGCATCCGGCTCTGTGCTGCCAGTTGCGGGGCCTGCTTGGGATTCGGTGTTTCCCTCTCTCTCTCTCTGCCCCTCCCCATTCACGTTGTCTCTGTCTGTCTCCAAAAATAAATAAACTTAAAAAGTAAAAAATAAAATAAAAAAGAATCAGATAGAAATGCTACAAATAATAACCACACACACACATATGCACACACAACAACAACAACAGCACACATGCAAAGTCAGGGGAGGAAGAACTTAATCCATGCACTTAACCAGCAGACCGGGCATCTCTAAAGGTAACTGGCAACCTTGAAGTTGAGTTGGGTTAGTAGAAACTTTCAAACTGAGTCACAAAGAAAAATAATATGAAAAAAGATTAGTACATTCGAGGATGGTGGGCCACCCAAGTGTCGAAGATAATCATAACCGGAGTTCCAGAAAGACAAGAGAGAAAGAAAAGAGAACAGACGGGTCAACAAGTGAAAGGTTTGCAAAATTAGTGAAAGAAATTAAACCACAGGTGCAGGAAGCTCAGAACCACCATGTACCACGGAAAGTCAAACTCTGCACGTAGTGACGCCAGAGGAAAGCTCCAGGAAACCAAGGATAAAAAGGCAGAGCACAGAGGAGTAAAGAGAAGTCAGAGCGGTCCCCTACTCAGAAATGGTGGGTGGCCAAAGGGATGGAACCGCCTCCTAAAAGTATTCAAAGGGGGGAAACCAGTTAACTCAGAAATCTGGATTAAATATTAAAGTGAAATATAAACTATTTGTGAAAAAAACCCACCTTGAAATAATCTACTGCCAGTAGACATACATGTTAAGAAATGTTAAGAAAATTCTTCAGGCAGAGGATCATGATGATAGAAGGAAATGCGGAACTTAAGAGCAATGACGATCATTGGAAACCATAAAAATGAAGGTGTACATAAGATATCATTTGTATTATTCTTAAGGACTTCCAAAGATAACTGTTTAAAGGAAAATCATAACAATGGATTGTAGAGGTTACGACCTATGTAGGAAGAAAACGTACGAAAGCCGTAGTGGTAAGGGGCAGGAGGAGAAAATGGAAGTGAGTTGGGGGGACGCTCTTATCCTCTGTGTAACGTGGGATAGTATTTGAAGTCAGACAATGGCATGTTGAGAGGTATCTTGTAGACCCTGGATCAGCCACCAGAGATAACAGGAAATCATAAATCTTTTAAATCAATAATTAAGAATAAAGGGGAAGAATAGGTAACAAAGAATGGATAGGGAAATACAACAGACTTAGCAAAATGGTACCTTTTATTCCAACCATATTAATAATCCCACTGATAATAATTCATAATTATTAATAATAACTGACCCATCAATTTTACTCCTCAGTATTTCCCCGGGAGAAAAGAAAACTTACATGCACACAAAGACCTTTCCATGAGTGTGTTCAGGGTGATTGAGAGGCTCTGTCTTCATTGTGATGGTTGTGAATCAGACAACTGTGTGCCTTTGCCCATGTTTCAAACTTGATCTTTAGAGGGGACTACGTAACAAGTGTAAAATATACTACGTTAAACCTCACTTAGGGGCGCCTGGGTGGCTCAGTCAGTTAAGCGCACTTCAGCTTAGGTCATGATCTCGCGGTCCGTGAGTTCGAGCCCCGCGTCGGGCTCTGGGCTGACAGCTCAGAGCCTGGAGCCTGCTTCAGATTCTGTGTCTCCCTCTCTCTCTGCCCCTCACCTGTTCATGCTCTGTCTCTCTCTGTCTCAAAAATAAATAAAGGTTAAAAAAAATTAAAAAAAAATAAACCTCACTTAAAAATCTCAAACAGAGGGGCACCTGGGTGGCTCAGTTGGCTGAGCGTCCGACTTCACCTCAGGTCATGATCTCCCAGTTCGTGGGTTCAAGCCCCGCATCTCAAGCCCTGCATCAGGCTCTGTGCTGATGGCTGAGAGCCTGTAGCCTGCTTCGGATTCTGTGTCTCCCTCTCTCCCTGCCCCTTCCCCACTCATGCTCTGTCTCTCTCTGTCTCTCAAAAATGAATAAACGTTAAAAAAAATTTTTAAAAAATCTCAAATAGGTAAAAGTGTTACTCCAAAAGCTATGAACAAAACCAAACACCAAAAAAGCAAACATTTTTGTTAATTACAACAGTATAATTTTATGTTGGTTTTCATTTACTCAAGATTTGTCTGTGTTTGTGTATGTTTATGAGGAAATGATGTAATTTTAAAATGAACGATACAGAAATAAAATATTGACTATTCCCTGGAAGTCATGAATTTGCCATTAAAGAAAAGCCATGCTATTATTGGGATGAGTGAAGGAATTAAAAAAAAAATGTGACAACATTGTGACAATTTAAAATTTTTAAAAATGTTTATTTTTGAGAGAGAGGGAGGGAGGGAAGGAAGGGCAGAGAGAGGGAGACACAGAATCTGAAGGAGGCTCCAGGCTCTGAGCTGTCAGCACAGAGCCCTTTGGGGGGCTCGAACTCATGAACTGAGAGATCATGACCTGAGCCGAAGTCGGACGCTCACCTGATTGAGCCACCAGGCGCCCCAAATTGTGCCAATTTAAAATACTTTTATACTTTCTCAAACTCTATAATCAATTTTTGCTTTAAAATGAGTAAAATCTAGATACATCTCTTTCATGCGCCTGTTCTCTGCTTCTCCCCGTGAAGCTATTACTACATCAATGCGTTTTAAAATTGATGGCATTTTAGAAATGAAGAAACTAGGTAGCAGTTCAAGAGTAAAATGCTGCATATGAGATCCTTTAAGTGCCCTTTGAATTAATCAACCACTCTTGGAAATGCAGAACAACTTTAGAAATGCGTTGCTGTATGTGCGGGGTTTTGGGTTTTCACGACCAATTCTTCCTCTGTCTTCTTTTGTGTGTCATTGTCTCCCTCCCCCGCCCCGAGTACCGTAAGCCTCTAAGACCTATAGATTGAGTCCACTCGCCTTCATTTCATAAAACAACCGGGTCAAATTCTAAAAATACTCTCAAGTAGTCCCATTTGGTGGGACCTGGCCGGTCCCACATCAGATTCCTGTGGAGTCGACCTGACTATATGCTCTTGCTTCATTTGACAACATAAATCATAACTAATGTTGGAAAGCCCACTGAAACCACCCTGGAAACACTCAGAGAAGGGATCGTTTCAGTGCTCTCGCTTTTGGGAATTGAAATTGACCCGTGTGTGTCATCATTAACAGCCCAAACTTTCAGAACCTTTGGGGCCGGAGTGTATTTCAGGCTGCTCTCACCAAACCTCGCAACTGGCAGTAAATTTCTGCACGTAGAGGAGTCTCGTTTCTCCTTTCAAACATCAACAGATTTTATATTGCATCCTGAAGAGGCATTAGAGTAGGGGAACAAGGTTTATTTTATGGAGGAGATCAGATACTTTTAATATCAGCAGTAGAAAATAACCCTGGTTACAGAGGATCGAGTCTGGAAACCGTCTCTTTAAAACTTATGATTGTCTCTAGAGTTAAGATTTGGGGAGTATGTCCTAAGGAGGTGAGCATAACTCCATAAATGTGGGCCATTCGCAGTGATTTCTTTCCAACATGTGCGGCAGGAAAAAGAGGAAAAGCAGACTTACAAGTGGCGAAACTGACCCCCTGGTCTCCGCCAGGTGAGAAAGGTCAACGTGGACAGTGAAGAACCACGCTGAGAGTGCGTACCCTTGAGACGGTGCGGTGAGAATGACTTTCACCTCTGTGATCTTCCTCTTCCGAACCCAAACCCCTATCTAATATTGAGAAAACATCAGAGAAACCAATCGGAGGGGCCTCTTATAAAATATTTGATGAGTCCCTCTCAAAACTGTCACGAATATCACAAACGAATCTGAGAACCCGGCATTAACCAAGAACAGCTTCAGGAGACATGAAGAATAAATGTAATTTGACGTCTGGATGGGGCCGTGGGACGGGAAAGGACATTAGATGAAACTAAGGAAATCTGTATAAAGTGTGGTTTCTAATGAATAATAATATTCCAATACTGGTTCATTAATGGTGACAAATGTACGTTTGTGTAAGATGTTCCTCCTAGGGGAAACTGAGTGTGGGGTAATAAAAAATCTCCGTACTTTCGTAATTTGCTGGGAATCGAACATTGTTCTAAAATGTAAATTTTATTAAAAAACGTTGAAGACACAGCCGTATGAAGTGTAACACTCCATTCCATTTCGGACAATGCTGCTGTCTGAGCATTCAGCAACCTCATTTATTAAATGGAGAGTTTTATTCTTATGTATCTTTAACCTCATTCGGTATTTTTTCACCCTCTCTTATATTTACTTGCAGACTCCGTGCTTCCCATTAGTTGCTGGCTTACAAATATACACATATTATACTTTGTAATTAATGCAATCATTTGAGATAGCATCAATGTGCTTCCCTGTTGATATGAACACTACCAGCTAGCTTCTAAAATGAGCTTCTGTCTTCTTCAAAAGGAACACATAGCCACCAAAAGAATATTGGTCTTGGGTTACTGGATATCATTTTTTTTTAATAAGCAAGTCATTTCACATAAAGAATTTTATAGATGGAGAACTTGGGCCACTGTCTGCAATGCCTTTTGCTTCGTTTATTATTTTTAATATGGGGCACTTCTTACTCAGCATAAAGTAACTGGAGTGGTTACAGATTCAGTGGAAATTTGAGTATTTTTTAATGATAATTGATGTGCAGAAAGTATTTAGAGCAGAAACCACTGGCTTGTTCTTCCTGAGTGTCAAGAATCTTTTGCATCCTATTTGGAGATAAATTCCTTTGCCCTGGTCTTCAGGGTACCGTGTGATGCGCTGGGGCATTATCTTAACATATGCTGCCCGAATTTCTTGAAGGAATAAACTCGAAGTAAAAGAAAAAACAACAAACAAAAACAAAAACGAAAACCAATTTCCTCTTATACAAAGATCAGAATAAGGTGGAATTTTCAATTAGTATTAGAGGTAAGCAGTTTTAATGAGAGTTTGTATCAAATGAGTAGTGGTTCAACAATAGTTTGGCGGCATTTGAGTGGACTTGTATTTGACATTGACAAGAAAATGCATCAGCAAATGTGCAAGTCTGTGGCGGGGGACAATGACCTTCACTAGCGGGAGAGTCCTTCTCTCTTGAGTGCGATTAGCAAGAACATTTTTCTCACCCATACAACAACAACAACAACAACAACAACAACAGCACAACACTGGATAACTGCAAATTAAAACTTTTCTCGAGTTCATGAGAAATCTGAAGTCACAGAAAAAACAACTAATTTCAAATCTGGAGAGAGACGGTTCCTATAGGGAGAAACGGATCCCAAATATTTGCTTACCTGGACAGGTGTCACCGAAATAAGTTGGTCAGAAATTCTTTTTTTTCAAATGCTTATTTATTTTTGAAGGAAAGAGAGACAGAGCTTGAGTGGGGAAAGGGCAGAGAAAGAGGGAGACACAGAATCTGAAGCAGGTTTCAGGCTCTGAGCTGTCAGCACAGAGCCCGGCGTGGGGCTTGAACTCACAAACCGCGAGATCATGACCTGAGCTGAAGTCGGTCACTTAACGGACTGAGCCACCCAGGCACCCCAGTAATTCTTAACGAGTTGCCAAAAGCTGAGTATGGGCTAGCCTGAGAAGGTGAAAATCCTTCAGGTCACAGACATGGGACCGCGTGCACACTCTTGTAGGCTTTTCCTCAGAAGCCTCGGCAAGCACTCACGGAGTACGTCAGGGAGAATCCTGAGAACATTCCCCGCTGGTGCCTACTGGGCAAGGGAATGGCACTCATCATAGGTATTCTGCTCAGACCTATCTCCCCTTCCTCTCAAGGAACAAAAGCTTTAATCTGCAGGGGAAAGGCCATGAAGCTGTTGACTGAGAGCCCTGGTGGGAATCCCACTGATGAAAAGGGAAGAGAAAAACCAAAACTCTATGTCTAGTATGGGGAATGCACTTGGGAGGCCCGCCATTGAACCTGGAGGCTACTGTCTTGCCCAAATCACACCTGTGGACCCAGAACTGGGGTGCCTGCCTATGATCAAGGCTCCGTCAGAACACTGCTGTTGGAACCCACAGCCACATTCATTCTCTCAGAGCTCTGGAACTCAGAGTCTGGAATCAAGATGTGGGTAGTGCTGTGCTCCTTCTGGAGATGCTAGAGATTTTCCAACTTCATTCCTTGCTTGTGGACTGTCCCCCACGAAACCTTCATCTCTTCTTTCCATCACTCCACCCCTTGTCTCTACCCAACCCCCCTCTGCCTCCCTCTTGTAAGGACACATGTGATTATGTTTAGGGAATACCCAGATAACGCAGGGTAATGACCCCATCTCGTGATCCTTAGTTTAGTCACTTCGGTGGGTCCTTTCTGCCATGTCACATTCGAGAATGCCAGTCTCGGGTTCTTGGGACGAGGACACTCACATCTTTCAGGGGGATGGTTATTCAGCCTCAACACCATCGCTTCAAAAGAGTTGCTCCTTTTTATTTGGGTGTTCGTTTGCTTGTTTTCTCCACATCTATAACGCTATGTGCTGACATTTCTCTTTTTAAACATCTCTCTAACGGAAACACTGTCATCCAAGAACCATTAGCATTCTTCTACGTTCTGCTCACCCGCTCTCAGAAAATTCTTACTGTCTCCTCCTCCTGTTTGTAAGGAATTCCTGACCTCTTCTGGTGAGGATATTCAGAATCATCTCTTTAAGGCGTCTGGGTTTTACCTCCAAAAAAAAAAAAAAAACAGAAAGAAAGAAAAAGATGGAAGGAAGAGGGGGAGGAAGGAAGGAAGGAAGAAAGGACTTGACTTCAAGCACTTTGTCTTTTCTGCCTGCCTTAAACATTTGCTGAGACAAAGGAGCATATTGTCTGACCATCTGCTTGAAATGGGAGGGAGAGAAAAATAGGCAGAAAAGACTCAAACAACTCACTGCCGTTGGAAGCAACAGATCTGAGTTTAAATCTGGGTTCTGCCCCGACGGACTGCTTTGTGGCCTTGGGTATAAGGCAGAGATGGCCATACGTACTTCACAAGCCTGTTAAGAAATGATCAACGAACTTGAACACGCCATGCAAACAGGAATCACGCTTTTATGTGGTTAGAAGCAGAACCACCATTCAGTTCCTCATCCATTTCTCTGGTCCCTTTCTTTTGCCGGTTGTTCTTGACCTGTGGTGTAGACAACTGGAACACAGTGCATGGAAAATGTATGTTTTCCCCTCTTTAACACTGAGGGGAACACACAGTTCCAAAGCCATTTTTTAATTTTTGTGAAACCGCGGTGGACTGACCTGTGCGAGGTTATTTTGCTGCAGAGCTATGTGAGACTAACCTCAATGAGGCAATTGATTTTTTCATCGTTCCTTATGAAGCCCGTTAGGCAGCTTTCGGTGGAGAGTCCATTACTGCATGGAGAGCCATTGGCCCTTTTTATGACCGGCAATATAAGAAGGCTCATTAGCTCTCAGCACCTACACAACGCAGCGAGCCAGGGCGGAAGGCCCAGGGCAGGCGCCGGGCAGAGGCTTTCTTTTTTCCCTGTGCTTATTACCACCTTTTAATGGACAGTAAATCACCACCTTCACTTGTCTGCCATGGGCTCCTTTCCCAAGGAACCGACACACGCAAAGGGCCTGTGCGACCCGTGCTTTCGCTTCTCAGTGTGGTTATTAAAAGTTCACAGTGGCAAAGGCAAGAAATGGTTTGGAGAATGTGGAAGAAGCTAGGTTTGGGCTTCCCTCCTCCGTGGCCCGGACACATAACCCCAAGTGGCCAGTGAGTTTTTGTTCACTGAGTTAGTTGGATATTTTCCAACGTACGTGCACCTGTTCCTTCGACTTCAGCTGATATTCTCCTAAACACAAGATACCTGGGGGGAGACATTGAAATGCAGAAGAATTACCAGAGGGCAAAATTCAAAGCTGCGAAGCTGGTTTTCTTCTGAACCCGCCAGCCAAATTTGGGGGGAAGTGCAATTAAAGT
Organism: Panthera pardus; assembly: GCF_024362965.1. Classification (NCBI taxonomy): domain Eukaryota; kingdom Metazoa; phylum Chordata; class Mammalia; order Carnivora; family Felidae; genus Panthera; species Panthera pardus. The sequence goes on from NW_026526732.1 coordinate 4,166,104, forward strand.
TCACGGGTGACAGGGGAGCTCTAGTCCCTAAGTAGGTGAGGTCACAAAAAGCTAAGATGGATTTCAGACGGCCTTCAAACCCCAGGGACTCTGACTTCTTGACTTGTGTTGTGTGGTTCAGTGTTTTATCCACTTTTAAACTCTAATCATCTTATTGCATATGGAATATATCTTCTTCGGAAAGATAATATGCAGGATGATAAGAAACAACGAAATTCTCTCCTCTGTGCTGTACAAGTTTCCAGTATTTCTGTGCATATATTTAGCCATGTGTAAGAATTTTGCTCACCATGACGCTAGGGACAGTGTTTCTGACTGACGAATACAATCAGCCACTGTTTTCAGGGCGCGCCTATAGTGAAACTGCACGGATTCACTCCGAAATCCTTAATAAGTGTACTGTTGCCCTCAGCATTGTTTCCTGCCCCCCCCTCCCCTTTTTCTATTCAAATATGAATGCAGGAAACACCCATGAAGCAGGCCCTATGGTGTCGTATTCTAGCACCGATTTGTGTAGACTCTGGGTTTAAACGCCTGCTCTGGAGTCTGGGTAGATAGCTGTGAGAACTCAGACGTGTTTCTGCACAGCGCTAGTTCATTCGTGTGCAGATGGGAACGAAACTCAGCAGGGGTTTGTGGGGAGGAATTTCAACCCCATTTGTGGTCCTGTCCTTGGAATGCAGTGAATGCACTATAGTGGTGGCCATTCTGCAACAGTTCAAAATGTAAATATCTTCCTGTCTATTTCTCTGGGCTACATCCTTAGAAGCAGAACCCCTGTTTTCCTAGGAGGAGTCTTACTGTTGAAAACCATCCGAAGAGATACGTGTGCTATTAAGCTGTCCTCCACAAAGCTTGTGCCATTTGACATCATAAACAGTGTGCTTAAGGTGCTGATTTTCACTTACATTAGGTGAACATTAGGTGTTTCCACCGATAAAAAGAATTTCATAGAAGATCATCTCATTATTAATTTCCATATCTTTGGCTACCAGTGAGGTTGCACTTTTATTTTGAATACGACCTATGTGTTTACTCATCCTCTGTATTTCTTTTTCAGTGGTTTGTTATTTAAGCCTTCACTTTTTTTTTTTTTTATCGATAACACCTTCTCTGGGTAGTGAATTGTAACTCTTTTTGTGACATAGTGGCAAATAACTTTTTTTTCGGGTTGTCACTCAACTTTTTATCCTTTCCCTGTTTGCTTCCCCCCTCCCCCAAAGTTTATTTATTTATTGTGAGAAGGACAGAGACAGTGGGAGTGGGGGACGGGCGGAGAGAGAGAAGGAGAGAGAGAGAATCGCAAGCAGGCTCTGCACTGTCAGGGCAGAGCCCCACGTGGGGCTGGAACCCACAAAACTGGGAGATCACGACCTGAGCTGAAACCCAGAGTCAGACGCTTAACCGTCTGAGCAACCCAGGTGCCCCGCCCTCATTTCCTGCACACAGCCATACAGGTTCTAAAATTAATTTGTGTCAGCAAATCTACCAGGCTTTTTCTCTAATATTTCTGCCTGGGGGGGGGGGGCGGTCATAATCCCCCATGCTCTAGTAGGAATCAGAATGCACTCAGATTTGCTGGTTTGGCCTTCTGTATTTATTTAGAATTGCCGGGAAACACCTTGTTTTATGAAAAGATTTCAAAAATGCTATACACTTAAACCAACTGTGCTAAATACTGATGTGAGCAGCCAAAGATTTGTGTAGTTTTAGGGGTCAGCTACGAATGAGAACGTTCACACCTATCAGCCTAAAATATCGTGGTGGTCACTTCTGATGCGGAGATCAACTGCCTTCATTATGGATTACGCTAAATCAAACATCTCCAAGCATCTGGTCATGCACATATTAGATTTTGCCTAGATGGCGCCATCGTTTCTGGCTGAGCCCAGCCTGTCAGGTTTCCTGTGAATTTTGGAAGATCTCTGCTGTTTTTAATAAGCTCTTTTATTGTTTAAGATAAACAAACAAAAGGCATAAATGGACAGATACGTGAATAGACATAAAATAGTGGGCTAAAAATAACCAGAGATCTAGAATATCCAAACAGATGAACAGACTTTGTCATATATCTATCATCTGTAGAAATAAGTTTACACATTCACCATTTACACACAAGTAAAGAACATGTGTTATTTTTAAAAGCACATGAAATATCTAGCAAGGATAAAAGACACAGGACACAAAACCCCCAAGTGAAGATCGGAAAGAGGATGTGACCACAGACGGTCTCGGCACGAAAAAGACCTTAAGACGATATTATGTGCAATTACATCAATTTGAAAGCTTAAAAGATGTGGACAAATTCGCCGATCTGGCTGGCTTTACTGGTAAAGTTTTATCTTCCCTGACGCCGTAATTACTAGGAAAATGAAAGCGAGCTCTGGCATTTAAATGGCCTCTGCGCTGCGCGTCTCGGCACCGTGACAGTGACAGCCTTCTGGAGCTTTCCTTGGTCTGTAGAAATTTCGAAGTTTTCATTATTCTTGTTTCCTCTTACGGTGTGAGCCCTTATTCCGTTTTCTCCGTGTCAGAAGAGGATTCCAGTTCAGAGGACGCACCTCGGGACAGCAATTGATGTCACGACTTGAGATCGATGCGTCTGATCATACAACGTGAGCCCCAAATCCAAGAAATAAAGGTTTTAAGGTACATGCGTATAAACCACTGAAGGACAAATTTCTTCTCCGTGGGAGAATACCACATCCCGGTCCCTTCGTGGTCACTGGCTTCTGTCGTCTCCGTTCGGCACCGTCGAGGTGGTTAAAAGGTACGCTCACAGATGTGCCCCGTAAGAGAGGCTGTGATCCACAGGCACTTTATAAAGCTGGTTATGGAAACCACGGGCGGTGCCACTACGGAACTCAGGGAGCAGCAGGTTTTGATTTGCAACCGAACTGCTGTCTTCTCTTCTGGGATTTTCTCTTTCTCTCCCTCCTGTGATTCAATTGCGCTCATCACCTGTGTGACACGCCATAACGATTGTATCCTTTAAGATGATTCCTTTTCATGAGGCACAATGCAGTTGTGTGGTGACATTTGGAGCCACACTGGGTCTACCTTGCTTCCTTACCTGGAAACCTCTGCTGCGTGGTGTGGACACTTGTCCCCTGGAATGGTGAGGCATCCACACGCAGGTGCTCCGGGTCGCAGGTCACCGCTGTGACGTGGCCTCACACGTCGAAAGAGGCCGAAAGCGGTTGTGATTTACGAAAGGCTGTGACGTGCGAAATTCTTAGCTGGTGAGTGCTTTCTCCAAGGCTTTTCTGATCCACACAATCTTAGGGAATTTTCTTTTATTTATTTATTTATTTAATATGAAATTTATTGTCAAATTGGTTTCCATACAACACCCGGTGCTCATCCCAACAGGTGCCCTCCTCCATGCCCATCACCCACCCTCCCCTCCCTCCCACCCGCCATCAACCCTCACTTTGTCCTAGAGAGGGAGGGAGCCAAAACATAAGAGACTCTTAGGGAATTTTCACACAAGGTCGTGCTGGCTTCCAAAGTTCTCTGGCACCTATCACCAAACCAACCCACCAGCTTGTTTTTGAAACCTAAACAAAATGAATGATTTTCTTAGCTCCTCCTCTCCAATATCTCCAACAGGATCTTCTATCCTTCTGGGAAACATTGGGGAGTAAATGACTAAAATAAAATAAATGTGTTTTTTTTAATGTTTATTTATTTTTGAGAGAGAGAGACAGAGCACAAGTGGGGGAGGGGCGGAGAGAGAAGGAGACACAGAATCCGAAGCAGGCTCCAGGCTCCGAGCTGTCAGCACAGAGCCCGATGCGGGGCTCGAACCCATGAACCGTGGGATCATGACCTGAGCCGAAGTCGGACGCTTAACCGACTGAGCCACCCAGGGTGCCCCACAAAATAAAATAAATGTTTTAGGTTCTCATCCCTACTCTTCTCTCTCTGAATGCACAGAAGCACATGCACACAGAAGTCTGGGTACATAAACACGCACACAATACACGCTGTTTCTGGAGGTATGACCTACGTGAATGTGTGTGTGTTTGATCTGGTGGGAAGGGAAGGACCGTGACCTGCCGTCGGCGGGAAGCCTGGAAGCAGGCTGATCAGGGCTAACCGTAGGCCTGTGACATATTCGGTGGGCCGGATGGCTACACCCTTGCCTCCCGCGGTCTCTGGCCCCCGGGTCACCTTGGGGTCCACAAGACAGATGCTGGAACTCCCACCGTTCTGAGGCACGAAGAAGGAAGCAAGAAAGAAGGACGAACAATGCTGACCAGTTTAGGCAACCTAAGAGCTTTCCCAGACACCTTACTCTATGGCCACAGCTTATATTTTATTGACGTGTCTGCTCCAAAGGGAGATCAGCAAAATACCTAACAAAATATTGAGTGAATTGCGACTCTTATCGATATAGGGGTTCTGTGAGTGAGAAAAAAAAGGGAAAATGAGTCGCAGGCAGCCACTGTTTGTCCACCATCCATACATGCCTGTTGGGTTTTGTATCTGCGTATCACTCACTTAAAACAATAATTAAAAAAAAAAAAGCCTGCTGTCATAAGACGGTACAATGAATGACGGTGGAAGAAGACAGCAGAATCAAAGAACTAATTCAAGAAGCGGCTCCAACCCAGCGCGTGGGACTGAGCAGCCGCCACCAAGTTGGGGAGCTGGGGAGGGGACGGGCGGGGTCTCTGGGTTCACGGGGAGGTCAGGTTTGAGAGCCCAGGTCCTTGAATCACCAATGTTGGAGAATGGCCTGCTTTCTTGGGGCACATAATACATCAGGGGCGTCTCCTCTGAGAGCACATCTAGAATGTCTAGAATGCGTTAACTCTCCTCCTGCCGCCTGGTACATGCCAACCCTCCCTGCACAGGGACCTCTTACCGGAAACTGCGCTTTGTCCCTCCCTGTTTTCCTGGAACTAGCATTCCATCTAACTCCTAAAAAGAACCTGAGAAATCGTTTTTGAATCCATGAATAATAACAGTCTAAGGATTCCTTAAACTCTAAGGCATGTTGATTTAATAAATATTATATTACTTTTAGCTTAACATTTGTTGCCTAGATTTGACATAAGAAATGTCATGCGGGGCGCCCGGGTGGCTCAGTCGGTTCAGCGTCCAGCCCTGGATCTCCACTCAGGTCATGATCTCACGTTCTCACGGTTGGTGGGAGGGAGCCCCGCATGGGCTCTGCACTGACAGTGTGGAGACTGCTTGGGATTCTCTCTCTCTCTGTCCCTCAAAATAAATAAACAAACTTTATTTTTAAAAATGTCACGCGGGGCACCTGGGTGGCTCAGTCGGTTCAGCGTCTGACTTCGGCTCAGGTCATGATCTCATGGTTTGTGAGTTCGGGCCCCCGCTTCTGGCTCTGTGCTGACAGCTCAGGGCCTGGAGCCCGCTTCGGATTCTGTGTCTCCCTCCTTCTGCCCCTTCCCTGCTCACACTCTGTCTCTCGAAAAATGAATAAACGCACATTAAAAAGTTAAAAAAAAAAGTCATGCAAGATTGTAACAAGCCATCACACTGATTTTTTTTTTAAATTATGGTTTTTAAAATCCTATGAATATATTTTAAGACAAAGGAGTCTTAAGAAAAAACAAAGGTACTTAATGCTGTATCTACAAATGATTAAAGAGAATTAAATGAAAACAACACAGGTGTCCAGTTTGAAAAACAAAAGTTTCGGAGTGGAAATCCATTTCCATTCTGGTCTCTGTCCCCAGGGACTGTTGTGGCGTCTCCATATTTTCTTCCTTTAATGTTATTCCAGTTTATCTATCAATCCATACACCTACCCTCCTGCTGTCGTCTGTCTGTCTCTAACATCTATTTACCCTTTCAAACTTACATAAAATATTTACTTTGTTCATTTACTGTTTTTGAAAGAATTTTCTATATTGGCACAGACAGACCCATTTTATTCTTTTTAGACACGCAGTACAAACACTGGATGATATATGTGTAGGTAGAAAGTGGCAAAACGAACAGAACGCTGTGGAATAAAACACAGACTTGTGTGTCATCCTTGAGCAGCGCTTCCCTAGTCTCCCCGAGGTGACCCTAATTTCAGAGGCTCACATCACATATTATTAACCAGTCTCGTTCTGAGTGACACTTGGTGGTTTTGCATCGGCTTGCTTTTATAAACTATGACTTAAATGCATGTTCACCTCTTACACTTCACACTTAGGATTTGATCAGTAAGTTACATTTGCAATAGAAGTCATACGTCGAAAAGTGCTTATAATGGACATTGCAGTTGACCTAGGCAAACCGTGCTTTCTAAAGTTTGGTCCAATCTACCCGTTCACCTAGCATATTCGGGTATCTTCGAGCAAGCTAAAAAGTAAAAGTAAGGTAGTGGTGGGCGCCTGGGGGGCTCAGTCAGTAAAACATCTGACTCTTGATCTTGGCTCAGGTCATGATCTCACCATTTGTGAGTTCAAGCGCCTCATCAGGCTCTGTGCTGACAGCTCAGAGCCTGGAGCCTGCTTCGGATTCTGTGTCTCCCTCTCTCTGCTCCTCCTCTGCTCATGCTCTCTCTCTCTCTCTCTTTCTCAAAAATGAATAAATATTAAAAAAAAGTAAAATAGTGGTGCTTATTTGAGATTCCACTGGCTGTTTACATTTATAGGTGAATAAACATTGGTTCAATATTAACTGTACTTACTGAGATGTTTTCATTTATTTCAATGTCTCTTTGGAGGGTTTAATATATTTTCTAATCGGCTATTCCCAGTGTATTAAAAACAATGGCAATAAAATTTTAGAGTGTGTCACCTTTCTACTTGCCCTAACTTTTCTAATAGTTTTTGGTTAATTCTCTCTTTGGTTAATATATATATATATTATACATATAATATACATTATATATGTATATATACATTATATTATATATTGTATATATATGTGTATACACATAATATAATACATATATTATATAAGTATATATGTGTATGTATATATATTATATATAATGTATATATATGTGTATGTGTGTGTGTATATACATAAATACACACCATAGGAGATAGATGTACATATTAGTTTACATAGATAATTAATATACTAATTTTATATATCAGTAAGTATAAATGCATGTGAGTATGTGTGCATGTGTGTGTCAAACAGAGTTTATGAAGCTATCAAACTGTTTTAATCTTGGTTGTTTGTTTTTTTCTTGTTATTGCTACGTAAGAATTTTCTCAAAACCTTCACAGAATCTATTGTCATATTGCATTTCTTTTTGATCTAGTAGTAAAAGCATCATATTAATCAATTTTCTAAAAATAAAACATTTTTGAATTTCATGAATCCAGCTCATTCAGTCATGATGAGTTAATTTTTTTTAATTTTTTTAACCTTTATTTATTATTGAAAGACAGAGAGAGACAGAGCGTGAGCAGCGGAGGGGCAGAGAGAGAGGGAGACACAGAATCCAAAGCAGGCTCCAGGCTCTGAGCTGTCAGCACAGAGCCCGATGCGGGGCTCGAACCCAAAGTTGGATGAGTTGGATTGACTGAGCCACCCAGGTGCCCCCTCAAATGATTTTTATATGAAACCATCTGGATCTTATTTTTTGAAGAAAAATGTATAACTGAATTCTTTTTTAAAATGTTTATTTATTAATTTTGAGAGAGAGAGAGAGAGAGAGAGAGAGAGTAAGCATTAGTGGGGTAGGGGCAGAGATAGTGAAGGGGAGAGAGAGAGAACCTAAAGAAGCTTCACACTGTCAGTGCAGAGCCTGACGCAGATCATGACCTGAGCTGAAATCAAGAGTCTGACGCTTAACTGAGCCACCCAGGGACCCCACTGAATTCTTTTCAATGCTTTACATTATTTCTGTTTTGCTTTGAGTTTCTAGTATCTCTTGGAGCAATTTTGATATTTTCTGATAAATTATCTGTCATAGAAATTTTAAATTAAATGTTATAAAATATACACACCTGTTTAAAAAAATTTGCTTTGTGACCATAAATATATTCCCCTTTACTGTTGTGATTTTTGTATTTGTGCTTTCTCCTTTTCAAAAATAATTATCCTTAACTCGTGGTTGATCCATTTCTTGCAGGGTTTTTTTTTTTGGTCTGTTTCATTTTTCTTGCTTTTTTTGGTTTTCCCACTTATTCTGATTTCTGTGCTTTAATATTGCTCTTTAAAAATAGAAACACCTCAAAACCTATGCACTGCATGGCAACAACAGCTTAAAAAACCCACTCCCATTTATTTGTACAATAAGTTTAGACTATGAATTTTCCTATGAGTATAGCTTTGGCCATATCCAATAAACTTTAATGTGTAAAGTTTTCATTATCAAATAATAATTTATGTATCTTTAGTCTAAGTATTGCTTACTAAGGTTTTCAAACTTTCAGATAACCACTTTTTGTCTGTTTTTATTATCATTTTACAATTTGTGTTCCCCATGGTCAGAAAACACTATTTATATTCTTTTTACATTTTGGAATTTATTTGGCTTCTCTTTATGATTATATATGTTTACATTTTGATTCAGTGTGGCTTCTCTTTATGATTATATGTATTTATAATTTTGATTCAGTGTTTCATAAACTTGAAAGTGTATTTTATCAAGATATTTTTTTATTAAATATCTATTAATTTAACCTTATAAATTATGTTCTTTTGATTCTTTACATGTTTTCTTTCTCTTATGTTCTTCCTCTCCCAGGGAATAGAACTGCAATTTACTACAATACCTGAAATGTGTGATTTTTTGAGTTAGATTGCTACTATCTGCTACATAAATGTTTATGCAAAAAACCTCACTGAACATTGTGTCCCTCACTGTCATATAGTGTTCCACTTGATCTCATTTCATACCTTCTGCATGTGGAAAACCCACTGAGCTTTCTTTTTGTAAACACTTTTCCTGGGGATTTTTGACAAACTTTTGTGTTTCACAAATAATAATATTTCATTTCTCAACTCAGTCTTTGTGTCAACTTTGTCTTAATGAGTTTATTCTATATTTATTTACTGATGTAAAGTAGATATTTGGACTTAATTCTGAAATCCCGAATTTGTTGTGTTTTTGATTACCTTACATTGAATTTGATTGTATATTTGAGAAGGCCCAACACACTCCACAATAGGAAACTGGTTTCCCCCATTAGGTCCCCTGGAGCTAGAAACATTAATATTAGCATTTGAAAAACTGATTCTATGCTTGCCCATAGTAATACCTATGTTATATAAATAGGCTTGCTAATTTAACGAGCAATAATTCAACTCCCTAAAATGCATGTACTACCTGGCATTATTAAATAAACTCTGCCTGTGCTTGCTTTTGTATTTGATTCTCATCCATTAAATTTAATATTTGGGAAGAAAAAGAGGTCAGTGGAAGTGCTTGGTCATTCTGTCTACATCAGAGCATATTACTAGGCCTATATCAAAAGAGGAAAATCACGTTCTGAAATCGATTTCCCAGATTATTAATGTTATATGGTACTAATCATGCTGTGTACTCCAAAGAAGAAATTATGAGTAATGGCCCCAAATTAGTTACTGAGAGTGGTAACAGAAATGAAAAAAAAAAGTCTGTTTATTCCATAAGTAATTTGTAGTGCTTTTGGCAATTGATAGAAATTTCTTGTTATTAAGCACTAATTAATTTGTCAGCTAGTTTACTTTATGGACTTGCTGGCTGTTCTTTTTTCTCATAAATATTTTATTACTTTGGTTAAGTAATTAAAGTTTCCTAAATGGCTTGTGTTTCGCGGGGCAGCTTATCCGTGAATTACAAGGAACTCGGGGTGAGCCTCTTCCAGAGAATCTATTTTTGGAAACCACAAGCTGCATTGGGCAGCCGGCTCCCTGGTCCACTTCCCTCCACCACCTGGTGCTCAGCGGGCACCTGCCCAGGAAGTGGCCCTCCTGCTGGAGGTGGTTCTGTCTGGGGACACCAACAGGAAAGAAGCTCAGATCATGATCTGAAGTCTTAGTTCCCTCTGCCACTGCACTAGCCTCTTCATGCTGTCCCCGCTGTCCCCATCCCAGCCTGTCTGCCTGTCAACCAGCAGAATAACATCATCTCGTAACCTGATGGTTGTTACTTTCTGGAGACAGTGGTGGCCTCATTCACCTGTAGGACCCTGACTGACTACCAAGGATGAACCCTCCTGGCACCTCCCCTGCCTGCTTTTTTGCTCACTCCAGATAGACCTCCGACTCACAATAAGGCTTCTTTCTTCTCCTTTGCAAGTTTTGTTTGTATTTGTGTTTGCTTGTTTAAAAAAATTTTTAATGGGGCACGTGTGTGGCTCTCTCGGTTGAGCCTCAGACTCTTGACTTCCATTCGGGTCTTGATCTCGTGGTTGGTGGGATCCAGCCCTGAGTGGGGCTCTGTGCTGACAGCGTGAAGCCTGCTGGGGATTCTCTCTCTCTCTCTCTCTCTCTCTCAAAAGAAATAAAACTTATTATTTTTAAAAAATTTTTATTCATCCCACTCAGAGTGGCTTACTTTTCTCCCCCAGTATTTCTTTTCTTCGTGAAAATTTACAGGGTCTATAAATCCATTATAAATGCTTCATCATCCACTGGAACCCCAGGTTCCAGTGAAGCGTGTGCAGATTTCATTTGCAATCAAATTGGCAGAGCGGTATTTTGTCGTTGTTTTAAATTTAAAATTAGACTTGAAACTCTACAACTGGTTTGTGCATGCGGCAGCTCTATGGAATAGTATGTACTTGGAGTGTGAGTAGCGAGGGCATCTGAACAGTTCATTTTTCATGGGTACCTTTCGTTGAACGTTTTGCTTTAAGGAAGAATGTTTGGAGATTTGACTTCAGTTCTTGGTGTGGCCGTGCACTTCTTCATGGAGAACCATATCAACATGGTGGGAGCAGATTCCCCAGTGGTATCTCACATCACTTGTGGAGGGGTGCTTTATCATGCTAATGACTTGGGGGTAGGACTCTCCTGTTCTTGGATGAATTGCACGGGCACATTTTCTAGAGCAGTGTACCAGAGCAACTGGAAAAAGTAGTATATTTTCCTAATGTTTGTCTGGGAATAGCACTACTGTGTTATTGTTGAAGGTTTTTATTTATCGTGAATGAACGTTTTCTTTTTTACAGATAAATGAGGACAGGTATATTCGTGTCACGGAGATGCCTGTTTTCATTTGTAAATAGTTGAATACACACACAAGGCAAGACTTCTGACTTTTTGCAGTGTTTGGACTTACTTTTTACTTTTACTCTTAGAAAATTAGGATTTGATTGCATTTTATGGACCTTCAGCCTGAGTGAGATGTGCGAAGGTGTCCTGATAGTTTATGAGTATCTCCTGCAGCTAGTTATGTGAATAATAAACAGTTATGTTTAGGGAAAGAAACAAACAGTGGGCTTGGATTGTCCCTTCCATTACTGAGCTGTATTTTCCCCTTCCTTTGGACGTGTTTTTCTTATCCATAAAATAATGGTATTTCAGTAGATGTCTTATCACTATCTGTGTCTCTCATTTTTGGTGAATAAAGAGTCAGTTCATTTTTTTTTTACATTAGACATTTAAAAATATAAAATTGTAAAATACTAAAATGTACTGAACACATCATGACATTAAAGATATTTTAAAACTTCTTTCAAAATTCAAATAAAGCAGGCACCATAGCCAATAGGAATCCAATAATTGAAGTTGATCAGTTTACAAAAGGTTATTCTCGGTAGAAATTCACAAGTTGAACATGTGTATTAACAGGAATAATCTATTGACATAGACACGTTTCTACTTTTATTAATGTATGTGAACACTTGAAGTGAAAGAATTCTGTTCCTTATTTGGAATGAAATTTTCTAAAAATGTTACTGCTTTTAACCATGGCTAATTGGAAAACTCATTCCTGTAAATAATTGTAAACCTCGCATGTGTTTATCCTGGAATTATTTTAATTTTCTCTTTTATTATCTCTGTTAATTTTCTTTGGTAATTAAAAAAATTGAATTATAACAAAGATAGTGACATCCTTCTATGAATTAATACTTAGCTATGAAGTTTCAAGCATCTGGGCCTTGAGTAGCTATTTATTTGGTTTTTAATGATTCTTCATAAATATTCAACAAATAAAATAATAAAGAACAATTTTATTTAACAGCTATGGAACTGTTCTCTAGCAACATTTTTCTTTTATCTTTGGTTAATTTTCTCCTTGTAAAAATTTGACTTCTGCCCTTTATTGGCAACCTATTTTTCATAATCATTTAGTAAAAGCCGAAAATTCCTTTAAAAATCCAAGTCTTCTCATCCAGAAAGAGCTAACGAATTCCCAGGTGAACTGATACTCTGTTGCCTGAGCTCATTTTTAAAAAGAGATGTTTAAATAAACATAAGAAATTATACACTAGCATAGTTGTTACCTCCACATACAGAATTCCTATTTAAGGATGCTATCTGCATCTATGAACCTTGCTTCTTCCATCATTCAGGGCATATTTAGAACACCTCTAAAATTAGTTTTGGAGCCTGAAACACACAGTTGTCTGAATATTCTAAGTGGTAGTTGACTTTTGTCTTGTGTGTATCTGTGTGTCTGTGTTAACAAACTATTAACTGTTGGGAATGCAAGCTGGTGCAGCCACACTGGAAAACAGTATGGAGTTTCCTCAGAAAGTTAAAACCAGAACTACCTTATGACCCAGCAATGGCACTACTAGGCATTGATCCACGGGATACGGGTGTGCTGTTTCGAAGGGACACATGCACCCCCATGTTTATAGCAGCACTATCGACAATAGCCAAAGGATGGAAAGAGCCCAAATGTCCATCGATGAATGCATGGATAAAGAAGATGTGGTATATATATATATATATATATATATATATATATATATATACACACATACACAATGGAGTATTCCTCGACAATCAAAAAGAATGAAATCTTGCCATTTGCAACTACGTGGATGGAACTGGAGGCTATTATGCTAAGTGAAATTAGTCAGTCAGAGAAAGACAAAAATCAATGACTTCACTCATATGAGGACTTAAAAAGACAAGACAGGTGAATACAAGGGAAGGGAAACAAAAATAATATAAAAACAAGGAGGGGGACAAAACAGAAGAGACTCATAAATATAGAGAACAAACTGAGGGTTACTGGAGGGGGTGTGGGGGGGTAGGCTAAATGGGTAAGGGGCACTAAGGAATCTACTCCTGAAATCAGTGTTGCACTAGATGCTAACTAATTTGGATATAAATTTAAGAAAATAAAAAATTAAATTAAAAAAGAAAACAAGAAAACCAATCTATTAACTGTGATTGGCAGTCAACCTGGATAATAAGCTATTTGGGACCAGAAATGAGATGTGCTTATAAAATAATGAAATTTATTTCATTTGTGTCTTCTGAACTGTTCCTGACATTAATTCACTCAGAAACATTATAAAACCACTTTGAACAACGGCAGCTTCATTGTAACAAATGCACAGTCTTTTATAAAAAATATTTTATTCTATTTTTTTATTGATTTTTTAATGTTTATTTATTTTTGAGAGATTGAGAGAGAGAGAGAGAGAGAGAGAGAGAGAGAGAGCTCAAGCAGGGGAGGGGCAGAGAGAGGGGGAGACACAGAATCCGAAGCGGCCTCCCGGCTCTGAGCTGTCAGCACAGAGCCCGACGCAGGGCTCAAACTCACAGACCGCGAGACCATGAGCTGAGCCGAGGTCGGACAGTCAACCAACAGAGCCCCCCAGGTGCCCCTATAATAAATACTTTAAATAGAGTTGTAAAGGATAGAATATAAATTTAGGCTGCTTTAGGTAAAAACATAATCTATCAGATCAAATGACCAAAGGGGCCAGCTTCAGGCCTGGCTTGACCAAGGGACTTAAATGTTACCTGCTCTTGTTGCTGCCTCTCAGCCTCCTCTCGACTATGTCGACCCCACTTAAGCTCTTGTGACCAGAAGTTCAAGTCCAACTGAGATTTTGCCTCTACCCGGTTGCTTCAGAAAAATCCTGGGGTCCACTCTCACATGATCAAATTGGATCCAGGAGGTGAAATCACATTTTTGGAGAGCTACTAGGCCATGTATCTACCATTAAGTCAACTGGACAAGGGGCGTTTAATGTTTCACTGGTCAGATTGGTGCCATATTCTCCATTCCTTGGCTAGGTGTTGAAGCCCCACTCCTGGATGACCAGGACACCTATCTTGTTTCCTAAAAGCAAATCTATTAACTTAATAAAGGAAAATGAATATAGGCTTTGATGGAGCTACCAAATAGCTTCCATGCACTTAAAGCCCAAGGTTTTGGGCTTACATTGTTAAAGAATTGCCTATCATTATTGAATAGTAACTAATAATACGAGAAGTTATATGTGAAGGTCTGCAAGGAAAGTTAGTTTTAAAACTTGTTTTATTCAATCCTAAAATTTGTGTGGAACCACAAAAGACCCCGAACAGCCAAAGTAATACTGAAGAAGAAAACCAAAGCGGGAGGCATCACAATCCCAGACTTCAGCCTCTACTACAAAGCTAAATCATCAAGAGAGTATGGTATTGGCACAAAAACAGACACAGAGACCAATGGAATAGAATAGAGAACCCGGAATTGGACCCACAAATGTATGGCCAACTGATCTTTGACAAAGCAGGAAAGGGTATCCAATGGAAAAAAGACAGTCTCTTTAGCAAATGGTGCTGGGAGAATTGGACAGCGACATGCAGAAGAATGAAACTTTCTTACACCACACACAAAAATAAACTCAAAATGGATGAAAAACCTGAATGTGAGACAGGAAACCATCAAAACCCAGAGGAGAAAACAGGCAATGACCTCTTTGACCTCAGCTGCAGAAATTTCTTACTCAATACATTTCCAAAGGCAAAGGAATTGAAAGCAAAAATGAACTATTGGGACCTCATGAAGATAAAAAGCTTCTGCACCGCAAAGGAAACAATCAACAAAACTAAAAGTCAACCGATGGAATGGGAAAAGATATTTACAAATGACATATTGGATAAAGGGCTAGTATCCAAAATCTATAAAGAACTCACCAAACTCCACACCCCCAAATCAAATAATCTGGTGAAGAAATGGGCAGAAGGCATGAATAGACACTTTTCCAAAGAAGACATCCAGATGGCCAACAGACACATGGAATGATGCTCAACGTCGCTCCTCATCAGGGAAATACAAATCAAAGCCACACTGAGATGTCACCTCATGCTGGTCAGAGTGGCTAAAATGAATAAATCAGGAGACCATAGATGCTGGTGAGGATGTGGAGAAACGGGAACCCTCCTGCACTGTTGGTGGGAATGCAAACTGGTGCAGTCGCTCTGGAAAACAGTGTGGAGGTTCCTCAAAAAATTAAAAATAGAACTACCCTATGACCCAGCAATAGCACTGCTAGGAATTTACCCAATGGATACTGGAGTGCTGATGCATAGGGTACCTCAATGTTTATAGCAGTGCTTTCAACAATAGCCAAATTATGGACAGACCCTAAATGTCCATCAACTGATGAATGGGTAAAGAAGATGTGGTTAATAGATACAATGGAATACTACTTGGCAATGAGAGAGAAAGGATGAAATCTTTCCATTTGCAGCAACGTGGATGGAACTGGAGGGTATTATGCTAAGCAAAATAAGTCAGAGGAAGACAGATATTATATGCTTTCACTCATATGTGGAATTTGAGAAACTTAACAAAAGGCCACGGGGGAAGGGGCAAAAAAATAGTTACAGAGAGGGAGGGAGGCAAACCATAAGAGGCCCTTAAACACAGAGAACAAACTGAGGGTGGAAGGTGGGGGGTGAGGGGAAAGTGGGTGATGGGCATTGAGGAGGGCACTTCTTGGGATGAGCACTGGGTGTTGTATGGAAGCCAATCTGACAACAAATTATATTAAAAAAATAAAGTTTGTTTTATTAAAAGTATTAAAGAAACAAGTGGATTCAAATTGATGCCCATAATGGATAATATTATTTCCTTTCCATTCATCATACTCTGTAGAAAAATCAGGTAAGAAGCTGGCTTCGCTATTATTATTTCTTTATTTCTTTTTTAGGAAAACTCTACTTACATACTTAGGCACAGCTCGGGGTTTAGAGATTTTTCCAGTGTGGCTTGCAAATTATATGGTCTATTTTTTTATTATTGTAAATTTAGTTAAAATAGGTAGGATAGTCATATTTTCATGCATTTGTGTGAGAGGTTTCACTGTTTTGGACTTTACTTGCCCTTATGATCACCTTGCTCTTGTATTTTTATCTGATAAGACATAGGTTAATACTTGGAGAAATTATTATTATATAAGTGGCAATTCCGTGTCCATTTTTTCCATACTCTATACTTGGATCAATTCCCCAAGCATCGTTTCTCATAGGGAAGTCCCGAGACTACT
Source organism: Panthera pardus (assembly GCF_024362965.1). Taxonomy (NCBI): domain Eukaryota; kingdom Metazoa; phylum Chordata; class Mammalia; order Carnivora; family Felidae; genus Panthera; species Panthera pardus. The sequence continues at coordinate 4,182,471 of NW_026526732.1, forward strand.
CACTCTTTCTCTCTTTCTGTTATGAAGTCATATAATATTACGTATTCTCTAATTTCTTATTTCGCTAAGCTGTTCAACCCATTATATCAGGGAGGTGTCCCAAGAGAATACAAAGAAAGGGGTAGTAGAGATAAAAGATGATGCAAGACGAGGTTTTGGGGGGACCGATCGGTCAAATTGGTATTTGTGTTATACAGTAAGTAGAATTGTATCAAATGTTGCCGATATGCATTATTTTTCTCTAGATTTTAATATTAATGTAAAAAGGCACTAAAATTTAATAAACATCATCTTCTTGGTCCAAAATACATTAGTTCACTCTTCCTTTAATAGATTTTGAAAAAAAAAAAAAGGAGGTAGACCAAGGATATAAAGTAAAACGCACATTTTGATTTTGTTTTTGTTATTGAGTTTATGTTTTAGTCTTTCATGTTATTTACATACTTGTAAAACTCCTATGGAAATGATTTTCAGCAGGGAAAAATTGAGAAGAGGAAAGTCATTGCTGTTGCATACAATTTGTTTTCACTGCTTTAACAGTTCCACATGGAAAACACATGCACCAGCTCACTGCTAATGTATAAAATGGGAAAATTTTCTATTTCTATAGTAAAAAGCTGTAAGGAAACATTCCCCAGGTAAGGAGAGGGGAATTCTTTTTACAGTAACATGCCGTTAGTATTTCCTTTCACTCCCTATCTTTAAAACTAAGCAGTCACTAATTGTGGGAGGGATGGTACATTCTCACCAAAGATTCACGTGCTCCGTTTTCTTTTTCAGGTTCCTCTGAGGGACTCTCTGTGTGGCTCTGGCCAGTGGACTGTGAGAGCCCATGGTGGTGAAGACCAGGGGCCTCTCTGTAACTCTCTTCCTTACCCACAAGGATCTTGGAGGCCACCTGTGCCATATGGCAGAGCCACAAGATGGCGAACAGCTGGTCTACCTAATTTGGACTTTGCATGAGTGACAAATACAATTACATTTTGTTAAACTACCGGATGGTTTGAGATTCAGGCCTGCTGGCAGGTAAAATTAATCCAGATTCGCACATCAAATTTTATTTAAAATATTTGACTTTCGATTTTAAATGTATCATGTAACTCTTGTAAGGAAAACTTGGGACAAAACTGAAAACAACCAGTTGGCGCCATCCAAAGTTAGTACTTTTATTTTGTTGACGGTCCAACAACATTGCCCGGTTATAACTTTAAAGACTCCCAGGATATGAGATCGCTGCGCGAGGTAGCCATGCCAGCTCTATTTTTATTTCCAGAAAGTTCGCCAGTAAGAGGAGTATAAATGTTCCCTGGCATTGCTTTATTTGCACAGAATGATAGCAATCGAAATTTTGTCTTGGCGTCTCAAGTGATACTTTAACTTCTGCCTGTTCTTTTTGTTTGTTCACCTTTGTAATAGGCGAGTACTTATCCTATTAATTTCATTTTCGTTATGAAACATTCAGACGTACAACGTGTTATTAAAAAAAAGTAAAATAAGGAATACTGGTGAACCCAACATCCAGATTAAGAAACAATAAATGCAAAGAATTGCTAAAATCATCTGTGTAAACTTCATAGCTCTCGTTACACAATCAGCCATAGTTCCCTGCTGACTTTCTAAAATGAACCGTGATCTTGAATTAGGTGTCTAACATTCAGATTTATTTCTTTACATATTTACTTCCCACATACGTAAGTCATACAACTGATGCTATATCTATGTTGATAGAGAGCATTAATTTACTCAAATTTGAGTTATGTCAAGCATTCTGTACTCTAATTCAATTTTTTCCCAGTTCTCAACAAGTAGTAGGTATCGGACAATTTTTTAAAAAAATTGAATTGGAGCTGTGTTAGGGGTTGCTTAATTAAGGATTCACAAAGTTACCTTAAATATTTATGTAAAATTTCACCCAAATATATATACACACACACACATACACACACACACATACTTTTCTTTTGGGATTATCTTTCTTTCTCCTCTGAATGTGCCTTTCTTCTTGCTTAAATGGTGGATGTCTAGGTCACATAAATCAGAAATATTTACTATCCTAAAAATTAGGTAACAATTATTGTTTTGGCAGTCAATATTTAAATTTATAAACCAGCCACTGCATACATTTTAGTCACAACCCATACTATAGTTCAGATCCTTCAGTGTGTTGAAGAATATGGTCAAATACCACAATTTAACAGTTTATAATTTTTTTAAACCAAAATGCAATATGCATTAACATAACAAGCACTGGTGAAGATGTGGAGAAATCGGACATCTTGGACATTGCCTGTAGGATTGAAAAATGGCACAGCCACTTTGGAAAACAGTTGGGGGTTCCTCAAAATGTTAAAGATACGTTTAGCATGCAATCTAGCGGTCCCACCCCTGGCTGTTACTCTAGAAAATTTAAAATATGTATTCACACAAAATATCTGCATAGGAGGGGCGCCTGGGTGGCTCAGTTGGTTAAGTGTCCAACTTCGGCTCAGGTCATGATCTCACGGTTTGTGAGTTCGAGCCCTGCGTCGGGCTCTGTGCTGACAGCTCGGAGCCTGGAGCCTGCTTCGGATTCTGTGTCTCCCTCTCTCTCTGCCCCTTCCCTGATCACGCTCTGTCTCTCTCTGTCTCTCAAAAATAAATAAATGTAAAAAAAAATTTAAAAAAATCTGCACAGGAATGTATGGTGGTATCATACATAATAGATAAGAAGAAACAACTCAAATGTATATCGATTTATGAATAGATAAATAAAATGTGATATATTCACAAGATGGAATGTTATTTAGCCATAAAAGTGAAGGAAATACTGGCACATGCTACAACATGGATGAACCTTGAAAACATTATGCTAAGTGAAACAAGTCAGAAAAAAAAGAACAAACATATTTTTTTTAATGTTTATTTATTCTGAGAGAGAGAGAGACAGAGAGAGAGCAGGGAAGGGGCAGAGAGAGAGGGAGACACAGAATCCGAACACAGGCTCCATGCTCCGAGCTGTCAGCACAGAGCCCAACACCGGGTTCAAACTCAGGCATGATGAGATCATGACCCGAGCTGAAGTTGGATGCTTAACCAACTGAGCCACGCAGGCGCCTCCAAAGAACAAATATTGTATGATTCCACTTTTATGAAATGTTCAGAATAACCATATCCATAGAAACAGTACATAGATTAGTGTTTGTTAGAGGTGGGAGGAGAATGGGGGGTGATCACTAATGGGTATGAGACTTATTTGGGGGGTGATGGAATGTTATGAGATAGTGTTGACAGTCGCAAACCCGTGTGAACCTACTAATGGGTCACCCCTTCCCCCCACATTGTATACTTGAAAAAATGGAGTTTATAGCCTGTGAATGATAGCTCAAAATATCTCTTATTTAGAAAATAAATTTAGGAGGCACCTGGGTGGCTCAGTCCGTTAAGAGTCCAACTTCAGCTCAGGTCATGATCTTACGGTTCGTGGGTTTGAGCCCCACCTCGGGCTCTGGGCTGACAGCTCAGAGCCTAGAGCCTGTCTTTGGATTCTGTGCCTCCCCCTCTCTCTGAATGTTTATGGCCGAAATGTTTATTGCTTCACTTCTGTGCTTGATCACTTTTTTGGATTCTGTACGGATATCTCCACTCAACCCATTTAGCGAATATTTGTTCGTTAGTAATCAGTAAGAAACTCTCTCCGATATCAAAGTGTACACATTTATCAGCAGCTGTATTTAGAAATGAGCCAGTGTTACAATTCTGCCATCACTCAACAGAGCACTGTCACTTGCCATCACCTGCGGCTCTGGGACTCACGTTCCCCAGAAGCAATAATGGGGCCGATGAGGACCAGCGACTGCTTCCTTCACAGACCTGCTCCGTCTGTCTAGACTCTGAGTTTGCGTGCAGTTAGATGCTTTGAATTGCACACCTAAGCTTTCTAACTTTGCTCCTTGACTGATTACTATCAGCTCCAGGAAAAACCCTTGGGGGGGGGGGGGTAAGGCTGTAAGCCTCCATATCCTGAGAGTTAAAGGACCAGTATTTGGGATATCACTGGCACGCAGAAAAGTCTTGTCACAAGCACACTGGAACTCAAGAACCCTAGTGCACAATATTTCCAGACCAACTCTTGGGACACGAGCACTTGCTCAGAGGTAGACTTCTTCACCTGCACTGCTTCTAGGGCGAAGCAAGCCCCATAAGAGTCTCTACCAATTTGTATCGTGTTTTGCTCTCTTTGCTTGTTCGCCTTTACAACAGGCTAGTACTTTTCCTCTTGACTTTTTGAGAGGGTTATTTTGAGAATTCAAAGGCCCTTGGCATACATTCCAAGAACGGTTTTCAGAAGCACGTAACCCATATTTAAAGGGGGTACTATCATATATTTGATAATGGGGACCAGCTCTCTTTTGAGAGCGGAAGACCCGCGGCAGGAACTCACAGGGTACTGTTGGGAGTACGTGAGGTGCCTGAGGGCAGGGAAACTGATTCTGGAAATGGCATGCACCGATTCTGTGCCTTTGAATGGCTGCTATGTGTACTTGAATCCGTGATGTCTGTGATCATGCCATCATCAGGGAGCCCAGATTCAAGCAGGACATATGTATGACTCTATAAGTAACGTGTGATGAGGCAAATGCCAGAACCAAGGATAACAAAGAGCTAAGCAAATTAAACGCATAAACAATTACTACTTGCAGGGTGTGGAGGAGGGATCCTGGAAGCAGAAATATTATCGGAAGTGACCTCCGCAAATGAGTGGAGATTCTCCCTGGAATATAACCAGGGCAAAGTCATGGAGTAAGACGTGTGTGTGTGTGAACAAAGCAAGTGGTAAATGTGTAAGATGCCCGAGGAACGGTGACTGTTGCAACCTAAAGCCAAGTCACAAAGAGCATGACAGATGCTAAGGAGTCTCCTATTTTTGGAAGGAATGAACAGCTCTTTGTAGTGTTTCTAATGATGAAAATTTTCAAAAACACAGCAGCAGAGCGAACGTTACTACAGACTTATCCCATAGCTCCAAAAATTATCAACTCACGGTTAATCTTGTTCATCTCTACAAAAACAAGAAAAACACACATTTTCTCTATCTCCGAGATTATTTTGAAGTAAAGGTAAGGCATCAGTGTATCTTATCCATAAATATTTCAGCGTGTACCTCTGAAAGATAAGGACTCTGAAGGAATGTAACAATACCACGATCTTACCTAAAACAATAAAAAGTAAATTGCAATACTAGCAGCTGTATGGTTAATATTCGATTTTCTCATCATTTTTAAAGCTATTTTTGGAATTGGTATCAAAATAAAGTTCAGACATTGTCATCAGTGGATGTGACTTTTAAGCCTCTGAAGTCGACGGGCATGCCCAACTCATGTTTTCCTGGCAATTTTATTTGTTGATGAAACCGGGTTCTCTGCACACAGATTCTGTGGGGGAAAATCACTAATTGCATCCCTGTGATATCCTTTAATACATCGATCCCCCCTCTGAACTTTCTGTGAGTTGGTAGTGAGATCTTCAGGCTAATCTGAAATCAGATTTTGGCAAGAATACTTCTTACGGGGGTTGTCCGTTTCCTTCCATCAGGAACCATGAATGGTTATCTTTCGTCTGTGAGGAGAACTGTTCATAAGGATGTTTACAACTTTGGTCCACAGTTTCATTAGGTGGCATAAACGGTGATCATCTAATCATTATTCATTTACTCACTCTTCATTAATTAGCTGGGACACTTCCACGAAGAAAAACTTGTCACATTTGATTATGCTGTGATAAAGCTCATAAAAGGAAGGCAAAATAAGGGTTTGATTTTTTTATTCATTTTCAAACTAGTGAGTAGGTTTCTTAGTATCTTGACAAGGTGACCAAAAAAGCTTATTTATTCATTTATTTTTGTGTTTTTTATCACTAAAAGATTTAAATGTTTGTGGCATTCAGTCGACTATGATTTATACTTACTGATGTTCAGATTCTGACCATTTTTGGTTGATGAGAGCCTCTTCGATTTGGCTATGGGGTCTTTTTATAAACATTTTTTATGAAAATATAAAATGCATGCCATTGAATTTTCAAAAATTTGAATACTCAGTTCAAGAAACAGAAGGTTACCAGGACCCTAGAAGCTGACATTTGCTAGGTGCTAAGTCCTGAGACTGGGGTTGGGGGCAGTGCTGCACAAAAGATTTCCGCCCATTTCACAACGCCATTTCCATTCATCACAGAGGGGGGTGTGCAAAAAACCTCTTGAGAACAAATTGGTTAACTTTCACTTGGTAGAATTGGAAGTCTAGGGCCATCCTTCCATTAGAGCAATCTGCTATTGCAATGTGTTGATAGATTTCGAAAGGCATTCTAGCACCTGGAACAATGAACATTTGTAGATAGTGAGCAATCTTTGAGGGAGGAAACTTTTCTTTCATAACTTATAAGGAGAGGTCCCCTTTACATAACTTTCTCTTGACAAAGGGTCGCTCTCCTCTATGCGTCATAGCTCTGTATTCTAATCCGAATGTGGTTTGCCAGTCTTCTGTGTTTCAGGGAGTGACAGCAGGAATTTGCAAACAGGAAAATCATTTGTGGTGAGATGTGGACAATCAAGATTTATTAAACACTATTATGTGCCAGATACTGTCTTTGGTGCTTTCCAAGAGAATCACAACTAGCCCTTCCCAGAAGTCCTTGGGCAAGTGAAGTTCTCCCTTCGGGAGAAAACCTGAGGTTTTAAAAAGAGTAAGGTGGCTCATTCAAGAGCACACAATTGGCAAGCGGTTGACCCTAGAATTGAAATCCCTTCAACTATAACACGCTTCTCTATTACACTCTACATTTCTTCCTCTTTTCTCTCAGGCTCAAAGAAGACTATACTGGTAGCATCGTAACGTGGACTGGAGACTTGCCCCAAAGTGCTCTATCTCATTGATACAAATGCACATAAGCGTCCACAAGAGTCAATTCTACTAAATCTATGATGGTATGCTATCGCGGGTTATCAATACTTGTCTGTATCTGTACAAGTCACTGACGATATGAGAGAGACACTGAGAGATAGTCCATACAATGCCTTGTCGACACTTATTCTGCCTACTGGTTAATCATTACAAAGGACCTTGAGGCTCATTTCACTATAATTCAAATCACGGAACCAACGTTAAGGAAGATCCAGAAAGATGTCCCACGTGGCATGGGACATTAATCCGTTGGAAGCCTTCTCCCGTTGGAAGGCTTCTCTACTTGGAAATAGAATCATTGGAAACATTTTCTCTTGGGTAATCTGGCTTTGAATGTTCCTTACACACCTGGCATTTCATGGAGGCCGTGCAGGGAAGATAAGTAACAATCCTTCTCTATTCTTGCTGTGGAATCACCTATCATTCCCACCCTCGATAGCATCCGGATGCAACTCTGCCAGAACATACACACTGGTGGCTGAAATCACCATCAAAGACAAGCCTGTCACCTTTGCCAAAGGCAGCTAAGTTTCAGTATCGCCTGTGGCTTCCCCTGATGCCTGTGTTGGCAGCCCACATTGGTTTTACCAACAGCGGTTTTCACATGCATAAATCCATTTTGTTGAAGACTTTCTTACCTATTGATAATTCTACTGTTGGTTAGTAGAATATAGTTTTTGATGACTAAGACTAAGAGATTTGTCGGAAACACGTGGTGAGCTAAACACTCTGCTCTGTGAGGATCCATGGGATCCTGTTTACCCAAATCAGAATGTACCAGGGAAGCCCTTTGGAGCAGGTGACAGGGGCAGAGCTCTGCTCCTCGGTGTTACCATTTGAACACCTCTCGCCCAGGGAACGCCCCAGCCCACACGTGGCGCATGCGGATGGCTCACTGTCTACAGAGAACAGCTGCCGCCTGGTGAGTTCATTCTCCAAGGACGGCGAGCTAATACCCCCATTCGTCTTCTTCCCTTGTAATTCGGGAACTGAAAATCAATTTATCCGCAAGGAAATGGAATTGATGTAACATTATCTTGTAGATCCAGATGATCTTCTTGCTTCCATCCTTTAAAGATAATCTCTGTCATCATTGCACATCCTGACAGAGTACGTTCAGAGCGAGAGATAGTACCAGATAATCCAGGCAATTTGTCGCTGGATTATTACATGCTTAACAGAGAGTGCTGCTGTATGACATAGTTTCGCTGGCCTTGAGAGCGTGATGTGGAGTTTGCCATCTGTATGTTCCATTTGTCCCCCACAAGAAAGCCAGAGTTTGGGCAGGGGGAGAGGAATGTCTGCAAACTCACCACCCTCTCTCTCTTCCCCGTGCTCTGTGACTTTTGAAGAAATTAGGAAAAGGATGATCCCCTTTCCTCACACTGTCAAAACCTTGTCTCTGAAGAGACTTGTAGATTCACTCAAGGAGAGGAACGTGTGACTGGTTGTTACATCACACATCCCAGAATTGTTTTTCTTTAGATATGTGGTATGACTTGAATATAAGCAAAAAAAGATTCCCTGAGGGCTTTAGAAAAAGCCTGTCCAGGCAAGGATATAATTTAGGAAATAAATAGCTGCCTGTTTTGTCCACTTGAGAGAAAGTTCTTAAAACATTTTTAACCTACTCTTTCTGGCATCAGTCTGTTCAGGGTAAATTCACCCAGGGCGTTTCGCTTCTGCACTGAATTTTGTATTTCCTTTCTTCTTTTTTAATTTTTGTACAGTTCCTTTCTTTATTTTGAGAGAGAAAGTGAGAGGGTGTGTGCATGTGTGCACATGAGCGGAGGAGGGGCAGGGAGAGAGAGCAGGCTCCGTGCTGTCAGCGTAGAGCCCGACGTGGGGCTCGATCCCACAAACTGTGCGATCGTGGCCTGAGCCGAAGTCAAGAGTCAGATGCTTCATCGAGTCACCCAGGCACCACTGCATTTCCTTTCACCTTGGTTAACTTGAGGAAAAGGCAGACTGTTCCCTATTGACTGACACGTACTTATCATATGTTGTCTCGCCTAAGACGCGAGGCCTCATGAGGATTTCTAGGTAACAGAACTCAGAGTGATTACCTGTTTCAGCCGGTGGTATTTATGTTATCTTTGGTCTTTAAAAATACTTAATAGCAATTCCAGTATTACAAAAAAGAAAGGTCCAAGTTATGGGTCACTAATTTTGGTTACTGGGTTAAAAAACAATCGTATCGAATAATTATCTCAAACCAAAACACAAATGTGTAGTTCTTGGTCTTATTATTTCAGCTTTTTCTATATTGTTAACTTAACGATTGGCATTGACTTATTGGTATTCATTTAACAAGCCTCAGATGTAAATCATGTAATTGGGAAGGCAGCCTCCAAAGAAGAGACTTTTTTCTTTGCCACGTGAAAGAGATTATTACAATATTGAAGTTATACAGAAAGGTGGTACTCATTTAACTCACCCATTTCCCCATGTCATTCAAATGACCCAAAGATCCTTGGTCCTTTTTAAATTGAAGCAGTAATTGGCCCTTTGCACTTGTGACTCCTCGTAAAATGCACTTCTTCCTTCTTGACATGACAGGATTCTCTTTATTTTTCTCTTTTGCAAACTCTGAGAATGGCGTTTTCTTCTGTCTTTTTCTGGATGGATGCGTGGGTGGCTGGCTGGGTGGGTTCCTTTTAGCTTAAAATGCAAGGATTTAAAAAATAATACAATTTATTTTTAAATTAAATTTTTTAATGTTTATATCTTTTTGAGAGAGAGAGACAGAACTCGAGTGGGGGAGAGGCAGCGAGAGAGAATCTGAAGCAGGCTCTGGGCTCTGAGTTGTCAGCACAGAGCCCTACGTGGGGGTTGAACTCACAAACCATGAAATCATGACCTGAGCCAAAGCCAGATGCTTAACTGACTGAGCCACCCAGGTGCCCCCATAAATTTTATTTTTATAGAAGTTTTAGGCTTACAGAAAAACCAATCATAAATTAAAGAGGACTCCCATATTCTCTCTCTCCCCCTGACTTCAGGTTCCCTAGTATTAACATCTTGCATTCATGTTGCGCATTTGTTATGATCCGTGAACCAATATTGATACATTATTAGTAACTAAAGTCCAGAGTCTGATTCGGGTTGCTCTGGCAATTAGCTTCTGTAGAGTCATGTGCAGGTTTGGGTGTGAACGTACTTTTCACTCGGGTAAATATCTAGAAGTGTGTTTACTGGATTATACGTTGGGGCTAAGTTGGCTTTCTAAGAAACTGACGGACTGTCTTCCAAAGAGACTGCCCTATTAGGCGTTCCCATCACCACTGATGAGAGTCCTTGCTCCACATCCTTACCAGTATTTAGGCCAGTTTAGCCATTCGAGTAGGTGCGTAGTTGTATCTCACCGTTATTTCGATTTGCAATCGCAAAATGACATATGATGTTGAATATTTGTCAAATGCTAATTTGCTCTTTGTAGGTCTTCTTTGGTGAGGTGTCTGGTCAAAGCCTCCCGCCCTTTTTAGTTGCTTTTTTTGTTTGTTTGTTTGTTTCTTTACTGTTGAGTTTCAAGAGTTCTTTGTATATTTTGTGTGTTTTGGACACAAGTTCCTTTCTTAGATATGTGTTTTGTTAATGTTTACTCCCAATCTGTGGCTTGTCTTCATTCCCTTAACGGTGCCTTTGCCAGACAAAAGTTTTTAATTTTAATGATGTTCAACCTATTAATATGTTTTATGGGTGATGCTTTTGAAGCTGTATTTAAAACTGCACGCAACTCAGGGTCTTTTATTTTTTCTCTTATGATATTTTCTAGGAGTTTTATAGTTTTGTGTCTTATGTTTAGGTCTATAATCCATTTTGAGCTATTTTTTGTAAGAAGTGTAAAGTCAGCGTCTGGATTCCTTTTTTTCATGTGAACACCCTGATGTTTCAGCAGTATTTGTTGAAAGACTGTCCTTTCTCCAAAGAATCGTCATTGCTCCTTTGTCAAAAGATCAGTTGATATATTCGTGTGGGACTATTTCTGGTCTCTCTATTCTGTTTCATTGACCTGTTTGTCTATCATTTTACCAGTAGCACTCTGTCTTGATTACTGAGGCTTGAAGTTTGGTGAGACTGAAGTCAGATAGTGTCAATTCTCTGACTTTCATTTTCTCCTTCAATATTGTGTTGGCTTTTCCATTTCTTGTGCCTCTTGGAATAAACCTTAGAGTCAGTTTGTCAATATTCACCCAGTAACTTAGTGAGGTTAGATTTGGGTTTCACTGACTCTTCAAGATCAAGTTGGGCAGAACAAGAGTGAGTCTTCCTATTCATGAACATGGAATATCTTTCCATTTATTTGGATCTTGTTTATTTAGGTCTTACTCATTTCTATTTATTTTTGTCTAAGATGGACACTTAGCTTAGTTTATGTCATTCAACTTTTCTAGTTCATGCCTTCATTGCTGTACATTTCCTCTCAGGACTGCTTTTTCTGCATTTTACAAACTTGTATTGGTTATACTTTCATTTCCACTTAGTTCAAAACACTTATTGCCTTTGAGACTTCTTGGACTCAAACATGTTTTTTAGATGAGTATTGGTCTAGTCTTCAAATATGTGGGATTTTCTAGCCATCTTCCTGTTACTGATTTCTACCTTCATTCCATCATTGTTTGAAAGCTTACTTCATGATATCTATTTTTTAAAAAATTTTTAAGATGTGTTTTATTACCCAGAATGTGTTCTGTAGTGTTGACTATTCTCTGTGGGCTGGAGAAGGGAATGTATACTCTATTGTTGAGTGAAGTAATTTAGAAATGTCAACTAGACCCAGTTGATCAATGGTCCTATTCAGTTCAATTATATCCTGACTGACTTGCTGAGCCTGTCCATTACCCATACAGGGGTGCTGAAGTCTTCAACCATAATAGTGGATCAGTCTATTTCTCTTGGCAATTTTGACTCACCTATTTTGATGCTCTGGTGTTAGGAGCATCCACATTAAAGATTTTTATGTCTTTTTAGAGAATTGATGCTCCAATTTTTCTCTGATAATTTTTCTTGCTCTGAAGTTTGCTTTGACTGAAGTTAATGTAACTTTTCCGGCTTTCCTTTGATTAGTGTTAGCATGGTATAGACTTCTCCAACCCTTTACTTTTAGCCAAATCGAGCCTTTATATTTAAGTGGGTTTTTTTGTATCCTTGAAAGACTCTGTATTTTAATTTATATATTTAGGCCGCTCACATTTAAGAATGATTATTGGCATATTTGAATTAATGCCTACCATATTTGAAATTTTTTAGTCATTGCCTTTTTTCTTTTTTTTTAAATGACTTCCACTTTTTTTCTGCCTTCTCTAACTTTAACTGAGTATTTATATGATTCCATTTTCTCCATTTTCTTAGCATGACAATTTGACTTTTTTTTTTACTTATTTTACTTATGTTTACTTATTTTAGTGGTCCTTCCTCCTCCTTCCTTCCTTCCTTCCTCCCTCCCTCCCTCCCTCCCTCCCTCCCTCCATCTGTCCTTCCCTCCCTCCCTTTTCTTTCTTTCTTTCTTTCTTTCTTTCTTTCTTTCTTTCTTTCTTTCTTTCTTTCTTTCTCCCTCCTGCTCCTTATTATTATTCCAATTATGTGTGTTTTACACCTTTTGCAGTTGGTCCACTGTTCTTAGATTTTCTGTTCATATTTTTCATTTTTAAAATCTCTTTGCATTTCAGTTTGTGTCATTTCTGTGAACATATATATCTTCAAGCTTGCTGGTTCTTTCTTCAGCCATGTCCAGTCTACTGATGAGGTCATCAAAGGCACTCCTCATTTCTGTTACAGCATTCTTGTTGTCTAGGATTTCCTTTTGATTTTCACTTAGTTTCCATCTCCTTGCTTAAATACCCATATGTTCTTTTAAAAATTAAAAAAATTTTTTTTTTAACATTTATTTATTTTTGAGACAGAGAGAGACAGAGCATGAACGGGGGGGGGGGGGTCAGAGAGAGAGGGAGACACAGAATCTGAAACAGGCTCCAGGCTCTGAGCTGTCAGCACAGAGCCTGACGCGGGGCTTGAACTCACGGACCGCGAGATCATGACCTGAGCCGAAGTCGACTGCTTAACCGACTGAGCCACCCAGGTGCCCCTCTTTTTAAAATTAAAAAAAAAATTATTTATTTATACTGAGAGAGAGAGTGAGAGAGAGAGGGAGAGAGAATCCCTAGCTCTGCACTGTCAGCACAGAGCCTGATGCAGGACTCGAACTCACAAACTGTGACATCATGACCTGAGCCGAAACCAAGAGTTGGACACTTAACCAACTGAGTCACCCAGATTCCCCACATACCTATATATTCTTACATATTAGAGGCCCTAGGATATTGTAGTTACTTTGAATTCCCAGTCTGATAACTCCAAAATATCTGCAATTTCTGAGTCTGGTTCTGATTCTTGGTTTGTCTCTTTAGATTGTGTTTTTTGCTTTTCGGAATGCCTTGTGATTCTTTTGTTGTTGAAAGCCAGACATGATATATTGAGTAAAAGGCACCAAGAAAGACCTTTGGTGTGAGGTTTTACGTCTATGTGGCTGGAAGCTGTTTACCATGCCCAGTGACTGTCGTGTCTGAGGTTAATGTTTCCTTTAGTCAGTGTGTTTTGTCTCCCTTGTTTCCTTTGGGTGTCCCTCCCGCCTCCCGAAATGGGGCTGCGGCTTGCAATTCCCATTACTGTGCTGCAGCCCATTGATTGGAGGTAAGAGGTAGGAGGAGGAACATTCTAGTCTGGAGGTGAGGCCCCAGTCTCTCAGTGAGACTGAGCTGAGTATTTCCCTTCCCCGGATCAGCTAGGTTTCAGTAGAACCCCTGGCAGTAAAGCTCTGGTAAAACTGTGTCCCCTGAGAGGAGACCTTGTGAAGGAGACCAGAGTCCTGGGCTTGTTTCCACATGCTCACTTTCCCTCACCCCCCTGGAGGGAGCACCGTGGGTTTGCTCACTGACCTTCACTCTGAGGATACCAGGGGCCTCTGGTGGTGAAACTCAGGAAAATGTGGGGCCCCCAAGACTCAGGTTTTAAACTCTCAGCATCCGAACGGCCACCCTTCCATCGGGTTCGGTTTACATGCTCCTGCTCGACGCTTGTAAGTGGCTTCTACTCCTGGGTGTGGGCTGGGGGAGGTCGTGGTTCTCTGCTCCTGCGTGTCTGTCCCCCCCCCGCCACGGTTTCCACACCGCCTGTGACTGCAGTTCTCTGAGAGAGAGAAAGAGAGCTGTTGATTTTCATTGTGTTCAGCTTTTTCCTGGGGGTGGGGATGGGAGTGGTTAATTCCGTGTTTTCTGCGCTCCAGACCAGAAACCATGCAAGCACTCTGCGTGGCTTCTTGACAGGAATGAGTGAAGTACCACGAATAAGTGTCTTTCCTTCATGTTAGTCACCTGGATGGAGTGGCACACACCTGGTCTTTACGTATGAAGCTGAAGCTGTCACTCCCATTTTCCTTTGACGTGTTTAACTGGCACAGAAATTCATGAAACGCGGGTCTGGGAATATTACTGTTCAATTTTCAATGACAGGTTGAAATTTACAAAAGTGACATCAGGTCATAGTTATGTGTGTGTGATATAAACATGTGCTGTACTCGTATGTTCATGTATATTAATATTCATAGGTTTCACATATATGTGTAGAAGGTTTCATTGGATTATTCATTTATTTTTATACATTTAATTTCATATGTACTTATAGGTGCAATACTTACATCTCTAGAGGAGAGAATCACGGGAGGTGTAAGTCCATAAACCCATTACAGGCACTGGGTTGAATGAACAAGACAGGGCTAGCTCTCTTTTTAGCCGTTTCCAGCCAACATGCTCCTTGGTCAATGACTATTTTATGGATGCGCCTTAACTTGATGGAAAAGCGCACATGTTTTGGATTAAGACAACCTGGGAGCAAGTTTCACGCCTACACTTGCGAGCTGGACAGTGGCTTTGGGCCTCCGTCCGCCCCTTGTTGATTCAATGGAACTATTAAGAGCACTCTCCACATGTGATGGGCTACTGTGAATATATTGCACGGGAGTAGCCTGGAGCCTAATATGTTCTGGATATGCCGTATTATTGATGTTTTCCTCATCGGTGGCATTGCGGCCATTGCCAACGATAGTACCTTTTCTGCTCTTTGACACTTTCTGTCATGTTTTGTTCAGCTTTGGGGGAATTAAAGAACATGACTGAACACGTAATCTGGGTGCGATGGCCAGAAGTTCCTGGCTTCAACTCAGTTCTGTGTCCTGGCATCTCCAAGATCGACACGTGCAGCCCAGAACTTTCTTCTAGGCTCCAGTGCCATATTCCCGTGTTGCTACTATTCATCTCTATCCTGGAAAACAACTCAGCTGCCCTTCTCTTCCCACAGATCAATTTTAGCCCAATTAGATTAGCAAAGACTTAAAAATATAACGACAGCTGATAAATACAATGGGTTAGTCCTTCTCCACACTGCCATGTGAGTTCAAATTCCTTTATTAAAGTACTTTGGGCCATGTATCAAAATCGTTCAGATATTCTTTTTTCTTTTTTTAATGTTTATTTATTTCTGAGACACAGAGAGACAGAGCATGAACGGGGGAGGGTCAGAGAGAGAGGGAGACACAGAATCTGAAACAGGCTCCAAGCTCCGAGCTGTCAGCACAGAGCCTGACGCGGGGCTCAAACTCACCGACCGTGAGATCGTGACCTGAGCCGAAGTCGGTCGCTCAACGGACTGAGCCACCCAGGTGCCCCAATCGTTCAGATATCCTTAACATTTATTCCAGTATTTTTACTGCTGGCATTCCAGCCTAGAAGAATCAGAAATGGGGCCAAATATGATGTAAAATTTCATTTATTGTATCACCTCTTTGTAGCGGGGGAATTATTGGGTATTGGTTACATATATTTTCATAACGTAGGAAACGACAGTTATAATAATGCTAAGTGAAAAAATAGTGAACGCAATTCATCTATACGACTGTTTCAAAATAAAGACATATGTAAGTACACTGAACATACTCATGGGGAAACACACTGTAGTTCAAAAGCCTGAATGGCTAATTATGTTATACCTGGAAATGAGGCTATTCAGTTGTCATTTTCTTCTTTATGCAATTCTCTCATGCCATATTTTATAATTCTGATAAATTACATAGGAAAAGACTACAGACCCACAGTTTGGGCGCTGTGTTTTACAAAGATCATATGCTTTCTTGTTCAAGTTCCAACTTGAACAGCTGGAGACTCGGTGTACCCCTGTGATTTGTTTGTGGCATATTTTTAGGGTCATTATGTTAGTACTTATTTAATGTCCCCCATACGTCAGACAGACTAGTACACAGTACAGCTCTCACTTTGAGGGAGAAAAGTAAAAAAAAAAAAAAAAAAAAAAAAAAAAAGTCGAAGGAAAATGAAAGGAAGAGAACATAGCACCTGCTCCTTGGATGGCCATGCCCAACAGTCCTGCCTTTTCTTTTTATTTCTATTTGATTTAGTTAACAAACAGTGTAGTGTTGGCTTCAGGAGTAGAACCCAGTGACTCATCACCTACGTATAACACCCAGCGACCATCCCAACAAATGTTCTCCTTAATGCCCATCCCCCATTTAGCCCATCCCCCAACCCCCTCCCCTCCAGCAACCCTCTGTACTTGTTTGTTCTCTGAATTTGGGAGTCTCTTATGGTTTGCCAGCCTCTCTGTTTTTATCTTAATCTTCCTTCCCTTCCCGTATGTTCATCTGTTGTGTTTCTCCAATCCCACATATGAGTGAAATCATACGATATCTGTCTTTCTCTGATGGACTAATTTCACTTAGCATAATACCCTCCAGTTCCATCCACGTAGTTGCTGATGGCAAGATATCATTCTTTTTGATTGCCGAGTAATACTCCATTGTATATATACACCACATCTCCTTTATCCATTCATCTGTCGATGGACATTGGGCTCTTTCCATACTTTGGCTATTGTTGACAGTGCTGCTATAAACATGGGGGTGCATGTGCCCCCCAAAACAGCATTTTTGTAGCCTTTGGATAAATTCCTAGTAGTTCAATTGCTAGCTCATAGAGTAGTTCTATTTTTGTTTTTTTGAGGGACGTCCATACTGTTTTCCAGAGTGGCTGCACGAGTTTGCATTCCCACCAGCAGTGCAAGAGGGGTTCCCCTTTCTCCGCATCCTTGCCAGGACCTGTTGTTTCCTGAGTTGTTAATTTTGGCCATTCTGACAGGTGGGAGGTGGCACCCCATCTTGGTGGCTTCCTCTTTGAGGGTCTTACGCTACATTTTAGAGTGTGCGTGGAGATGGCCGTCCTTGCCCATCCTGCCGTAGCTCCTGCAGATTTCCTATAAAAGTCAGAAGGAGCAGAACAGGGGCTCAGCCAGCGAGCAGAATGGGGGACGTGACCACAGGCCAGAGTCCAGGGAGAGCGATGGCAGAAAGCACAGGCATTTTATTTTCATTGTCCTCACTGGAAGACTGCATTCCCCTGGCCACTTAGATACGTTGTTTTCCCCTCACTACCGAGGAAAGGAGGTTCTGAGAAGCTGAGTAACTTTCATGGCTCGTAGACGGCAAGGCTGAGCTGTGAGTCCCTGTCCTTGTCATTGTTCCTTGCTACTTTTGGGGGATAATGTAAGGAATAGGGTCTCCAGCTCACAGCCCCTCTTGGGAGGGAGCGGGTGCCAGCACATGGGAGAGGGGGCGGTGGTCACAGGAGGTCAGGTGGTCCACGGGAGAGGATTCACAAGGCCTGTGGGTCAGTCCCCTTCCCCAGGACCACAAATCATAAGCTTCCTGCAGGTGCGATATTCTGGTAACTGGTCACTGCCTTCCTTGCAGGGAATCCTATCCACGGCTTCCAGAACACAGCCCTGAGCACGCCCCGACCCGGCACAAGAAAGATCAGAGGCTGGGAGTCTGACATCCTAACCCCGCCTGGCCTTCAGATCTCTCCAAATCTGTCCTCAGACAGCCTTCCCGACTCTTTTCTCGCACACTCTCTGGGGCCCCTTCCCAATCAGTCCAACACTGACCTCCCTTCCTCTTCCCAGAACTCCCCCGTCTCCCTGCCTCGTGGCACTTCCTCCAGTGCCTCCCCCTGCCTGGACCGCCCTCCCTGCGTCTCACATCCTTCAGGAATCAGCCCAGTGTCCTCTCTCCCTGGCGGGAATCACGGGTGCCGTGCCTTATGCTCTCAAAAGAAAGCCCTCCGTGGCGCCATATTGTTGCACTGCCGTGCGGGCAGCATCGCACAGCACAGGTGGCTCCCGAGTCCTCACCGTACACAAGGACCTCGTCACCTGTCCCGTGTGACCCTGGACAGAGCGCTTTCACTGCCCTCAACCCTGCATCCTCATCTGCGAGATGGAGAAATCAAGATCAAACTCACCATGCTGTTGTTGGGAATAACAGCGGGACTGAAGGCGCCTGGGGGCCTCAGGGGGTAAAGCGTCCAGCTTCGGCTCAGGTCAAGATCTCGCGGTCTGTGGGTTCGAGCCCGGCGTCAGGCTCTGCGCCGACAGCTCAGAGCCACGAGCCTGCTTTGGATTCTGTGTCTCCCTCTCTCTCTGCCCCTCCCCTGCTCATGCTCTGTCTCTCTCTGTCTCTCAAAAATAAATAAATGTAGGGGTGCCTGGGTGGCTCTGTCGGTTGAGCGTCTGACTTTGGCTCAGGTCATGATCTCATGGTCCATGAGTTCAAGCCCCGCGTCGGGCTCTGGGCTGACAGCTTGGAGCCTGGAGCTGCTTCGGATTCTGTGTCTCCTTCTCTCTCTGCCCCTCCCCCGCTCATGCTCTGCCTCTCTCAAAAATAAATACGCATTTAAAGAAAAGGACTAACAGTGGTGTTGTCTTGTACCTGGGGTATGGCAGATGCTGGACAAACGTAAATAAATAGCAGTTACGACGTCAGTCAACGGCACTTCTGGATGTTTTCTGTGTCTTAGCTCTTCTTCTCTTCACAGCTGCCCTGTGAGGGGCCCTGCCATCATCGACCCCCCACAGGTGGAGAGACTCGGGCACAGAGAGACAAAACGATGCTCCCAGGGCCACGTGGCGGTGAGGGACAGGTCTGTCGCCGCTCCCCTGGGGTTGGTGACGGAGCCTGCAGGTGCTGGGGCCTGCAGAGGGGACCCAGGCGGGGTCTCTTCTCCAACCCTGCCTGTCCCGAGCCACCTTTAACCCTGTGGCCCCCAGGGGAAGAGAGCGGAGGGGGTTTGTTTCGCCCGTGGTGTGCACGTTAGGCAACCGCTTTGGGGAGGTTCAGAAAGACACCTGAGCCTGTTGCCTTCTGGAAGGTGTAGACAGCATTGTGGGAGTTCTTTTGCGGCCAACAGAGTCCATATCTGAGCATGGACGCTGGCAGGGCAGTTCCCAGCCACCCGCTGCCTGTTCGAGGACACGCGGACGCCAGGCAGGACCCTAATCCTGCGCCTCATCGCAGGGTCCCCTGCGCCAAGGTGCAGCCTTGTTAAGTGCCTAATTATTCCATCGGGACAAGGTGGCCTGATGACGAAGTCCTGCCCCCTTTAATTTTCCTCTTCAACTCTTCCGCTGGAAGAAAGCTCAAGGCATTCGTCGCACCCGCGATCCACTGTGCAGACAGCTTCGCCGGGCGGTTTCGGCCAACTGGCTCCCCTCCACATCCTTCCATCCTTGCTGGTGACTGCAAGTGTCCACGTGGCCTGGTGTCTCAGCTTCCCAGGACATTCAGTCATCGGGTCTCATCCGTGTCCTCGGGCAGAAGACGTGCCTCTGATGCCACTTACGTTTATGACGTTAATTTTAGAAGCATGTGAATTTTTGGCTGTGTTTTATTGAATCCGTTTTATTGGGGGGACAAAGAAGGAATGCAGCTACTCTGTCCCGGTACAAATATTTATTTATTTATTTATCTATTTATTTATTTATTTATTTATCTATTTATTTATTTATGTTCCCAACAATCTAGGTAATTACCAACAAGATAAAGAGAGTAAAGAAGCCAGCCATGAAATCTGTTGTTGGAGGGGCGCATGGCCAAGACCGGAAACGAGGAAGATTTGACCTGCAGGCACGTATAAACTTTGAAAACATTATTTCCTGGAGGAGCACCTACCACTCACTTCTCTTTCACACGGAGAAAAGCCGTGTTACCGGGGAGCCCTCCTGGGTTCGTTGTCCCAGCTCACCCTACCGAGTGGTCACTGCATTGAAATACCCGTGCTCCATCGAAAGACCTCAAATATGTTCGTTTCCCCTCCTGCTCCGGTTGTAAATGCAGCTCAGGAAACGGCTCCCCCCCCCCCCCCCCCCCACTGTAATCAGTCTACCACCTTGCAAACCGTCCTGAGGTTTTCCGTGCTCTTGTGGTACGTGCGTTGTTTCCATTCGAGCAACACGCGGAGGGCGGGGGCTGTGGCCGCAGCTCCCTGGGGCCCAGCGTCCTGACCACTGCACCCACAGCCCTGCCCCCTTCGGTGAAATGCTTAAGGCGGCGCTAATTAATTTCTCTCTCCTTATCCCCCAGGCCCATCTCAGGGTATCTGGTCTCTCAATCGACTTCCTGGTCTTGTCCTTTTTCACAATCCAAATTAGCTTAATGCACGACAGGTATCTCATCTCGACCCAGGGCCCCAGGCAGCTGGCAGTCTCCCGGGAGAAATCAAATACGGAGTCAATTTGGGGGGGAAAAAAAGAAAAAGAAAAAAAGAACCACATCGAATTTATTTTCAGCACCTTCGAGATCCGGAAGGGAGAGCCCCTCACCGCTGTTTAGCCTCGGGTTTTAACCAAATAAGGCTCCGACCAAAAGGCCACGTGTGCATTTATTCGCTGCATCGGGGCGGAGAACGAATCGCAAGGCGACAATCTGAAAGTTCCCTCGAAGTTCTCACCCCTTCTCTCTCCTCATTCGGCCTGGCTGTCGCGTATACGTTGCTGAAACCTACCGGGTACATAGCTGCCATACAAAGCACCAAGGTACTGGGAAAGCACAACCTGCCAGAATTGTGTTCAGAACTGCGTTCAGAATACAGTTCCCCGCGCTCCCGCCGGTGTCTGGCGCGTCTGCAGCTGGACTGGCCAAGAATACCAAAAGGGGGTCGATCGGCAGGTCCGGGAGCTGAGGGTCAGCTGGGACCTAAAGCAAGAACTGTCGTAAGGAGCGCGGTTCCCCTCGCGGCCGGCAGGTGGCAGCAGAGCCCCGGGGTTGCGGGGCGCCGCCCGAGCGGCTGCAAAGGCCCCTTTCCTTTTCCCCGGGGTCCACTCCTCAGATTCTCCCCAAGGGCTTTCTGCGGAACGGACCCTGAAATTGCATCGGTTCGTCCATAATCGTATATTGCCAGCATCTCTCCCTTTTACCGCTTATCAATGGCATTAATTCAGAGGAAACAGGGACCACTGATCGTTTGGGGCAACGCTCTGCATAAAGAAGATATTCATAAAAAGGCAGGCACACCGCAGGGGCAGCCAACTGGCCTGAGATAAAGAAGTGGGTTTTAAGGGAACGGGGGAAGCACGCGGGAAGAAGAATTGACACTTTGTATTTTTTCCCTTCCTTTACTCTTTTTTTTTTTAATTTTTTTTTTTTTTAACGTTTATTTATTTTTGAGACAGAGAGAGACAGAGCATGAACGGGGAAGGGGCAGAGAGAGAGGGAGACACGGAATCCGAAGCAGGCTCCAGGCTCTGAGCCGTCAGCACAGAGCCCGAAGTGGGGCTCGAACCCACAAAGCGTGAGATCATGACCTGAGCCGAAGTCTGACGCTTAACGGACTGGACTCAAAACATAGGTTTTCCTTATGATGCATTTGCTTAGATGTCCAGCTGAATATTTTCCTATATTTAATAAAATCCCATTTGATGCAATGGTTTTAAATATCCTATCCCCAGACTATATAATTAAAAAAATGATGCCGAGGACTGAATTTTGCGTGGTAAAAACAGGCCCTCTGGTACCCCAGTCCCTTCAGGGAGATCTTAGTGGCCTGTTGGCAAAGTAGACACGTGTCTGGAAAACGATAAGATGCACAAGTGAAAGTATTTGGCCTACCACAAGTTCAAGTGATTTAGGGTTAAACTGAGGAGGTGTAAGGAGAAAATACAGTTATTATTCCCTCAAATCTCATTAAATCTATGGGACAGGAAAAGACTGCTTTGCTCATTAGAAAGATTGTCATGATCTCAAAAGACTCTAGATGGTACTACCGAATCACCCTGTACCACCATTTATTACGATCTCTTTTTCTGCCTTTTTTTTAGGGCGTCTGGGGTGCTTGCGTCAGAAAATATATTAAGAAGAGAAGCTACAGGGGGAAAAGGCAATACTGTAAATGCAATCGATGAGAAATCGCCGAGTCTGGGGACGATGCGCGGGATGTCGCATGCGCGTTTCATCTGAGACCCCGTGTTTCGAATAATTTTCAACCGAGTGTAACCGTCAAAATGTTCTGGAAGTACGTAATGGAATTATGCTGCAGCATTAATGAATCATGCTGACTTGAAATGAGATTTTCATGAAACGTACTAGCAGAATAAAAGGAGACATCATTCGCCACCAAGTCGGGGCTGTGCCTCTTTTGCTCTGCGTTAGCCTTTCTGCGCAGGTGTGCGAGGCAGGGGCGTGTCTGCACGTGCATTTTCCTTTCTTCCCAGCCAGGAAGCAGTTCTTTGTAGGGGGCGACGCCTGTGGGCTCAGACACAGGTGCACACATACGAGCCCACACACACCTGGGCCAGGTTTCCTCACACACCCCATGCCACGTGTACGATGTTAATGGCAGGCGACCACCTTTCCAGTGAACAAAGTGGCTTAAGACACCTTTTCTGCTGTTCCTGGAGGTTGAGGCAGAGAAAGCAGGTGCAAAACCACAGGGAGACTAAGACGGGAGCATTTACAGAGCTATTTGATCAGAAAAAGGTTCTTCCCCCTAAGTTACCTGGCCACGAGGCCTTTGGGATCGGGTCTTCCTCCTTCAACCTCGCGTCTGTTGACTGGCCCACCATTGCACTTAGGGTCCTCATGGCAACCCGAGCGGGTCTTCGAGATGTGCCGTGGAGATTCCACATCGCACTCCAATCCCCCTCCCTCCACTCACCCCAGGCCACTATCGAAGTTCTACATTTGTCCTTCCTGCCCTTAAATGCAATCCCTCCCTTTTCGATCATGGAACAATCCCCTCCTTTTCAAAACCCACAAACACATGCACCTTGGAGGCGCTCCCCTGCGTGCCAGATGCCGTCAGTCAGGTAAACCCTGCACCACATGACTGAGCTTAAACCTGTGTGTAATTCTTCCTCAGGAGATAATCCCACTTTACCGGTGATGGCATTGAGAGCCCGAGAGGCTAAGTGACTCGCCAAAGGCTCTAAGCCACAAATAAGGGTGAAAAATTCAAAATAGAGTCCCATCTGATTCAAAATCCTGTGCCGTTAGCAAGTGTGTTATAAGGTCTTATCATATCATGTGAAAATCTACTGTATTGAAAAGGAACACCTACAAAAAGCCAACAAATGGGAAACTTGTCTCTGGATCCTTTATCTGCTTCTACCTGCCTCATCGCTAGCCTTCATTCATTTATCAAAGTCCTACTGAATGCCTACATGCTCTAGTCACTGGTTTTTGGAGTCACAGCCTTGGGGCGTCAGCCCCAGAAACCCACTATCGCCACACACAGCGTCTGTTGAGAGAGGACCCATAAAGCACGCCAAGAACATTCTTCAAAGACCAGTCTACTCTCACTTGCCGCGTATCTTCCCGACCCAGCCGAGCACAATCTGACTCTTGTCCTCCATCGGTTCTCTGAAAGTTATTTTTCAGAGATCAATTCCTCCCTAGTTGCGGGTTATGGAGAATGGGGGGGAGGGGTCTGTGGTCAAATCTAAAGGCAAAAGCTGGCCTACAGGGGTGCCTGGGTGGCTCAGTGGGTTGAGCGTCCCACTTCGGCTCAGGTCCTGATCTCACGGTTCGTGAATTTGAGCCCTGCATCGGGCTCTGTGCTGACAGCTCAGCGCCCAGAGCCTGCTTCGCATTCTGTCTCTCTGTCTCTCTGTCTCTCTGTCTCTCTCTCTCTCTGCTCCTTCCCTGCTCACATGCTGTCTCTCTAAATAAATAAATAAATAAATTTTAAAATCAAAACCTGGCCAAGTCTGAAGGCACATTTCAGGTGGGTTACAGATTTAGTCGGGATAGATGCCCTTCGGGGGAAAAGACATAAATCAGAGACGTTCCCTTGAATGCTACGGGCTGCATGCCTGCTCCTGACTTCGCAGGCTGTGTTGTCCAAATCCTGGTAACTGTGCTGGATGATATTTCGGACCTCGGCGCTGGTGGCCGATGACCCTCAACCAATGTTACCGTGCTGGCTTTGGTGGGCACTGCTTTTCTCAAGATGCTCGAGGAGAAATCGAATGTGCCTTCACAGTTCCATGAGCAATGCTTGGGTGCCAGAGGGTTCTATCACAAGCTTGTTGTCCCCTCTGCGTACAGTTTCACGAGAGCACCTGTCCCCCTGCTCGCGTGGGCAGAGCACTCTGCCACAGCCAGGCCAGCTGACCTAAACCGAGTGGAGTGCAGGGAAGCATCACCAGCCTCCTCGCATTCCAGGCCTCCCCCGAGTCGTCGAGCTCGCTTGGAGGTGACGAAACGGTGGCGTGTGCTGTCTGTGGGGCACACCGGGAGCCGGAGGAAGTGGGCTCCTGCATCTTGAGTAATACCAGAAACCACGGTTACAGTTTAGTAAACAACAACACGGAGAGATTGGCAATAAATATAGGATATCTTGTTCTAGTTTACGAAAGATGTGCTCGTGTTGACCCCTGTTAGTGTTTGTCCCACGTGCGGAACAGAATCAGGCTTTTCGTTTTCCTCATCCCAACGGGTGTGGTGTCCTGGCTTTATGACCTCCCACGTGGCCCAGGGCACGTGGCCATCGGGGCTTGGGGACACCAGGAGGGAGCACGGGCTTTGACCCAGGCTTGGGACCCTGCGGAGGGTCGATCCAAGCAGAAGGAAGAGCCAAGTCAGGGTCAGGAGACAAGAGCAGATGTTAAATTTAAGTGGAGAGGAGTGAATATTGGGCAAATCCTTCAAACCGCAGACCAAACGTTGCCTCTTCCCTGAAACTTCGCCCGACGCACACTTTGCTTTACGTCACGTGTGCATGTGTGTGTGCATGTGAACGTGTGTGTGTGCGCACATCTGTGTACACATGGGTGTGTGTGTGTGTGTGTGTGTGAACGTGTGTGTGTGTTCACCCACACGCTCACGTGGAGTAGCCAGGTTTGCCCCGGAAGCAGTGACACCCAGGTCTCGGTTCCCTATCATACCGGGATTTATTTCTTGTCCACAGTATGAATGTGGTAGCTGTGGATCGACCCCAAGCACATAGGTCCTAAGGGCGCCTAGGAAGCCCTTAGCTTGCACTGTTATTATGCTATGTACTATTGCTGTTATGACGACTGTGTCAAGGGCGGTTATGCACAGGGTGGCTTTATTCGAAAATTCACGTCTTCGGGGCACCTGGGTGGTTCAGTCGGTTAAGCGTCTGACTCTTGATTTCGGCTCAGGTCACGGTCTCACGGCTCGCGAGATCGAGCCCCGTGTTGGGCTCTGTGCTGACCGCGCGGAGCCTGCTTGAAATTCTCTCTCCCCCTCTCTCTCTGCTGCTCCCCCACATGGGCATGTGCTCTGTCTCTTTCTCAAAACAAATACATAAACGTTAAAAAAAAATAGAAAAGAAAATCCTTAGCTTCACCTCTCCTCACATATCATTGTCGTTGGCTCCAAAGTTATGAAACGTGGCGTTTGGCATTTGGAATGTCATAGATCAGAACATACAGCTACAATAGACTTGCAGATTATATATGGGATCTCCCACGTATATACAAGATGTTCTCAAATAAGGGGAAGTTTATTTTTCTTTTCATCATACAAGGCAATACGAGAACATTCATGGAACAATGAGAAGTCAAGGCATTTGGGGAAAAAAATGGGTGGGACATTGGGCTAGTGACAAGAGATCTCCTCCTACAGGTCAGATGAAGCCGTTGTCCATGAATGCCTTTTTTATTCCCCTGGAAACCTGGTTTGCTTCTATGAAACAATGCTTATTCCAAGCCTGGGCAACATATTTTAACAGATTGCTTTGCATTGATTTTCATTAGCAGATGTCAAGAGATACATGTTTGCTTTGAGGAAAAGTTTCGTTCATTTTCTTCATAACTTTTCACCTCTTTTCTATGGAAGGTGACGCTGCCAATGTTACATGAGCTTCGGGTGTACAACAAAGCGATTCAACAAGTCTGTAAGTTACGCTGTCCTCACCTCAAGTGTAGCTGCCGTCTTCTTTTATTACTGTTAAAATTTTATTATGAAACGTACATATAAAACAGTGGACAGAAGAATCGAATTTCTACCTTCAAAAATTAAATATCGTCAATATGGCCCAAGCCTCCACTTTCAAGGATATACCTTCCTGATCACCTTCTCTGATCCCTTTTCCCTGGGAAAAATAACTTTTGGAATTTGATGTTTATCATATCTACACATCTTATAGTTTTATTTCAAAATGCATATGTCATCAAACAGTCTATGATGTCACTGTGTATATTTTACAACATTGTAAAATTGATATCAATTTTATCAAATATTTATCAAATATTTTGTTAGCATTTTTGTCATTTCCGTGGGAGAAAGTGCGCATGAACATTCGCCGTACGTGCTCGTTTGTGAATATGTAAAATGATTTTCCTAAAATACTAAGATTAAGGAACAGATTTCTTGGGCTACCCGGCATTCGTGATCTTCAACGTAAGTGAATATTGCCAAGCAAATCTCCAATGTAATTGTATAAATTTGTATGACCATCAATTATGCAAATAGTTTTCCTCCACATTCTTGATAACATTTAATATTTTAATTTGTGAGAAATGAATTATCATCTTGCAAAGAGAGTTACTTTTGACGTTGACAGTTTTCTTCATGTGTTTAGTTTATATTTCAGTTGGTTTCCTTTCCCGTGAGCTGCCTATTTGTGTTTACTGGTATTTTCCACTCCTTTGTCTATTGTGCTGCTTATCTTTTCTTATTGACCTATTGTACTGCTGTTTACAACGTAGAGGGTACTTTTCCCTCGTCAGTCGTATGTACAGGGTGTCAATATCTCCTCTAAAAGTGAGGGCTATCTTTTTACCTTCTCAGGGTGTATTTAGATACAAGCATACTTTTTAGTATTCATGAAGCTGAATTTATCAGTCTCTGTGTGTAATATTTTGAAAATTAATTTCAGGTGTACAATATAATGATTTAAGAATTCTGTACATTTCTTGGTGCTCATCACAGTACATGTACTTTTTATTCCCTTCACGTATCTCACCCATCCCCCCACCGTCCTCCCCTTTGGTGCCACCAAATTATTTTCTGTAGTTAAGGGTGTTTTGTTTGTCTCTTTTTCCCTTTCTTTCTTTGTTTTCTTAAATTCCACATGTGAGTGAAAACGTGTGTTATTCGTCTTTCTCTGTCTGACTTATTTCACTTAGCATAATATCCTCTAGGTCCATCCACGTTGCAAATGGCAAGATGTCATCTTTTACGGCCGAGTAATAGTCCATTGTCTATATACACCACATCTTCTTTATTCTCTCATCTATCGACGGACACTTGGGTTGCTTCCATTTCTTGGCTAGTGTAAATGATGCTGCGATAAACACTGGGATGCAAATACCTTTTTGAATTAGTGTTTTTGTAAATACCCCGTAGCGGAATTACTAGGTGATACGATATTCCTATTTTTAAGCTTTTGAGGAAACTCCATACTGTTTTCCACAGTGGCTTCACCAATTTACATTCCCATGAACAGTGCACAAGAGTTCTTTTTCTCTATGTCCTTGCCAACACTGGTTATTTCTTGTGTTTTTGATTTTAACCATTCTATCGGTGTAAAGTGATATCTCACCGTGGTTTGTTGTGCAATATTTAACAAATATTTTCCCAACTTATAAAGATACGTCCTATAACTTCTTCCAGTATTTTGAAGTTTTTCTTTTTCTTTTAATATATATATATATATATATTAAAGTTTATTGATTTATTTTTGAGAGAGAGAGAAAGCATGAGGGAGGGAGGGGCAGAGAGGGAGGGAGACAGAGAATCCCAAGCAGGCGCCACGCTGTCAGCATGGAACCCAATGTGGTGCTCAAACCCACGAGCCATGAGATCATGATCTCAGCAGAAATCAACAGTTGGACGCTTAATTGACTGAGCCACCCATGTGCCTTCTTTAAATGTTCTAATCCACCAGAAAATGACTTTTGTGTGGGGTTTATGTACAAATCCGGTTTGATTTTCCCACTCTGGACGGCAAATTGTCTTAGTATCATCACTGGCATGCACGTCAACACACTCATCTGCAATTCCAGTTCTGTCTGTATGGGTTTTCCACATTTATGATGAATTTTTCTTCCTCAGCCAGAAGAAGACTAAGACTAAGAGG